>NC_049181.1:17551229-17851235 GCF_009769625.2 Cygnus olor | reverse complement strand
GAGAATGAACAGAAACAGCAAAATTCAACAAAGGAACAATTCCTCCTTCCTGAGCTGTCCAAAACTGAACGAAATCTCAACTGCTGTTTGAGTTAGGATTAGGGATGTCTTGCAGAAAAAAAGCAGTAGAGGAGCAATTTGAGAGTATGTAAAAATGCTGCAAAAACGGTTTTAATCAGAACAACATGACAGTCTGATCCCTCTGAAGTCAATGGTGATGTTGCCTTGACTTCAGCAACCGGAGAGATACCTGGCAAGTTTGCTGTTTTCAGAGCAGGTGAAAGGCTAGGAGTGATTTACTAAACCACCCCACCTCTATCGAGGAAATGTTTTAATCCATGACAAGCAAGATCCTCTTGGAGCTCCTACACTTGTATATGTATTCTATAAGAAAGCAAGAAGTGAGATAGTAGAAAATAAGCAGGAAGAAGAAACTGTAAGTAAAAACTTGATCTGCAGGAGCGTTTACCTGGTAATGTTGATTCTGAATGAGGTTGTCAGCATGCCTTTCCTGCAAAGAGAAAGGCAGAGGCATGTTACCCAACATGTAATCCTGTCTTTAGAGTAGTGATGGCTCTTGGCGAGTCCCAATCCAGCAGCAACCTTCTACTGCACCAGCACAGTAGCATCCCTTGTGAACATGCACAAGCACCCCCAAAAAAATAAGTTTAAAACCATGCAGCTCCTTACTGTGAATGTTTTGAGGTTTTCATGCCTCTTCTGTTCATTGTCAGAGTCATTGCCTGGGCACAGCTGATTGTGAATCCACTTGCAAAGGTACCAGAAAGACTTGGGACTTGGGATGATGTTAAAAGGAGGGGGCAGAGTGGCACCTTCATCAAAGTAACTCATCCAGAGCTTTGTCCGTGCAAACTTCCACTCTATGTCTGCATGGTCCTGTGAGAGGAGGAAAGAGAATATCAACAGCTTTAGGCAGGCTTTACTGAAGCAAATGTCAGCGACTAAGGAGGTGACGTGAGCAAGAAAGCATTTCTCTGGCTGCAGGCAAAGCAGTGTCAATTCTTCCATCTCCCTCACTGGGGGTGTACTTAAAAAATCAGTGTGAAATGTAGCTGAGTATAAAAATACCAACCTCTGAGAAATGTAATGATAGCAAAAAGAAATTTCACATGCTTCATCATTTAGAGATCGTGCACATTAGTTCACCCGTAAAAGAAGCAGGAAAACTTTTTTTTTTTCTTTTTGCTACTGCTTTTATATTATCACAGACCCTTGTTTTTCATGTCAAAATCCAATGAATTCTCACACTCGTCCCTGAAAAAAATCTCTCCTGGTCTTTGTTGATTTGTTTTATAGCATCTATTCATTCAGCTCTTGTTTATAAACAAGTGATAAATTTTACTGGGTGCTACATTTTAAATCTCGCCTCTGCATTATCATTACACAAAATGGAGACATTTTAATGTTATTTATTTATTTATTTATTTATATTATCGCTGCAACACCATGCTAGCTCTAGTATTCTTCATCCTAACAAAGTAAAGGTGGAAAGTTATTAGCATCACTTCACAGCTACGCAGACGTGCAGCATGTCCATAGCATCACCAAGAAATACTGAGTTTGTGCAAGACACTGATCTTACAGACTGCAAAATGGAGCTCCCCAAATTGAGGTATTTGCAGTCTAGTCTGTGGAGCCAACGTGCCATGCTGTCTGTTAACAAACTGCGTGCTCCCTTCAGCATCAGGGCAAAGAGATCAACCTACAGCCTGGATTCAGAGAGCTGATGCAGCTCTCTCTGCATATGAAGTCCATATGAATACGAAATCCATATTCAGAATGGATGTCATGCTGCTTTGTGCTGGTTTTGAAGTTTAAAAAATGCCCCTATTTCATGTTTTGCAGGAATTCTGACACTGGGCAGAAAAGGAAGAAAACTGAGTCCTTCAAGCAGCGCTGAACGTAGTCTGCAATAGCACCCCGAATTTAAGTGGAAGGATGTGTGCTCTTACCTTCGTGGAATTTAGTGATGATAGTTATGGTGTTTTAGCTGTTTAGTGTTTTTGTTTGCGGTATCTGACATGAGAGTTAACCAAAAACATGGTGATGATTTTAAGTTTCTGAGTAAATTTAAATGAGGCTGGAAGGAGCAGCCCTCCTGGACAAGGGGTGCTGGGCTGCAGGCAGCAGCCCTCAGACCCACGCAGTGAAGTGTAGGACAGGAAGTTTAATAAAATACGGCTGAACGTCATGCCCAAGAAATTATTACACTGGCATTCTGGCTACGCTCCAGTGCTCTGACATGGTTAAAATATGCTCACATTTTGACAGAGAAGTGCAGCTCAGCTCCATTTTAATGGCGTTTTCAAATTACGTGCAGCTCTCAGTTTAACACAACTGCCTCGGTGGCCCGGGAGCACATCCTGGTGGTCTGAATAGCCCCAAAATACCAGGGCCTGAGCTGCAGCTCCCCATGGACATGCTCACTACTAGCCCAAGGGGAAAGTCCAGCAGTGGCTGCATCTCTGAAGGCTGCAGACCTGCAGCTGCTGGATCAAGCAGCTGCAGGGGAATATCCACGTTAAGTGTGGCAGCGTGAGGGTGGTGCTGAGTTACTCAGCCCTGCTGCAAGGCTTTCTCAGAGTGTGCAGGAACTGCAGACACCTGGAAACACTGAGTTTAGGGTAAAACAGTAGCTGAGGGAGAGTGCAAGACTGTTATTTTGGATGGAAATGTGTATTTTTATTTTTTTTTGTCTTGGGGGAGGAGGTGATTTAGCAGTGGATGTTGTTTGTAGGGAAGGATAAGGCAAATCTCTAGCTCAGGGATTGCAAATTAGCTTGAGGGAAATGAAAGAAAAAGGATGATGAACTTCCTGTAGAGAGTACTTTTTGCTATTTTACTTTAAAATAAGGTATTTAATGGTACTATATGGGCTTGAATAGGGGCTGATTGCAGACGTAGGGCAGCACCATGAAACCTGGTGGTAGTTTCTCAGTGAGGAAGTTTTGTGGTTGGTCTGAACAAATCCCTGTTGATGTAAATACACCTGCAGGTGAGGCTGGTGGAGGCCAGCTTCAGCCTCACTGGTACTTCTTCTTGTGCAGTCTTAGTCCAGGAATGCGATATAACCTTCTTTAAAAGACAGACCCCCTGTACACTGCCCAAAGTATCTCCTTTTTTTTTTCCTCTCTCTTCTGCTGCTGTGAATTCCCCAGGGTTTACAAACTGAGCCTGTCTCAATTATTCACCTTGATGTTTTGAGAACCTGAGCAAATCTGATCAGAACTCCTGGCACCAGTTCTGTGTTGGAATCATGCAGCAAGGAGCGATTTTGATTTTACTGGGGATGTTTTTGTGTGCCAGGAAACCACCATTTTCTTGGTTAGAGCTCTCTTTAGTGCTGTAAGCAGTGAGATCTGCACACAAAACAGCTTTCTGAACTCGCTTGGGCTGAGTACAGGGAGTACCATGCTTCAGCAATCATTTCATACCCAATCATTCAAACCTGAAGCATTTGCTGGTACAGCCAGACGCTGCGTTGGCTGTGAGTGTGGCCTGGTAGCCTACCAGATGTGCTCCAGCTTTTTGGTGTATCTCCCCAGCAGGCCACAAAGCAGGACTCACGTTTCTGAGAGCTGCCCGAGCCTCAGCCTGCTTTGTGTCTAAGCTGTTGAAGACTGCATGGGAGTGAACGCTCACCATGAGCTCCTGAATACAGCAAAAACCCAACCCAAGCTGGCCGTTCCCTTGCTCGGCCTGGGCCTGGCCACCACAAGCGAAGCCGTGCAGTGATGGTCAAACCTGGAGCTCCTGCAGCAGCTGCTGAGATGGGTCACGGGAGATGCTGTCCTCACAGCTCCTCACCCAGTCCTCCAAGACCTGCGCTGTCTCATATAATGTTAGGTGCCAACTTTTTTGTACAGTTTATAGTAAGCTGAAAACCATATCCACTAGCTCTGCAAGCGTGACCTTGCTGCTTTAGGACTTTAAATCCAAGTTTGGATTTCGCTGTCCTCTCTTCAAGCTGCTGTTGCTCTTGCCCTTGTTCTTGTCACCACCTTCCTTCAAGCACTGCTCATCTTTTCAGCTATAAAACACTACTTCTGAGGGCCGAGCCCTCAAGCTCAAAGAACACGTGAACTCAAAGAAAGCACCACTCGGCTCTTCTGTGAGAACAAAAAACCTGGATCACTTACTGTCACAATGCGAATGTGTCATACTGGCCACCTAATCCTCTTGCAAATCTCTGCCATTTGAAGCGAGAATTAATCTCCCATAAAGATTTCCCTGTGGGACTGCTGGAGCCATCTTACTGTAGCAGTTGTGAGGATTTTCTAATTCAGTCAAAGTGATGTATTCACAGATGTGCCAGATTTTAAATAATTACCTGCTACACTAATTATCCAGGATAATTCAAGCATTAATCTCCATCTTTATCTTTGTGCAGAAAAATCTGTTGTTTACATTTTGTAAAATGCTTTTTATAAAGACTTCCATCACCATCTCCTTGCTGGGCCATATGGTTTAGATCACACTTTGCCAAAAAAACATCCAGCTTCTCAGCTGGTCCTGGCCCAGCCAGCACAGCCCCATCAATGGAAGACTTTCATCTCTCTGTATTAGGTGACTACCTCTGCATCTAGGTTCCTCTCAACCTGTTCGTGGATTTAGTATCTCAGCTCCCTGTCGGCTGAAAAGCTGGTGGAGGAAAAAGCTGTTACTTTTACCTTAGCCCCCAGGAGCTGGAGCACAAGCCTGGGGCACATCAGGGCACAGGAGACTAATCTTGTGCCTCTTGAATTGGCATCCCTGAAAGCACAGGGATGAGGCTGAGGGTCCTGAGCGTACGTTAGCTCAGGGCTGATGGGCTCCGAGGGCTTACGGCAGCTCCCTGCTGCTGCAGGCTGGTGCAGAGCCACGTTGCGAACCCTCAGCGAGAACAGCACAGAGCTGATGATGAAGCTCAGCAGCCAGGCACTCTGATACCTCCAAACTTACCCACAATAAGACAATCACAGGATAATCAGCTACTTCAGCTCCTTTATGCTACAAGGAGGTGCACGAGAGCTTCTCCCCTTGAACGAGAGGAAACAAGTGTGTCCCTAGGATACAAATCCTCCCTGCGCCCCTTTGTGCAGAATAATGTATAAAGATGTCTAGCATCTTTCAAGCTGGCACAAAAAGGGCTGCGTGTGCCTTTCTTGTATTTTATTATACAACAGTCAGTGGGCTAAGCTGGAAATCAGGCTGCTGCCTGTCAGATGCAGATATAGAGGGCTGTGACAATGCCCTGGGGAGCAGGCTGTCTGGCTGTGGCTGAGTGCCTCGGAAGGAGGCGCAGGCAGCTCCTGGTGTGCAGGGAGCACTGGCAGTAGCCAGCGTGATTTCTGCAAGGACTGCTCTTTGCTGCTGTCGCGGGAGGTGCCAGCAGCAGCCCCACAGGTTAAGAAGTGCCCAAGCTGTTGGACTTTCCTCCAGGGAGGAAGGAGGAGGCACATCATCCACCTTTAAGAGGTTCTCGTAGACATACCTTGTTTGCAGCACAAGTTGGGTAAGGGGGGGGGGCATTCCCTGAGAGGCACAGGAACGTCAGAGGTGCTTTTTTGTCATATAATTAGCTGAGCTGCTAAGTGCAGGAGAAAGTCATTAAACTATGTTTAGTATATTTCTATCTCGTGTGCCTCTTTATTGCTCTTTGCAGGCTAAACCCAGAGCAGGTAACAGCACAGGAAATATATCAGTAATGGCTTTCAAGCAGGCTAGCACAAAAAAATATGCCCTTGTGTGTCTTGAACAGAAAGCAGTGCAGAAAGAGAGCCAGGAGAACGTTAATCTTTGCAGAACCCAACACAGACAACTTTTCTGCAGTTTCAAGACTGTTAATTTTGTAATATGTGTTGTGCAAGCTGGTAATAACATCGGCAGAGCTTGGGGGCTTAATGGCAAGCTCAGAGAAGCAAGCAGCAAAAACCCAAACAGGCTATTTGAGGTAAATGGCGCTGAATATTTTTCAAATAAGAATATTTCATACAGAGAAAAAAAATCATCTGTGAGTGAAATCTGGGACCTACAAAGGCAATTAATGCCCAGGTAATTCAGCTGCAGCTGACAACAAATGACTTTGCTTTCAAAGCTGGGGATGCCATACTGAAGGATAAGAACTTAATGGGATCAATCTCAAAAATAATACAAGAAAAATTGCTAAAGGAGGACTATCTAGCATTAGAAAAAGCAATTAGAACAGGGAATGAGACAGCCAATGAAGAGATGAAACTACTCTCTAGTGCGAAATCACAGTGCACCAGGCAGAACAGCAGGGTCCTGAGCAGCCACAGGACATTTGCAATGGGGGAACGGGTCTGTGGCTGACACAGCCCAGCACCTAAGGCGTGAAAGACCTCTGGGGTGGGGAGCTGCGTGGCCAGGGAGTTGTTGAGCAAACCACAGCAAGCAGGAAAGCACAGGGTGCTCGGTGTGGGAGGGAGCTGGGTCTGCTGCGCACGTCCTGGCACCAGCACAGGAAAGGAAAAGCACGTTCATGAAACGTGTGCAGGTCTCGAAGAAATGCACATAAATACTGACTCTGGGGTACAAGAAAAATGAAGTCTTGGGCCAGGATACAGGTAAAGGCTTAGTTTCAGAAAAGACCAAGCCTTATCTGGTAAAATGCAGGAGGCAGCGAGGCCCTTGGGTGGGGAAATCAAACACAGCACACGGGAGGAAAAAATAAATAAATTCTGACATAGCAGACAAGCCATCAATGGGACTGCGAGCCTTTAAAACTTGCAAGCTAGATGAGGAGCCCAGTCATGGTACAGTCCATAGAACAAGATGCTAACAAGAGAAACTGGGGAAAGATTTAGTTTTGCAGTGCCCAAGCTCGAGACACCTTAGTGAGCACAGCACAAAGCCAACAGGCAGCACTCATCGGAAGCAGGTAGGGCAGCCATGCACTGAAGGGCAGCAAAATGCCATCTGTGTCCAAGCACACCAGTTGCTCTGGCCAGATCTTACAAAAAAGTGGCATCAAACCCAAAATAACGTCCCCCAGCCTCCTGGGTCCAGCTGTCAAGGTCAGATAGAAGCAGGACAGCACATGTTGCGGCTGCAGCGCATCGTGGCAGCTCCATCTCAGGAGGAAGCCTGGAAGCCCCAGGTTCACAGAAATGGTAGTCCTAATGTTTTAAATTGCTGTTAAGGAACATCAAATGTAAGCTATCTTCACATCTCCTGCTTTAGGGGCTATTAAATTTTCTGCCAAGGATTTAGCATATAAATCTTACCGCCCCGTAGTATTAGCTACTTGCTTTCCGCAGGCACATGTTACTTCCCAGCAAGGTAACTGTCACTCTGCGAAGTTTCATGGGTCCCAGTTACAGATGTTTATGGGAAGTCCTCTTGGGAACTTTCCCTTTGTGCTTGGGAATTGCCCCAGAAACGCTCTGGAGCTGTTAGAAAAGGCCCAGCAACGTTGCTGATGCGCTGACCACGACTTCCTCTGACGTCCCTCCATGCTGCAGTGTGGCTGGTTTGCCCAGCTCCAGGGAATCAGTTTGCTTGTACCTGGAAAATGCATGCCTTAGCAGCTCTGCTCTTTATATCGGCTGGGTGCAGAAGCTACTCGTAATTAACATTGTTATTACAGCTTGCAGTGCACACCATTCCACCACGTATGTAGGTTATATATATCAATTACCTTTAATCTCCCACCAGCACATTGGATGGAAACAGCGATGGCTAATGAGAAGGCCAGGGAATATTATATCTGAGGAAACGCAGAGAGCTGTGCGTTGTGCTGGTTTTAGTGTAGTTAAATTATTTGAATTGACTCCTTTTTGTTCTTCAGTCATATTCCAGCAAAGTTCAGTTTTTATTTTAACAGTCAAATAAATCAGAGCTGTATGAAGGTCGTGTAGACAAATAGTGCTCTAAAAAAAACTCAGCAAGAAGAAACAATGAGAGAGATATCACCAAGGCTTTGTTCTTCCTGCCATCCATTCTCTCTTCCTTATCTCCAGCTGATAAGAGCCTCTTTTCAAGCTGGCAGTCAGAGAGATAAGGCGGATATCTGTGCTGATAATGTTAACGACCTCCAGCCAGGTCACAATCAAGTAATTTGCACATGCCCATGGAGAAATGGGGGGGCTGAAAAAGGATGTCTAACCCCAAGTGTTTGAGCACTGGTGACTTTTAGTACTGTGGCAAATTAGAAAGCCTGATTTCTACTCGTGCTATTTCCAAAATATCACAGCTTATTTTTTCTGCATAGCAGAGCAACCTGGGATTAGAGTCTTCCAAGGATGAAGAAATGTCTTGAATTTTATTCCTAGACTGGTTAAGAGCCAGATATCAAGGAGAATCACATACTTCTCTGTAGCTGTCTTCATTAGTTTTTTTGTTTCTTTTCCTTTTTTTTTTTTTCTTTTTAAGAGAAAGTAGTCCCAAGAAGCAAAATCCCAGTTAGGGTCCACCTGTGAGTTTCAGATCTCAGGATCCAGCCTGCGCCATTAAGAGGGTGTGATTTCAACCGGGAAACGCGATGTCAGTTATTCCCAAAGGTATTTACAGCTCTAGCAGTTTATTTAACGTATTATTTAGATAAGGCCACTTGTAACTTTCAGATCTGAGCTCTGATTATGAATATTCACAAAGTACATTTTATGTTCTTTGCTACTGGCTTCTATGCTATACAAATGTGTACCAGGATATCTGGCCACATCCAGCTGGCCAGAAATGTAGCAACAACAGTAAATTCATCACTGGTCTGACCTTGGGAGCTGTTTTCATGTTCTGCAGGAATTGCCCTGAATCAGGCAGGCCTCGGGGATCAAGGCTCGGTATCTTGTTAGACTTTACAACCTCTTTATATAAATATATATATATATAGCCTTTATAATCCTTCCTTAAGTAACATGAAGAATAAAATAATAATTCCCAAACTTTTATAGTTAATCAGTGAAACCACGCACAGCTGTTCAGGTATTTTTTGCTTTTATCATTGGTTGTGAACTGCCCACCCTCAGCAGAGGAGTGGAGATGGACTGTGTCTGTTCTTGAGTCTGTAAAGGTCACAGCACCGGTGGGAGAAGCCGGTGTCTGACGCCTCCAGACAGCAGCCTGCTTGCACAGTCACTTAAATGCAGCGCATGAGCTGAGCTGCCAAAACTTGAAAAATTGCTCAAAAATGAAAAATTGTAGCTAAATATTCTGGTTGTTTAAACATATCCTTGAGGCAAAAGAAAGGAAACCATTATGAAGGTATGAGATCGCTCAAGTCCCATAACTGAATCTCGAGCCATGCACAGAGCACTGATTTAAGAGATCCCTATTTCTCCCCCAGATTCTGGAGCTGGGTGTGCAGCTGAGGAGCTGTGGGGAACTGTACCAGACGACACTGTGACTCCACAAGTACAGAACTGCAACTGAGGACCTGCAGCACAGCACCCAGGTTCTTAAAAATCTTTCTGTTTAATTGGATGGAGTTGTATGTATCCTGTTTCACCTATATAATTAGCGTGAACTTACTTGCTATATTGCAGTGTGCTGAAGAGGAAATCCATGAAGCACTAACATCACGCTTCGTTGGGTTAGAAACTGGCTGGCTAGCTGGGCCCAAAGAGTTGTGGTGAATGGAGTCAAATCCAGTTGGAGGCCGGTCACTAGCGGAGTCTCCCAGGGCTCAGTACTGGGGCCAGTCCTCTTTAGTATCTTTATCGATTATCTGGATGAGGGGATTGAGTGCACCCTCAGTAAGTTTGCAGATGACACCAAGTTAAGTGCGTGTGTCGATCTGCTCGAGGGTAGGAAGGCTCTGCAGGAGGATCTGGATAGGCTGGACCGATGGGCTGAGGCCAACTGTATGAAGTTGAACAAGGCCAAGTGCCGGGTCCCGCACCTGGGGCACAACAACCCCAAGCAGCGCTACAGGCTGGGAGATGAGCGGTTGGAAAGCTGCCTGGCAGAGAAGGACCAGGGAGTACTGGTTGATAGTCGGCTGAATATGAGCCAGCAGTGTGCTCAGGTGGCCAAGAAGGCCAACAGCATCCTGGCTTGTATAAGAAGCAGTGTGGCCAGCAGGTCTAGGGAGGTGATTGTCCCCCTGTACTCGGCTCTGGTGAGGCTGCACCTCGAGTACTGTGTTCAGTTTTGGGCCCCTCGCTACAAGAAGGACATGGAGGTGCTCGAGAGAGTCCAGAGAAGGGCAACGAAGCTGGTGAGGGGTCTGGAGAACAAGTCTTACGAGGAGCGGCTGAGGGAGCTGGGGTTGTTCAGCCTGGAGAAGAGGAGGCTCAGGGGCGACCTTATTGCACTCTACAGGTACCTCAAAGGAAGCTGTAGCAAGCTGGGGGTTGGTCTATTCTCCCACGTGCCTGGTGACAGGACGAGGGGGAATGGGCTGAAGTTGCGCCAGGGGAGGTTTAGGTTGGATATTAGGAAGAACTTCTTTACCGAAAGGGTTGTTGGGCATTGGAATGGGCTGCCCAGGGAAGTGGTTGAGTCACCATCCCTGGAGGTCTTTTAAAGACGTTTAGATGTAGCCCTTAGTGATATGGTTTAGTGGAGGACTTGTTAGTGTTAGGTCAGAGGATGGACTCAGTGATCTTGGAGGTCTCTTCCGACCTAGATGATTCTGTGATTCTGTGACTAGAATCTAAAAAGTCATATTTCAGGGGAGTCTTAATATAGCTGTTCCCATTGCTTACCATCAGGTGACAGTTCTCCACAGACAAATCCCTTTTCTTTTTTGACTGCTTTTTCCTCAAAAACATTTTCCTTTATCTTCCACTTCTTCCCTTTTCCTCCGCCGTCTTAACAGAAGTCCCCTTCGTGCAGAAGCACGAGATAATGCTAATTGAGCTTGTCAGGTCTAAATAAAAGATGGGCTAATGCAGGGAGCTGCAACCTGTGTGGGTCCATCTGGATACTTCGGCTTCTGTCATGTAGCAGGAGCAAACCTCGCTGCGGTGCTTCGATGTAATGGGCAGAGAGTTATTGACCTGTCATGTGGGGCACTGGCGTGGTAAGTACATCAGGGGAAACAAAACCCAGCCACGCCAGGGCCAGCAAATTCTCTATAATATCGTAAATCACCCTGGGGTCACCCCAAAACTTGAAGATCTTGGTCTTTACTTAAATGTCATGTTTACACTCCTCTGAATAACGCCCAGGTGATTTGGCCCTGGCGGCACACGGGGTCAGATAAATACCTTTTTTTAAAAAAAAAAAAAGATTAAAAACACCAGAAAGCTTTACCTTTTTGATCCTGCTGACAACACTTACATGAGCAAGGGCTTGCAAGGATCGGGCCCTAGGATGGCAAATTAGCTTTGTCTGCTCTAACAACAGAAGAAAGATGCAGAATATGAAGTCAGAGCATAGAGAGTGCTCCCATTTAGAGGCTCTGCAAACACCAGATGAATATTAACAACTTGATTCAAGTCCATGGGTTATATGTAATTAGGCCAAAGCCAGCAAAAAGACAAACAGTTCTACACCTTCAAATGAATACTTTAGCTTGCTAACAAAAAGCAATTAAGCTGCCTGCCAGTCTACAGCAAGGCTCCGGGGCTAATTCCACACACTGGCCTCTCGCTGTATGGCGGTATCGCAGCACATCATCACTGAGATCTATTTCCCTTCTTTTCAAACAGAATTCTACTGGGAGTCCTCTGCACCCCGTCATCAGTTCCAGAGAGAGCACCCAGCCTTGGGCATCAATCCCACCCCTCAAAAGCCATATGAGCTCCCAAGGAGGGAACTGGAGAGCGATGGAAATCTGCCTGTCCAGAGGTTGCAGAAGGCACTGAGGCAGTTCAATAGGATTTGTGATTTAATTAATTGTTACTGATGAGATGGGTGAATTTTGAGAGTGCGGTAACTGAGATTTGGATGACTACAATTACACCAGATTGAAGGAAGGGCTTGAGCATACTGCCTGCACCCAGGACATGGGGTCTGTACGTGAACAGTGACAGCAGCATGTGTGCAGCAGCCAGCTGGAGCACCTGAGGACCATAAAACCGGGGAACAAACGCCGATACTTCATTCAGCTGGCAAACCAAAGGAGAGTCATTTAACTCCCGTTCTAGAGCCTAGTTGCTTTGTTACTCCGTAAAAAGCTTCAAGATGAATTATTAATCCCAGCTCATATTGACAACAAGCACATAATTTCATTTCCTGCTGTATGACAGAGTTCAAAACCAAACACATCTCAATTTCTCTTAAGAAATTCGAATTAATGGTTCTTGAATGGCTCTTGTGAGACTAACACTTCCTGATGCTTTAGCAGAGCTTGGATATTAGTCTGGGCTTTGGAGCTGGCCTCACCTCTACAGGGGGACAATCCACCATCCCAAACCTTGCCATGTGCAGGGACTGTCCAGCTCTACATCTGAATTAAATTTTGTGATTTGTAAAATTCTTCCTTAGCAGAAACACCAAGTAGTAATTGTGCAGTTCACGTCAGCAGAGGAGGTACAATAGTTTTGGACAGCCCGAAGGATCACAGCTCACTGTGAGGAAGGGAATTTCTGCAGCTGTCATGAAGTAAACTGGCTACCAGTTACTGCTATGGTGGTGAAGGACTTCAGCTGGTATAGAGAACCAGAGGAATTTATTTTTCATTGTAGATCAAGAGACGTTCGGTACTCCCTCCTGGGGAAAATCCAAAGTCATGCTGGAAACAATGGCACAGGGAACTGGATTTTTTTTTATACTCTTCTGTGTTTTCATTTCTAAGCTCTCTACTCTGAAAAAAAATGAAGAAAATTCCATGTACAGCACCCCTACACTGAAAGTCGATTTCCTAAAAGTGATTGCTTATTTTTAGCTGTACATACCAACTGTTTCTGTTTACTATACAGCTTTTGTTTTGCTATACACCATATTTATCTTTTTCATTCTTCTTCTCCACAACATGTGCTAATTCACTCTGTTTCATTCTATCATTTAAACCTGCACTCCTCGCTTGGTGTCCAAAGTGCTCATTTCTCCAATATCAACACTGGTAGCTCTCAGTTTGGTCACACGCTACCTTCAGAGATGCACTGGAAAAAATTAAGCATGCAGAAGTAACACCTTCACTTTCCTGCATGGTAGCAGTAGTTAAGGGCAATTTTTCCCAGACTTGCTTTGGTGTGGTGCTATTCCTGAGGCATTAAGCATCTTTGTTCTTCTCTAAAACTTCTGGAAACTGCAAGGGCTTACAGCTCTCCCTAATGTCAGTGGGATGCCTGGTGCTGCAGTGCTGTTGTGTGTCACTTGTCGCTCTAACCCACCTGGAATCCAAATCACAGCCCTACGGTTTCCCTCCTGAAGGAGTCTTAGTTCCTGTTCTTCCATCGATCTTGCTTCCCCTTGCTCCTGCAGCTGCATAGTCAAAACTGTTTGTACGGTCCCAGTGAGTAATTCTTGTGTGGCTTTCCAGACTCTGGTGGATGTGTCCATGAGGAACATGCTTTCAGAAAATACATATCGATTGCTGGTTTCCTGCAAAATGCACTTGCATCACAGAACACCAAAAATGCACCTGCACCTTCAGGCCCTAGAAGACATGCGTGCGTGGGTGTCACAATACCCACTGTCACAGTGTTTTGAAAAAACAGCACATTTAAAAAAAAAGAAGACTGGCAGGAGGATTGTATAACTTCAGACACAGCCAAGTGGCAGCCCTATAAGAAACAGCCTATCACATAAAATGTGCTCATTACCCACTCTGTTACTTTATGCTACTTGTGAGTGATGGAGACACCTGGCTACTCTCAGATAAGTCCCATTGTCCTTCCTCTTGTCATCACGACACATTCCTCTTGCATTCATCGGGGATGGTATTTCTGTCACGTCTGGGAAGGTATTTAGATGAGAGACCCAGCAGTGCATAACATCCAATTGCATTCTGTGCTGCTTGTATAGAACATTCTGATCTTCCCAAATTGAAACAGCCCACAATGCGTGGACATTTCATTGTGCCTTTGGATTTTGTTTGCATTTTCAGTAAAACATAGTGTCTCCCATAATCCGCTACTGACAACGGTCTGGCATGAAAAAAAAAATCAGTATCAAAATGGCTTCAGGGTACCCCTATAAAATATGTGTATTGAAGTCTGAAATAGCTTAGCGACAAAAAATACCAACTAAACAAAAACCACACAACAAAATTATTTCAGAAAAATTCTTCTGTGAGTCAGGAATCCCTCAAAGCTCTGTGCATGTTTTACTCTTTGCTTGCCTTGCTCTGCCTTCCACAGATACGCAGTGGTTTCACCCATGTGTCTGTGGTACTTAACGAACTAGCGAGCCCAAATCCCATACCAGGGAGACATGACCAAGGGCAGGAACAGCTTTGCCTTCTCCTTCCTCTGACTTCACAGCAGAAATTCATGTGTATATGAGACAATAGAGAACAGCAAGCCTGAAGGCTTTGTGTTGGTGACAAAACGGCTATGAAGTGAGAGATGGAAGAAAGGAGGGGAGAAAGAATGCTTGCATTGCAGCAGTGCCACTGGCTCATTAGCAAGTTGAATTAATTGAGATGTTCTTACCACTCAGCTGCTGGGAAATCAACAAGCAATGGTATGCTGTTATTCCTGATGTTTAGCTCATTTTATTTCTCTGTAGTCCTGCACAGAGCAAAAGATTTTCTACTGCTGTATTTGGGAAGAAGACCCCACTCCAAGGGTGTCTTGCCCTTTCTCCTCCTCCCTCCCTGGTGGGATGCTGTCATTCAATGTGTACTCGATGTAATATAAACATCAGGAGGAGGAAATGCCCTGTTAGCAACCTGTCTACTGTGATTCAGAAGGGGGAGAGCTGATTACAGGAGGTTAAAAAAATGACCCACAGTTGTAAAGCTCAACATTTATTAATGAGCTATTTTCTTCAGGGAAGAAATTAATTGATGTTTGCCCTTAGAAGACACATGAAGAAAACCTGTCCCTGGGAGAATGTTATGAGCATGCAGAAATGTTAGCTTCAAAAAACAAAGCAGCACGCAGTGCCCCAGCCGAGGCTGGAAGTGACTGTCTCTTGTCTTCCCAAGAAATGTCACTGCTCTCTGTAGCAACTGCAATATGACAGCTTAAGTGACAAAGAAGTATCCCAGAGCATTTTCATTGTTGTTACTCTGAGCAGGGGCCTCACGCTGCACGCTGAGTTGCTTGTTATGCCTAGGCTATGCCTGGTGATTCCAGCCCTTTACCTCCAGGTCTCTCATAAGCCGTACTTTCTGATGAAGGAATTCACTATTCCCAAATGCTGTGTATACAAAAACTTCCAAAAAAACAGACTTCCATGCTCTGGACCTGTCACTTCAGTTAATTGTTATGATGGGTCTCTCTAAGACGTGGGATTGTTTCTAATGTGTCATTGCAGCACTCAAATTATTCTGAGAAAAGAAGGATGAGTGGTTTATATCCCAGTGAATAACAAATACTTCCATTCTTCAGCTAGTCTTAAGTTTGGGCTTTGTGTCAGTGACAAGCCTGTTTGATGACAATAAAGCAAGGGGAATGAGAGAAAATGTCTAAAGAGAACATCTTTGTTTTCTGCCCCTCATTCCAGTCTCCCTGGAATGTGAGGAGTAGCAGTGAACAAAGAGAAAGCACTTAAAGCATTGAAACAGACTGATAAAGGATGCCTTTGTGATAAGCTGCTTTCCTGCTCCTTTGGAAGGTCAATGGTCCAGTTTTTCTCATACTTTTTAACATGATAAAGATCAGATGTTCTAAAGTATCACCGATTTGGCTGGGTTTCTGCTCAGTTTGACTAGATAACTGAATTTAGGAGCCGCTTGAATCAGCAGGTAATCAACAGCAGTTGTGGAAACCATTCAAGCAGACAACTCAACAGTCTTCTCTGTGTGCTTCAGTCAGCGAAAGAGTTCACCCATAGGTTTCCCCAGGAAGTTGGGAATAGAAGCAGTAGCAAAGCTGGTGCAGATTCTTTTTCTCTGTTTTGAGAAAAAGATGGATGTCTCCTCCACCTTAGTCTAGAGTAAATCCAGCAGTCATACAATGCAAAGGAAAGTCTCTCCTCTGCCTGTACTTCTGAGTGACCAACTGAGGACACAAATGACTTTGTAACTCCTGTTTCTGTTCATAGTTGATGTCACTTTTTATCAGCTCTTCTTTAGAAAGTGCCCACTGGTTTACCTTAAGTGCTCCGCACACAGAATTGAGCTTTGTTCCGTACTGTTTCTGAGTAGTTTACCTAAAGACCCTTAAAATGCAGAGCCATGCTGCTTTAGTTTTCAATCTGTTGACAAATGTGATTATAAATGTACAGATTGGCTTTTAGGCACATGGAATGAGATTACAGTAGAGAGACCAGTTTTGAACATTTGTATGAAGATAAAGTTAAGTCTGAAACTGGCTCTACAGCCAACTGGCAGCCTGGAGCTGCCTCAGCTCAGATTCATCCTGTGCTGAGGCTACCCAGGAATCTCAGATTACAGGTTTAGGGAGTCAGCTGCCAGGAGACTAGTCGCAGTTCCAGATGGAAATGATCTAATTTCAGTGGGAAGAGTATGGAATAAGAAATTGCAGATTGGGTGCCCGATACACACAGTTTCAAATGAGAAAGCAGTAATAGGAGAGGAGGGGAAAAATATACAAATAAAAAAAAAAGCAAGTTAAAAACAAATGGGCTAAAATGCAGCGGAAAGGCTTCCTTTTATATGCCCTCTCTGCTACACAGCAAATCAGCTGCTAATGACAAAGTGATCAGTAAGGTTAGTCTACAGGAGAAGACAAGGGCAATTCAGAGGTAATAAGCTTTTTCCAGATATGAAACATTACAACAGAGCAAAACCTCCTCCACAAGCATGATTCAAGCTATTGAGTAGAAATCCCAACTATCTGCTGTCAAAGAGTGGGGGCAGCAGTCTCCAGTGTCCCAGAAGACACACACTTGCTACAAGGCAAACAGATGAGGCAGTGGGGAAAAACGAACACGAAAAGATAGAGAATAAGATAACTTACAGCAATGAGCTGGTAGGAGTTGTTCATCATGGCTATGAGCATGTTCAGCAGCACGACAAGAGAGATGACGTTGTAGGTTCCAAACATAGTGGCTCCAACGAATTCTGTGAACTCATGTCTGGCTTTCACATTGGTGACATAGAGATTCAGCAGACCGAACACAGACCAGAAGAGCGACTGGAGGGTCTCGAAAAGTCTGAAGGAAAAATAAACACAGATTTTTACTTGGCTCTGGGAGATGGAAATCAATGCCTTTAGGAGTTCTGGATGTGCTGAGGTTGGGTGTCACCCCATGTGAGAGCTCTGTTGGTGGCACTGGAAGCACTCCAGCACTGGGAGCACTCAGGTGGGAATGGATCAACATCGGGAGCGTGGGATGCCACGGAGCAGCTGCTCAGCACAGCCATTTACTCTCCCCGGGAGGCAGTCTGCACTCCAGCTACAGTGACCCGTTGGAAGAGTTGCATCACATCAACAACATCCACTACCTGGCTGAGAATCACATCCTTGTGAGATGCAACGAGCCTAACTGCTGTGAAAAAAAATGACAAATCCCTTTCCCAATGTTGACACATGCAAAAAGAACCCCAGTATATTCCCTCTAATTAAAACTGGCATGGAGTGACACTGCTGTTACACAGAGATATAACCTCTCCTGTTTAACCAGTGCCTGCATCATTAACATGTCTGCAAACTAAATGCTCACGGAGCCCATGCTCAAGTACAGCATGACCAAATTGCATGTCACAACAAAGCATCACGAGGGAGGAGATGCAAGAAGTCACAGCCTCTTGAACCTTCTGCACTGATGTAGGCTAACAGCTTGCAATTACTCGGACTGCAAGTGAGCCAGGCCAGCTTGCTAGCACCCTGCCTGACAGCACTGCACGTGGCTGAAAATGCTGCTCTTGTTTGTGCAGCAGCTCCCACCCACCGCAGAGCAGTGCCCTCAGTATCATGCTGCAACAATTGATCAGTAATGACTCAGATGAAAGGGAGTCATCGCATTAATTCAGCTTGAGAGGTTTTCTTCTTTTGAAGTCTTCCATCCAGAGATGAACTAGACCTGACCCCCCTGTGCTTTACAGCTGATGAGATCATCCCAGGTCTCAGTTTGCTTCAGCCAGAGACAAGTGACCTTTTGCAATCACGTCAAATACATAATCAGCAATCTAAATAATTGCTCTATTTGGGCTTCTTTGTTTTGGCTTTCCAAAATATGGCATTTATATCATCAAAAAATGACATTTATATGCCTGTTTAAGAGTTTCCATTTTGGCCTGGGGTCAGTAGATACTTTCAAATGCTCTTACTAGAAAAATCAATAAAAATAAATTCGGATACTTTACTTAACATACCAGGAATCTGTTCTCCTGGCTTCTCCAGGCATCTGTTCCACACATAGCCCCATGCTTTATATGGGGATTTAGTTTCTTTGTGCTTTGTGGACATCGTTTTTCACTGGCCAAAATTACAAAGACTCTAAAGCAAAAATCCTTTCTCCTAGAAGTCAGGCTGTTAGGGTTATTAAATAAGTGAGGTAATGGTAAAATAAGTATTAAGCAAAGAATGCTAAGCATTTTGCTATTAAAAATAGCGGAGTGCTTGCTATCTTTTAACTTATTTTAACTATTGATGGTGAAAGTACTGATTAGGGTGTAGGCTCAGGAGAAATGGAGGTCCTTGTCATGCTTACATGAAACTGAAATCAGTGTCAGAAATACTTAGTGCATTGCCTTGAACGCCCAGTTTTACAACCAGGAGTGTAACTGTGCCCAGATTAAGGCCAATATATTAACATGTGGGCATGTAGTCACAGTTGAGAAATACAGCAAATGGTTTCTGCAGCTTTGCACAGAAGTAAGACTTAAGACTTTCCTCCTTGTTTAATGACAGGCAAGAACTACAATCTTTTTTCACTGTTCAGGTGGGGCTCAGCCCAGCTGCCAGCCCAACTCTCCCGTGAGCTCTCTGCAGACAGCAAGGTGCAAGTGGTTTCTTCCTCCCCTTCCTCCTCTTCCTCTCTCTCTTCTCCCTTCTGCAGTTGCCAGAAGCACAGTGCTAAACATACTTTCAAACTGCCTGCCTAAGCAGGAGACACGCTGCTTTCTCAGGGATGCTTAAGCCACACCATAAAAACTTAAATTATTCATGTCTTCACCTCATTGCTGTCACGAAGGAATATTACTTTTCCGTGATCTGTGTTTGCGATGCAGAAAATTTCCTCACCAAAAAAATATGAAACCCTTCCTTTGGGAGTAATAGGAAATAATGCACCAGTAAATAGTCGTCACATTTTAAACAAGCTGCACAAACACGAACAGTGTCCTGCTTTTCCTTCCCTTACAAAATTAGATCTTATTGTGTGTCTGCCTAGAAATGCTGGTAGGAATCAAAGGGGACTGATTGAAAGCTTTTCACATTTATTCTTCCATTAGGGATGAACTACGAGCAAAGTTGAGGTAACACCAGCTCTGATTTGAATTCACTGTAGTCATGCTTGCTCTCCCCAGCCCAACGATGTAATTTTCTGTTTTGCAGGTTGCTCGTTCTTAGCCATTCACCCATGCTGTGCGTCTGCTCAAGGGCCAAATGTCAGCTTGTACTGGGGGTGTTAATAACGACTATTTAAACTTTTAAGAACATGTTAAATAAATTTCTTAAGAAAGGCTCAAACAAAAAAGTAACTGCAGAGCATTCTGTCCCCTGCCAGGAGACCTCAGTCCTAATGGATCCCCTCCCACTGCGATTTTGTTTTAAACAAACCTCTGTCATAAAGGCTGAGCCCCCTCAATTTCCTTCCTGTGCTACATTCTCCTTGGCAGGGGGGCTCAAACTGCATGTTAGGGTGGGAGAAATTGTGGTTTGTATTTAAGCTGATCCACACACTTTCTGTTAAGTGGTTCTGTATCATTTCTAGTTCTCAAGATGTTGTACGTTCTTACTTACTTGAGAATCTTTTTGTTGTTGTTGTTGGGGTTTTTTTTTCTTCCTGCTCATCTTTTTCTTTAGTCAAATCTTGTTTTTGCTTGCTCCACTAATCTGCCAACAGTGAAGTCTGTAAAACAACTGGTTTGCAGTGGAGACAGGTCCAAACCAGAATGTAGAACTGGAATACATCTGTTCAGTGTAGCTCCAGGGAAAGGCACACTCCAGTCCTGAGCTTTGTGGTTTTGACCCTTCCCGAGCTAGAAGTTGCCACTTAACAAACATTGTGCTTGCCAAACATTTCTCCCTCTGGCTGCTCCATCAATATGGATGTAGATCAAGGAATAGCATTTGTTATTTAATTCCTTCGCAAGGGCAGCACAACACATTTCTGGGGCATACCGAACAATTAAAACAGAAAAAAGACTGGAGTCTTTAATTCTGTTTTTCATTAGCACAGTGCAGGTCCATTCACTTCCTCCAGATATAGATGGGTTTAATGAGAAAATTAATCAAGCCTATGGTGTTCCTGCTCTGCAGTGGAAACGGCAGCACATATGGTCTACCAGGACTCTCTGGTTATGAGGCTCTTGTAAGGTTGGACTTTATCCCAGGAAAATCTCCCCCTTCTTGTAAGGAGGGCCAATGACAGAGACAATGTTGGAATCTTCCCTCTTCCAATGTGGCGTCAGCCATCATTTGCTTTTGATAACAGTGCAAAAATGACACGAATCCTTTTTTAACCTCCAGCCTTCAGCTGAAGAAGGGTGGAGAATTATTGGGCATTATGCTAAGTTGTATTTAATTTTGCCTGACGTGGTGGACAACAGTTTTGTTTTGCTTGCTTGCAGGGCGTAGGCCCTTTTCTAGACGGTGCTTTATTTATTTCTCTTCCCTTTGTGTTTTAAGTACTGTGCAACCAGCAAGAACAATCGGATGGGGGCTGATTATTATAATTATTTCCACTATTAGTAATTAAAACAAATAGATCAGAAAGACAATTCATGTTATTTTTCAGCATGTGCTTTGTCTTTCAGCCCTGCCAGCTGTCAGCACAGTGATTTCCATGCCAACCTCTCAGTAAAGTACCAGCATTTCCAGCAAAATGGATTTTGATGTGATTTTAGTCTCACCCCACTGCAAGAGAATCAGAGAAGCCTGTAACCTCCTGTGTATAAAAATGGCCTAGGTGAGACTGTTGTTGCTCTGTCATGTTATTTATTAATACGTTTTTTTTCATATGTTTATCCCTTGTTTTCTACATTTTGTTTAGCTTTCCCCCCTTTCCTCCAGAATAAGACAAAACAACTACTACAACAGGATACCTGCTTTCTCAGATATCCTGAAATTGTACGTAGCCATCATAAAATTTCAGTTGCAGGATCACGTAGAAAGACTTTTTGGTCCAGAACTAAAATGATCGTCTCTCACTTCCAGACCTAAAAGCCCTTCTGTGACAGCAAAGCTCAGCAGAATTCTCTGCCCCAGTTAACTCACACTTTTCCTGCACAGTTGAGCAGCTCACCTGATATTTGCAAATGAATAAATAAAGACACTTTCGGCACAATGATAGACAACACGCAAAGGCAGGTAAGAGAGGAGACAGTGTAAGTCACCCTTAAAATCATAAAGGAAAGAACATCTTACGTGGAGAAGGCATTGTTCTGTTTCTCACATCGGATCCCCTTGCAGTTGTTGGGTTCCTCCGAGGCACTGGTCTCATAATAAAAATAAAGCTGGTTCAGTCCATTGGCGAAAGCCAGAAGCACCAGACAGTAGATAAAAAGGAATTTAAGGATGTCTAGCAGCATGCGTCCCAGAGAAATCTGCAAGGGTCCCAGGTGTGAATTTGCTGTAAACAGGGATATGAGACGCAAGGAACTTAAAATATTGGATATTGCAAAGAGGGCTTCTGCGATGAGAGTCGGGTGCCACATTTCCCATTCCTCCCTTGGACGAGAACCGTTATACTGAAAGAAATAACAAGGGTATAAAAGTGAATTATGTTGTCATGATTTTGAGATAACTCGAACACTCACACCTGCTAATACTAATGCTTTACATGTAAATAAATACTAACCAGGTACTTGTGACACAAGAAGTGCTTTTCAACTCCCAAGTGTCAGTTCAGGAGTCACTGAATTCAGGAATCAGGACCGAAGCTGAGTTGATCAGGGCAGAGATTTAGGTTTAATGAAGCCTTCTTATGAACTTCCTACAGATTTAGACCCCCCAATACGAATAGCTTAGTGGGACCAGCTTTTTTCTAGGGGTTTCTGGTATGTGGACTGTACTTAGCCTAAATTTAGATAACAGGCCTTCTGAATTTCAAATTCACTGTGGGTAATGCAGGTCCTTGGGTTCACGTGTGATCTTCTTCTCTTTAAACGCTTAAAAGGGTTTGGACTGCCCCATAGCAGGTTCAGGTCATTTCCAATTATCTTTTTTTTCTTTTTCCCCCTAAATATTACTGCACCTTCAAAACACTGCTAATTCCAGGAAGAATGAGAATGAAAGAAGGGAATAAGGAAAGCAATGAATGATGGAACACCAGAAGTGGATGCTTTCCCTCCAATGTAATCTCAAAAAGGTGCCAACAGCCCAGAACCAAAATGCTGTCTTTGTATTAATTTCCTTATTAGTTAATTTGTCATGGCAATTTTCGGAAAGTACCTAAAGCAGAAGTCCTAATTACAGCCAAAATAATGGATACATTTGAGCACCTCAATTATAAAATTAACTTGGTTTGTAATGTAACTGTAAAAGCAGAAGCATTATCTGAGCCAGGTACAGCCAGATGCAAATAGGTAACATGAAAGAGCTGGTTATACAAATGTAACTTCTCTGGCTTAGCTACACTGCCACAGCAGAATGGAGTCAAAGACATTTTAACATCAAGGAATAATTTATCCTTTTAGCATTTGCTTCTGCTCATTTAACATGTATAAAAAGGCAAAAAATGCACTTAGAATTATATCGCTAATAGTATCGCTAAGTGTGTTTAGGACTCTTAATATCTTTTTTTGTATGTTTCAAAAGGAAATGGTATCAATATCACATTGGCAATGAGTTTGTAGGGACTTTACATATAAATCTGAAGGTCCAATAAATTAATCCACGTTTTTTTCAAGGACGCAGCTAAAACAAGTAGATGTTTCCAACTATTCCTCCGTATGAAGGAGCTGAGACACAATACAAAGGTATTTCAATGCGACCTCTGATTGCTTCTGACATTTCCGAACCGTTGCCTATTCCACGAACATCAGGCCTGACTTTGTTAACTTGATTTGAAGACGGGTCTTAAAATGTTTACAAACAAGCAGACGTTTAAAACTTTTTGCCGATAACCAACAGTAGGGGTGGGTGGTTGTGAACAGCAAGCCTCCCCACCTAGGGAGCAGATTTGCACATTTGTTCGCGATTCTCTTCTGCGTGCTGGCTGGACACAGCAGCCCTGGGGCTCTCTGCCAGGGTAGGGAGCACGTGAAGGAATGTGAAAAGCTCTTCTTCATCTCACATCTATTTTTAAAGCAACTTGTTAGGGTCATATTTTGGCCCTTTATAAAGTGATGGTATATCCTTGCTTGGAAAACCGTAGTCACTTTTGAACAGCTCAGCACCACAGGTAACAGAAAAATCGGAGATTTCAGCGGTATCTAATGAAGCTGAAAAGGCTGGAGTTGCTCAGGTTAGGCATCAGAAGATGAAAAAGAGCAGAAATGTATACAGAGTAGCACAAATAAGTTACAACAGACAGTCACATTTACCCTTCCTCATTACATAATTCAATGCAGCAAATGAAAACTGATTAAGAAAGTATTTTTGCCCTATAATTAGGCTGAAGATTTCATTGTTACTAGATAATATTGAGGCCAGGTCTTCGAACCAGTCAAATCGGGGGAAAAAAAGTCTCCAGGTAAAAACAAGGATGGAAAACATTAGTGTCAGTATGCAATTTATTTTTCTGATATTTGGCAGAAAGCTAAATGTCCATGTAATCTTTTGAAGTTCCAAGAAACATTAGACTATGGTATACTGGCATATATACCAGCCTTTTCCAGCCCTGGGCTGTTCTATAAATAACAAAAACCTTTCTAAGTCATGTTGCAAAAGATTTTGAAACCATTATGTTTTAAATCCTCATATTTCAGAGTGTACTGCAACCTTTAAGCAACATAGGTCAGAAGGGAACTTCAGGGGGCATGCTGTTTCAGAGCTACTGCTATATAAGATTTTCTGCACTTCTTGGAATGGTCTGACATTGGTCTGTGGCAGGACCAGACCTTAGATTAGCCAGGTTTAATCCAAATGGGTTTGATCTGTACTCAAATGAATATATTCCTGTAAGCATTCTTTTTTGTGCTGGCATATAGGTCTCTGTAGTTAGCCTGTGTGTTTCTGTAGTTCTTGCAAAGTATACAAACAAAGCTGTACTTCCTTTTTATGTGTAGTTTGGCTCTGAGCTTAAATCTCAGTGTGTGACCATATAAATCTGTGGATGCATGGCTCTTTTAGTAATTTGTGTGTGAGAGAAAGAGAAAGAGATTGTTAACATTTTAGGATTTGTTCACGAATGTTACAATTTCCAGTATTTTCTGTATTGCTCACAGTTTAAAGACCAACCTTTCAAGTCTCTAATTTCCTCACTGGTTCTGAATGTTAGGAGAAAAAAGACGTAATCTGTTTCTGCTTTGATGCTGTCACAGAGCTGCCTGTTCAGGGAATAGCAACCGTCTTGAAGCTTTTTCCTTTGAAAACCCAACTCCCCATTATGCAGCCTTCTGGATTTTAAAAAGGCTCCGTAGCAGGACTGCTTGCAGAAGGGTTTATGTAAGAGCATTCCCATTTTGGAGTCAGTGAGCTCTGTGAAATTTTGAACTCTTTTCCCCTCTGCCTGCATACAAGCTTCAGGGGGGGACTACACAGGGTTGCTTTTGGGGATGTGCTTATCCTGGTTTCTAGGAGTGGGCTACAAGAAGTAGTTCCCTTCTGCCTGGGCAAGACCTACACAGTAGCACAGCAGAACTACGAAGTGCATAAGGCTAAGGAGTAGACTACAGTTACTTGATTTACACCTGTGTAATTGCACTAACTGCAGTGAATTTATAGCTGATTCACATCAAGAAAAGAATCAGGCTCAGGAGATGGATGCCATCCAAGCACGCAGCTCCAACTGAAGTCAAAGACAGCCACTGCATAAGGAGCTTTGCAGGAGGCCCTTTGTGTGTTGTCTGTGTCTTTGAAAAACAGAGACAGAGAGAAAGCGCTTCAGGCCATCCTCTGGCTTCAAAACTTGTGCATATGCTAACTTGGAGCATCAGAAATTTATAGATGTGGAAGGTGCTTTTGAGGATGAACTCTGATGTGCACTCTCACCACAAATGTAACATGACAGTGAGGAATCTGTAGTTCTAAAGCTCCAGCGTGCCCCTTTGTCATCTCCTTGCCTACAGTTTAAACCTATATATTCAAGAAGAGAAGTTGACTCCTTTACATCAGATGGAAGCCCCCTACCAGCAGGTGTGCTTTTCTTGGTAGGCTTTTCACAGACTCCTGATAAGTAATCTACAGATCTGTTGGGGCTCACAGACTACAGATTATAAATCTTGACGGGAGATGTTTTCAGATAACCCTATTCTTGTTGTTCCTTACTGTTTTATTTAAAAATCATGCTTTCGTGAAGTTTAGCATTGTTGAAAGATGTCAACATGGAAAACAAAACATATCTTTGGCAACTGAGTAGCTACAAAATGCACAGAAGTCTGGAAACTTCTACCCAATGCCCACACAATCTGTGTCAGTATTAACCAAAGAGTAGAGATGGGAAGGAAGATCATTCTCCACACAAGTTAATAAGCTTTCCAGGTGAATTTTCAAAACTGGATTGCTTGAAAAGTAGCTATTCTCTTTGATCTGTAATTTTGTGTCTGATAGCTTCTATCCTATATACTGCAGTTCTCAGAAACAAGTTACAAATTCTCTTGCCCAGGTTACTGTACCTTGACATAGGCAACAATTTTAAGGGAGATAGTTGCAAGGTAGAGGGAGTTCATTGCAAAGTCCATCAGATTCCACCAGTCATGTACGTACTCATTGAATCCACCATCCCACATTTCCTTGATTTCTCCCCAGATAAAACCTGCAGAAAGAAAGTGAGTTCACTGTCATGAGAAGGTATTATTTGCCGTTAAACTACTGTGTGTATGTGATGTGAAAAGACAATTATAAATTAACAGTTTGGAAAAAATGCCTCATCCCTCCTGTCTTGTACAAGTAAAATCATGCTGATTACGAGGCATTTTACAACGCCATTAGGAATGCAGTCTAGAGAGATCCGAGAAAGACCTAGGCTTCCTATGCAGGGCTCCAGATACAAAGACAAGGAGGCTGCCTGAAACATATGTTAATTGTAACCAGTATGAGTGGATTGGCTCAGACGAAATTTGTTTTATATGAATAAACTATTTAAGTAACTGTATTTGTTATGTTTTCCCGTAGATTGTCTGCTCCCACAGTAATTCATTGCTCAGTTGGACAGTACTGATTTTTTTTCTTTCTCTGCAGAACATGCAACACTGGTACCAGCTTCTGCATACCAGTATATTTCCTCCCTGACCTGGAAATATCACACCAGAGAAGGAAGAAGTGAATTTGTTCTCTATGCTCAGTTACTGCATTTATGCATCTTGCTGCACTGAAAGCCCATTGGGAGTATTCGGGAAAAAAAAAAAGGTACGACTCAGCATGGAAAAGGGCACTGCAGCCTGACATCACATCTCTCAGCAATGACTCACCTAATGTCAAATATGGCTGTGGGTTTTGCGAGGTGAAAATTTGTTCTCAAGGATATGGCCAGAGCCCATCATCTCAACTCTGAAATGCCTTCTGGTAATAATTTGTGGCACTTGCTAACCTTCACTATTCCTCCCTGCTGCTAGAGGGGTAAGGGTGAGCTTCTGTAGTTCATTACCTGGCATAAAATTTTCATTTTAAGCAACTCGTATGTCCTTTACTTAAGACTTGTTTAAGTACTTTTGAGAGCCTAAGCCCAATTAAAAAGCAAATGGCAGCTAGGCTCCTACATCACTATTCTTCTGAGCATGTCCTCAGAGTCCCCTGGTATTTTGAACTAGCCAGTTTACAATATCCTTGCATTGAAGACCTGAAACATGTGTGAAAAGAAAAAAAATATATACCTCAAAGTATATTACTGCTACAGTTACCCAAATTGCTGCCCATACCCAACCACAGGATACCACAGTGGTCACTGAAATGCCACTTGCAGCTCAATTTTAGGACCTGAAAGTTCAACCTGAAGAGCAGATAATGTTGAAATGAACTGCTGCAAACATCCAGATATCAATCTTAGCTCTTCAGCTGCCAGCTAGCAGGTCAATGGTCAGGCAAGCATAATGTCAAGGCCAATAAGGTAATTTTCTAACAGCTGCCAAATCTTTGCATGCACACAAAAACACGAAATAAATCAATGGAGTGGAGCCTGTTGAAGAACTCATACGCTGTATTTATAGTGAGTTATCATTGCTGGTTACTATAGTTACAGCAATGCTGTGTGTGCCTGTTCTCTCTCTCCTTTTATAGTGGAAGATATTTCATAAATAATAACCTTTAATCTCCTGAAACTGCTCTAATTTCTCCCATTTAATCAACAATCCCCAAACATCCCTACGTATCTGAAACAAAGGAACTAAAAAATAAGAAGAGAGAACGGTGACAGGCTATTTTGAAAGTTCTTTTTTTATGGATTATCCTTTCATCTGCACATCAATTTTGCTGAAGTGCCCACCATTTCCTTCAATTTAAACTGTGAAGTGAAGGATAAAGTGCAGAGATCACCTAAGCTCAGAAAAGACATTTAACCTTCTCAGCTTAAGTTTCTACCAACACGTACACCTCAGTGCCATAATCCAGGCTAGGAAGGTAATGAGGCTTGAGTTACCATTTGGAAGTTGTGATGGAGCTACACAAAGAGCAAAATGCCCTGGGTTGGGATGGAAAGTGATTTGTAAGCATGTTTGCAACTCTAATTTTCTTTCTGCATTTTCCATCAGCAATTTTAGTTTTGGCACACAGAGCAGCTAGGCGTGCTTGGCACAGAACCAGCCTGATCCTGAGCCACCACAGAAAGGAGGAGCCGGGTACTGGTGTTACCCCAGGAGAGGAGCCAGCAGGCACGGGGACGCAGAGGTGGACCCATGAGGAGCAGTGAGGAGCCCCAGGGAGAGCTCTGGAGATTGAGGTTTGCTGAGAGAGGTGTCCCTTCTTCTTCAGTGGCTCTATCCACTTCCTCCCATCCCACCTCACCACCTCACCTGTACCTCCTGCCCTTGGGGGACCCGGACACCCCTGTTCTTCAGTTATGCTTGCCCAAGCCAGACCAGAATAACAGCCTCAGCTTTAACCTGCTCATCATACACAGCCCCTCCTTCTTCTGCTTATATTAGGGCAAATCAATATTGATTTGATCAGTGTTTATCAGCACATGGGCATAAGGCAGCATGAGATTTATCTTCCCTTTTCTGCTTTCCTGCAGGCTATTTGGGAGCCCAGGTACCTGCATGCTGAGTCCCGGTGCAGATCAGCGAGAAGGCAAAAGCAAAGGCAGGTCCTCAGCTCTGCCTCCTGCCACGTACCAGCAGAAGGAAGCCAGCATTCAAGTGACGCTATTTGTCACTAGCATGACCCAGAAGCTAATTCCTATACCCGCTTCTTGCACAGTGCATGTGGGAAGCAGGGAGGGAGCTCTGCCTGCTGAGGTTTACTCAGGGTCATCTCTAAAGGCATGTCAGATGGCACCACGAACAGCAGAAGAGCCCTAGGCCAACAGGATCTGTTGTTCCAGAAGGAGCCCAGCTGTTTCCTGCAGTGACTGAAGTTGGCTGCCAAATCTCTTTACACGCTGCTGGTGCTGAGCTCAGGAATGAGTCTCCACACAGTTGCCATGGGCGCGAGTCAGGCGACTGTGGCTCAGGATTTTTTTGGGGTTTCTCATTTACCTAGAACCCAGGGCAGGATCAGCCACTCCACAATGGTGGGAGGCGGGCCCTGCATGTGAAGGTCGGTCCTGACGATGTGCTGCGATGCCAGCAGGAGCATGAAGAGGAAGGTTAGGTACGAGCCAGTGTGGCAGATAAACTTGATAAATGGCTTTTTAATGAACAGTCCCAGCCTGCTCTTCGGTGCAATCAGGTATGCCACAGATAGCACAGGGAACAGCAGTCCGATGGTGACACAGGTCAAGAGTTTTACTGCCCAGTGTTTCCGCCTCCATCCTGGAAAACCGTCGTACCAAAGCGTTGCTAGTAGCTGCTGGCAGTTTGGCTGAGCAACAAACTGAGGAAGAGAAGAGAAAGATTATTACAGGCTGGTACTTCATGCGTGCTGCCCCTTGTGTTATGTGTCAGGGCCCACACAGACCCTCAGATACAACCTGGGGCTTGTATGGGGCGGGAGAACATATTTTAGGGACAGACAGACGAAAGGAGGGAGACTTCCCTCTGCTTTTCTTCACAGGATTTCAGATTTCTTCTGTGAGGTCTTTTCCATTTGAAACATCCTATCAGTCACCCACCACACGTAAAGCCTCGTGCAAAGGTGCTACAACTAAAATTCTTATTATCTTTTTCTCTTCCCCTGCTTTTTCAGCACATTTCAGCACATTTCAGGTTTCAACTGTGTCAAACAAATCACTGTCAGCATCTTAAGAAGTGACTACAAGACAAGGCAGGAGGGAAAAGATGTAAAGCTGTGTGTGTGTGTGTGTCAGAGAGAGGGAGAAAGGATGTCTCCAGAAGCGTGTGGGGTGCTGCACATGATTTGTGTAAGGACGCCCGCATATGTGCATGTGGGCTGGGCTGGGCATGAGACAGCATGCAGTAATGTAAAGTTCAGCCAGGTGACATCTGCTGGGGAGCAGGACAGCACGTTTGTAAACGTGCCTCGTTATTAAGAGAGCGCTTGTAGAAGGTAAGAGATTAAGCAGAGGCAAAAAGAAACCTTTGATCACACTGGCAAAAAAAAAAAGATGCTTGAAATTTGACTTTCACTCTGTGAGAACCAGCTTTATGATAGTGATTTATTGCATCTCAGGGACTCCATACCAAAAATGCTCAGGTTGCAACTACTTCTGACAATTTTAATACCTAACAGCCTTTGGAATTGGAAACTCAAGCCAAGATATTTCTGGCCTGTGCCAGAAGACTTCATGTTCTTGATTATACCTGGGCAGCCCCATGATTTTCAGAACTTTTCAGACCCAGAGCTAATTAGAGATGTCTGCAAGATCAAGACAACTGTGTTTGTGTATTTGATTTCTAACCCATCGTAAGGAAGTTGAGCGCTGGCAGAGGCTGCCCAGAGAGGCTGTGAGGCTGTGGAGTCTCCTCCTTGGAGATCTTCAGAAGGGTCTGGACGTGGTCCTGGGCACCCTGCTCGGGGTGGCCCTGCTGGAGCAGGGGCTGGACCAGATGGGCCCAGAGGTCCCTGCCAGTCTCCAGCAGCCTGTGAAGTTACCCCTCCTGATCTGCTGAACTCAGGTTTGTCACTGGGCTCTGCGAGTTCCAAAGTGAACCTCAACTAAGACGACACTGCTGTTCATTACACTTGGCTCATCTCTATGTAACAGGGAGCTCTGGGAGGGATGGCGTGCTAAAGTGCTATCTTCGTGTAGTGCTCTCTTCTTCCCCCGTCAGGGAAGCTAGATTTTATCAGGCAAAGCACTCTTTTCCCACTATAACTTAAAACAGCTCTTGGAAAAAAGATGCCATGGTGGCGGCAAAGGGACTGGCTTATGAATGCAAGGGTTTCCTTCTGCATGTTCAGCCCCAGCAGAAACTCCTGTGCAGACACTAGTCCACCCAGTGCAGATGCAGCCAGGGCTAAGAACACATCAGCCACCTCATGTGCATTTATGAGACACTTAAAAGGCTCTCCTCATCACATCTAAAACGTTTGTACCTAGAATTTGCCACCAGGAGATCACATCTGGTGTGAAAGAGACGATTTCTTAATGCAAGTTTCAGCACACACCTGTATCTTTTTAACACCCAAGCCCTGCCAGAACTGCCCAAAGTTATTTAGTGTACACAAGGACTTTTCACGTGCAATTCTCAGAGTGCTCTACACAAGCAGAGCACGACCCTGCCATGTTCAAAACAGCCAAACCAACGCGAAATAAAAGGGAGCAATGAGCTAGCAGTAGCAGACGAGCGAAGGCAGCGGGAGGAGGCGATGCTGGGGTCTCCTCAGTCCCTGATCCCACAGCACGAGGCAGCGGTGGCATCGCAAGCCCCCATTCTGATGGCAAGTGGTATTTGGAAACACCCTGCAGAGCTCCCACAGTGCCAGAAGACCAGGAACAACGTACAGCAAGAGGGAAAAAAATCAAATAACAATCTCCACTTCTTTCTCTCCAGCTCTTACATCTTACCTAGTTTCTTCTGAATATGGATTTTTGGTGTGAACGGTGTTGTAGAAAGCAAAGTAACATGTCACTGAAGTTAAGCAAGGTCATTTCTGCAGTTGTTTTTGAGTTTTGTGAATGTATTTTCTATTTTGTAACTGGTTGGCTATATCAGAATCAGACTGGTTTTGGACTGGGCAATTCAAAGACATGGACTGACCGAAATTAGTACTGAAACTAAAATCTCCAAGAGGCGCAGCAGGCAGTTATGAAGCTGGATGTTTACGTGTTATTACTGCAGTAAACACGACTGCTGCATCTGACATACGAGTGACACAGCAGTCCAGAGGGTATCAGAAAAGAAAATCAGAAGCACCTTTGATTTGGAACTAACTTCACAAGCACACACAGCAGGAACTGGACAACAGTTGATATGGCAATGATCTCCAGAAAAAGCAAAGACCTGTTGCCCATAACTACCAGAAAATGGTATTGTAAAATCCCAAATCTGGGGACAGAGATGAAAGAAACGATTCTCCAGAAACTGAAAAAACCACCAAGCATTGATTTTTGCTTGGTTCATTGGTTTTTAATCTGTTGTTTCAGAAGGGTCAACGTGTTATGTTTAAAAGCTAGAAGACAGGGAGGGTTATGCTGCTGGATTTTTTCATTTAAGATCACAAAGAGGAGCTGTGACCGGACATGTTCTGCAGTAATTTACATGGTAATAGACACTGCTATTTCTCAGAGATGAGGTACAACTTTTTTTTTGAGGGGGAAAATGTATAAACACATTTTCTTTTTATCACATACGATAGAAAGCTTTAAGGGGAGAACAAATCTGTTTTTCCCTTGAGTCAAAGTCAGAGTCATTTGAGAAATCAAATGACTATATGTTCCTCTGGTTGCTGTGCAACTTGCGAGCATCTCAGAAGTGCCTCCTCTCTGCCTAATAGCTCATTTATAAAATCTGCTTTCCATGCTGTCTCTGATGCTCGTTCTTCAAATGGAGAGAAATTCACACATCATGAAAGGCCAGCTTTAAAGATCAGCTTAGCAAAAAGGAACAGAAACGGAAAAAGCCATTAAATTTTCCAATCAAGTCTATCCCAACCTCACTAAAAATGGCCTGAGGGAAATTTTAAGCACACCACACACACAGGAAAACCTCCCTAATGTCAAACAAACCGTCAAATGCTGCTTTTCTTAAAAAGAAAATACCAATGCACATAACCAATGCAGGTTTCTGCTAACTCATCTTAGCCCAACTCATTAATCACAGATTTAAAATTAGTAGCTACTACAGCTTAGATCTTAGGTGGTGCAAAGACTATGGCTGGCTGAAATGCAGTTTTTCTGGTGTGCATAAACACTGGAAATCTGAATTATAATGAAAAAGTCAAAGAAGCTTTTGGTTTGCTGACTAGAGAACCAATTGTCAGTAATTTCACGTTAACTTGGGAGAATATGGCTAACAGCTACTTCCCTAGGTAGTGCTGTGAATGGCAGTCTCATCTTTGTTTCTAGGCGTTGTCACCAGAACTCGCTGACTAAACCATCAAATGCTCAACTCATTAAAGATCATCTAGGGCTAAATCAATACACATGAAATACCAAACCAGGAAAAAGCTCAGCTTTAGCCCTTTTGAGGTGTGAAGTAACCCGAAACTGTAACAGCGTTGTGGAACTTTTCATCCATAATTTGCAATTTCTTTACAAAGTTAAGGAAACGATCTTATTTCTACTTTGTGAATAGGCAAAACTGAGAGCTGGAAAAGCAAATTGACTTTTCCAACATCAGTTATGCAAAGGCCTTTCCTGAGCACAAGTTCCATTTCCATGTAGGTAGGGTCCCAAAGACATTTTTCATCTTTTTTTTCAAAGCCTTTCCATTTGCTGCAGTTAGAAATAGTGCGTGTGTATATCACAGCCTTTTATCATTTCACATGAACATACTGTATGCGACAGGATTTGGTACCAGTTAAAGTTTCTGCACCGTGAGAAGCCGAGAGCTCGATCATTTCAAAAACTGCATATTGTCCCAGTTTTGTAGGTGGCCCAGAATCAGTGGCAGATGTACTGTAGCGGGCGCCGTGTTTGGGAAGATGAGCATATGACTCGCAGCGTGCTTCTCCAGTACGGAATGGGCACCGTATCGATACTGCTGCATTGTAGGAGCCTCCCATCTCTGTTACAGGTGTCATCATCCCAGAGACATGATGGACAACGTTCTGACAGCTGTGTTAACGAAAAGAAAGGCTTCTAAAAGGTGGCATTTATATGCAATTCAGCTAATGCATGAAATAAACATTCTGTGCTACAATGCCTGTGGCATAACGTTGCCTGGGCTTGTGACTTCCTGTAGACGAAGCCACTGATGCATTTCTCTGGGAGGAAATCTGAAGAGCAAGCTCCTTCTGCATTATCTGTGAGCAGAACCTGTCCCTAGCTGATGGTGAGATTCACTTCATGACTAGTAAGATGCAACTCAGGGTACTTTCTTCTGAGGTCAGCACCATTGTGCCAGCAGAAGGCAAGACGCTTCATTTGGCCTCTGAAAACGGGGATAAGTGTCTTCACCTTTCCAAGAAGTGAGATCAGCAACTTCAGACATGGCTGGGAACCGCTTTGAGGGCAGAAACTACTGCTACACCAAGTCTTTTATGTTTTCTCTTTCTTCTTTCAGTCTTGCCAGGGTGTTTGTGTAACATTTGGCTTGCAGCTGGTTTGTGCTATTAGAGAATTTCATTCTCGATGCTCATCATACTCATTGTCACCTGATCCCCTATCAAGGGGAATGTTTTTAAGGGAAGACAGCAGCTGCTGGATGGAGTGTCTTTTTCTTAATATCTAATCTTTACTGATATTTTTATATCACCTAGATTCTATTTCTTGGGAATTAAATGCTTTCTGCATGCTGTGCCATTAATATAAATATCAAACACAAAAATTATATTCCACCCCTCCTCCCCTTATCTATGGGGAAATCCCTTATCTCTCACAGTCATAAGTAATTTAGGATCAGACACAGATGGGCTGAGATGTGAATGCCTCAGGGAGCAACTGAAATAGCTCCCTGATAGACATCACAGGGGCTGAGCACAGTATCTCTCTGCGTTTATTCTGATTATCGTGACGGCTGCCAACAGGCTCTTCTGTTTGGAGTTTGTTGGAGTTCTTTTCTGTACCTTTGCTGCAGACAGTGATAGTGAATGCTCTTCATAGACGAATAAGCACTAATTTATAACTACAGAGCCCTGTGTTAATAAGCCGGACTGCCTTCTTCTGTTAGTCAGCTACAGCAGCTCCCAGGGAGGTTACCACTGAGAGCCAAATGTGGCATGGGAGCCATGAAATTAAGTTTGCTTTCCCTGTCTGGCACTCATTTTGACAGCTTAGACCTCACCAACAGCTCCATATCCCACAGCAGCTATCTGAAACCTGGTAGCTGAATGCAGCACTTTCTGCAGTGTTACTGCATTTGGGGTTATTATTATTTTATATGCTATATATTACTTATGATAAGCACTATATTACATTAAATTACACTATATTATAATATTATATAACAACTATATTCCATAGCAATTATCCAAAACATAGCAGTTGAATAGCTGCAAGGTTACTGCGTTTGGGGGCATGATTATTTGTTGCTGCCCTTTACAATTAAAGCTATTCTGGCTTTATTTCGGATTTCCAGGCGAACTGAGCTCCGTTTTGCAGTCTGTGTGACAGTCAGGTAGCTGCAGTGTCTGATGCAGTAGCGTAAGTATGTATTTCAGCTAGTGCTGTAAGCAACGAAGGTTTCCTGTGAATCCAATCCTGCCATGAGAAGGATAGATACCATTGCCATTCTCCACTCACTGTGCATCCTGCCGGGTTACTCCCTGCACTCTCTCCCTGGCAGTCCCCAGGTTGAAGGGAGATGTCTCTGAGGACACCCAAGCCCCCAAGTGCTGGTGAGTGTGGTGTGGCCAGGCAGGGCTGGGAGCAGCAGCTCTGTGCCCCTCTCACCCCACGCACATCGATACAGCTCTGCAGGTGGGCTGTGGGAGCTCAGCCTTCCAAACTCGAACTTCCAGCATCAATTGATTAGAATTTCTTTCCTCCCGTGAAGACACAGAAGCTCCTTACTCTAACTTGGACTTCAGAAACATGAACTGGTGTACAAAACCCACACACTTTTAAAATAGCCTTTTTCCTGCACTCCCAAATCCTCCAGATGTGCCTGCTCAGAACCAAGGAGCACAAGGCACTTCCAGCGCGAGAGAAAAACCATTCTGCCTCCGTTTTGTAACCAAGGACAAGAAAGGAAATGAGATTGTTTTATCCGTTTGAATGCTCTTAACGGAAATTCCAGTGGGCAATACTCAAAGAACTACATCTCTAAATTAGCCCAGAAACAGAAGAAAGTAACTATCTGTGGCCTAATTTGATGTCTGCTGCAGAGAGCCAGTAAGCCCTATGAGATCAGATATTCTACATAAGAAATAGCAGCCTCCTCAAGTTTGCAGTGTTGCAAACAGTGAGATGAATAAGAAAATCCCTTTTGTAGCACATTTCTTTTTTAAGTTCAACCTTGTTAATGACTGCAAAGTTATTTACATTCTGCTGCTGAAGCATGAACTGCAGAGGGTAAACACCTAATGGCTGTTCATCCTGTTAATTAAGTACTTTCTGCAACAGGGAGTGAAGGGAAGAAATGAAACGAAGTTGGAGGAGAGGCTGGGTAACTCAGAGAAAAGAGACTACAGCTCAACATTCTTCATCAGGCATTTCCAAGAGATAATCTATTTTCTTTTTTTTTTTTCTTTTCTTTTTTTTCTTCAGGGAAGTACAGGATGAATATCCTACCGAAAACACAGCTGCTACTCACATGTATGTTACTCCTCACAGCAAAGCACTGATGCACATCCAAATGGCAGTCGTTCCTGCCATTAAGATCACTAGCTCAGCTGGAAGAGTCCTTCAGGAAAACCTGGTGCTACCCAAATTGCTCAGATCCTCTACTGGTGGATAAAACAAACTCCAGATCCTCCACAGATGAACATATGGCCTTAAATTACACATAATTTTGTCTAATCTGTTCTTAAAATATTTTAAGTGGTGATGACACATTAATCTCAACTATAGGTCTCCTATCCCTAACACATTTCTTGACGGTAGCAGACATGAACTCAGTTTAAGTTGTAGCAACTGGAAAGTCACTAGTGATGTGAATGCTGGCAAAAAGCAAGATCGAATAACTGCTAAAATCCTGCCACAGTTCCATCAAGAGTCACAGTTTTCATGAATTTACGCTGGATTGGTTTAAATATTTAAATAAAAGAGGTCCCGCATGTTCTAGGACAAAGGTAGAAGCTTGTAAATCTTGAGTGCCTACTCATGGAAGAAGCAATTAACAAAGTATTTAAGCTTGAAATTACCTCCACCTCTATTCAGAGCGTTTAAATGTGTGTTTAGCTATAGATTTGTATTTATGGCCCATGTCAGCGGGATGTAAACGTGGGCGTAAATCCTGCCCTGAATAAAGGCAAGCTGCCGAATGGTGCTCGTGGAGGCCACCCTGCTAGCCAACAGCTCACAGCCCAGCTCTGCTGGGTCAGAGCCTGAGCGAGAGGCCAGGTAAAAGAAAGGAGCCTTGCAGCAGGAGAAGCAAAAATTTAGAGCATGCATTTTAGCAGAGAGCAGAACAGAGTTGATAAATTCCTGCAGAACCGATTCCAGCAAATATTCCAGTTCTGTTACAAAGATTACCTAGGCACAGATTCAGTTCCCAAAGGTGCAGCACAAGGAGGTGCTGAGCCCAAGCGATGAGGGTCAGTTAATCCACACGGCACTAAGCGATTTCCAAGAGCCAAGCAGAGGCTATCAGACACATCGCACAGAAGCACCGAAAAACCACTCAGGCTAAAAATCACTTAGAGACAAACCTTGCAAACTTTCCTAAGTCCTCTTGCAGACAGCACTTCAAGAGTTACAGGTCTTGCAAGTGAGTACTGGGAGCTCTCTCAGGCTTCAGAGGAAGTGGAGCAGGTATTGACTTTTAAAAGGCTGGGTTTATTCTCCCGAGTGAATTTTTAACATTTACATTAAATAAGTGATAAGTAAAGCAAACATGAGAATTTTAAAAGTCATTCACAAGTATCTTTAAATACATACTTACTTTACCCTATTAGTGTTAATAAAAACTTCTAAAACATTTCTCATTTGTTTCCTTTCTACGCCTGAGAAATGTCTATTTTGAAACTATTTAATTTTGGTTCCCTTTTTCCTTCTACCTTACCTTCTCTTGAGTAAATTTTCTCCAATATCCAGAAAAGAACAGACCAGCATGCTGCAAACACTTCTCACATCCCTGGGAACCTCTGACGGCTACCTCTGAGTAATATCGCTGTTGTAGGGTGAGGAGGACATATTCCTCGCTGCAGGATGTTTGCTCAACTGGCCAGGGGTTGTAGAGAAAGAATAAGGACACAAAAGCTGTAGTCCCAGCTTTTAAATGCCATTCTGCACAAGATCTCAGCTGGGGGGGATGATGAATAACCCATCTATCCGTCTCACTTGTCTCGGAGAGAAGAAGTGCGACGTAACCATGTTTTCAATCATGAGGCATCTACATGGCTCGTCTGGATGATGATGGATCTGAAGTATGCGCGAGAGGAGGAAGGGGAGTGGAATCTCAGTTCCTTTGTCTATGGCATTTTGTAACACTCTTCACTAAGAGACAAAAATGAAGCTGAAATTCACAGAAATCAGATAATTAATAATGATAATTTCTATATCCAAAAGGGAGAGTACACAGCAATATTCTTCCCAGAGTTCATTATTTCGGGGTATCATTCAAAGCAAAGTATGAAATAATACGATATACTCTTCTAGACTGATGTAAAGTTGATTCTGAAAGATACTCTAGACCTTCAGACAAGATAAGACTGAACACTGCTCACACAACATCCAAGGTGTCACTTCTCCTTTCCAGTTTCTGTTGTCTGTGGAAAGCCAATCAATCATGTCCCGCTTTTGGCTTCCCTCCTCTCCTGCTAGCAACAAGACTGATGGGATAGATGAAGTTAAGGGAACTGACAAACTCACTAAATCACTCTTAAAACTGTTACAATCCCTTTAGCTTTCAACATATTTCCCGTCTTTGTGCAAGAGACCATTTAAGTCAGAAGCACCAGCACCAAAAATGACTTAAAGAATGATCCAGGCATTTACTGTCTGATACATGTTAGCCTAATTCAAGCAGAGTCCTTGTCCTTGACTGACATAACAGTCTTATGTTGTTTTTTCAAATCTGTGCATGGCAAGATTAGTCAGAGATGATTTTGCTGTCAAAAGAGAGTCTTCTGCAGTTCTGTTCTGCGACAGCTGCAATATGTGCCTAACCTTCATCAAGTTAGAACATTTTGGTGTTACGTGAATAATATACCAAATAATACCATTTCCTCAAATAAACATTCAAGTCCACTTTGTCAAACTGATGAACCATCAGTCCTCTGAATATTTCTTCTTCTTCTTTCCAGTCTGGGGAGACGTTACACTAAGATGCCACTTCTCTTAGTTTCTGTAACACAATGCAGCTGTTGGGGTTAGATTTCCACGCTCATTTCCAGAACTGAATGAATAAATCTGGCAATGGCACAACCCTTACAGGAGGGGTACGCACCACTCACCCCACTGCCCCGGCAGCAATCAGCAGGAAAAAAACCCTGTGTTAGGAGTGCAAATGCGGATAAGTGTCCCCACCTGTCACCCCAAAGTCCTGACACTGCTGGTAACAGCCCCATTGGTGCCACGTGCATGGAAGATTTTGCAATGCAGTCTGCCTGCTGGGACGGACTCTGAGACAGAACAGCTTCCTTTAGCACAGGCCGCTGTTCACACATCAGATGGCAACTTTGCTGCGTACGATACCAAACAAATGCCGATGGAAAATGAAAGGTGACAGTCGGGCACTGCGTTAGAAATCCCTCACCTTATGTCCAGGTTTGCAGTGCAGGATGGACCGGGAAGTGGTGTAACCACACCATCTCCACTACCTAATACCCTGGGGGATAAGGATGTGCCAGGTCACGAGAAAAGGAAAAAGCTCCCACAAGCAGCAGCTCTGCCTCCCCCCATCTAGTCCTAATAAAGATCTTTTCATGACACGGAATGATTTCCTTCTAGAAACCTGAAAGCACAACCCTGTTTATTAATCTGAGCTGTGCAAGTGCACTGAAGAGCTAGCTTTTTATTGTGCCTTTAAGGAGCACAATACAAATACTCAACCTTGTATCATTATACCTCCAGGCAGTGTGGCAAGAAAACAGACAAAACCAGGGGAGAACAACTTAGCCCTGGCTGCAAGCAAAGAAGGATCTGCGACTATCCATCAAAATACCTGAGTGGCTTTCAAAACAGGTAAACAAGGTGCAGTAGATGAGCTCTGATTTTCACAGACCTCGCACTTCATTTTTCATGCACTTCTGATATTTTTAAAAGCTCTTGTTATACACTAACTGAAGGGCCCTTAGAAATTCACCAAGTTTATGCACGCTCCCCGGGGAAGGATGCTGTGCTTCTAACCGCAGCCACGCAGTTGACGGAGTCAAGACACAGCTGAAAAATATGTGGCATGGCAGGAATGATTATTCATTCACTCCGGTACTGTATCTCAGGAGGTACTTGTCTATGTAAATGACTTGGAAAAATGAACTGGAACTTTTGAAGCTGCATCCTGAAGAGCAAACAGCAAAGAGCACCATTTCTGAATTAGAAAAGTAAACAATTCCATTTCTCTCCTTCCCTGTCATTGATTTAGAGTACAGTGAGTAAGAGAGACTAAGGTTACAGGTTCTGAAAGGGAATTTCATGCAGCCCTTTGATCTAACTCAGTGAAAGTGCTAAGCAAAACAGTCTTAGATAAAATACACCTTTTCTGAGCGCTTTGCATTTTGTGTGTTTCTTCCAGACATCTCAATTGAACCTGCACAGCCATCTGCAACTACCAGCACAGGAAAAATACAAAGTATTAAAAACCCACTACTGTGATGTTCTACTTCATTTTGAAGACGTGAATGACCTGTGATGGAGAGCAGGACAGCTGGAATGGGCTGACTGTATATTGGTACTATGGGTACTGCAGCTTAGCAGAATGTTGTATCTGCTTTGCAGAACTTCAAATTACTCTGCAAGGAGTCACCTGCTCTTTTAGACCTGATTAGCTGCTACAGTACGGTTGCTTTACATTATTTTAGCAATGTAAAAACATTAAAGGACGCAGAAATTATATCTGAATTCAGCCTATGTTCTTATTCTTTAATACAGTGACGGTACACTGTACATACAACCGTGTGTAAGTGCCTGTCGAGATCCTAAGAGATGACTTTTCCCCATCTTTTCTTAGAAATACAAACAAATTAACAAATGCAGAGCTAACTTGGTGCCAGAAACAGCACAGTGAAGATTGATCCCCAACAGCTGAGCTGTGCCTTTTTGTGTTAAGTCTTCAGCACCTTTCTTCTTCCAAATTAGTCATGAATAAAAGAATATGGAAAGCAGTAATACGAAGATAAATGCCATATACTACAGAGCATTTATAGGAAAGCCTACTTGTCTCTAAGCACATGAATTCCCACGATCCTACAAAGATTATTTCTTCTGAAAGTGGACCCAGAGAAGACTGATGTGTCAGTGCTGGATCTAGCTCATCATGTTTCACGGTGTACTACAGATGCCCTCATTTTTTTTTCCTAATATTTTGTGACTGCCATGCAAACAGCAATCACAAATATTAAATCTTTCCTATCTTCCAAAGAAACTATCAGGGCTCCTCTGTAATCTGACCCTGACGACACAACCATTCCACACTTGAGATGAGGTGGAGAGGGAGCCTGGGAACATTGCACAGCATGTACAATGCTGTACTAAGATCAAATATATGCAGTGTTGTACGTTAATATATATTGTGTATATGCAACGTATACAAAGTTACATGAAGGCACACTTTAATCTTTCCTGTATAACTGAATTTTTTTCCTTCTGTGTGAACAGTAATTTACCTTCTAGGATCTAGGGGCTTATTGAAAACAAACACGAAAAACAGGATTTTTTTTTCCCAATTTTTGGTCCTCTCCCAAAGGAAAAGGGTTTCCTTCCTTGTAAGCAACATCTTTGTCAGTTTATAAAACACTTAGCACATGTAACATTCGGGGGAATCCAAGTTTGTACCTTTTTTGTTGAAAAAAACTGGGAGAATTGTCTACCCTTGTGAAGATGAAACCCGTACCTGTGCCACGAGGCATACATGCACCTGCAGCCTGGATGATGAGTGATTCAGGTCTTCACAGCCTGCCCTGGGCCGTGCTTACAGGGCAGAGGGATTTACCTGGGGATACAGGCTGAGATGGACCCGTTGTGATGATGCCAGGATCTCTCAGAAGGTAAGGCCGAAGGAGCTGATGTGGTTCCACTCGCTCATCAGCCCTCCTTCAGGCTGCTCACTGCGAAGACTGAGGGGCTCATGCCAGATCTAAAGATGAAGTTGCATATACCCTGACAATGTTTACTGGATTCAGTCCAGGGAACAGGGAGTTGTGTTCATGGTGGGGCAGATTGCTAATTGTTTGCTAAAATTAACATACAAGACCAGATTTTTCTCCAGTAGTTAGGAGAAACTGCCAAAACATGCCGATAATTTAGCAGTGGAGTTTCAAAATGCGTCAGCAGGATAAGTGTCTGATCTCCAACAGGATTTAGGCACTTAACCAAATTATACTCTGTTTAAAATCTTATTGCCTGCTTACCTGCATATTTAGCAGCCTAACTAGCTTTGAAAACCTTTCTTCCAAGGGTTCAGAGCCCTTTCCTCCAGGGCTCTTTGGAGCACAAACTGTCCATTGCTGTCCAGGTTTTCCCATCAGGATTTTTTCCAGTCCTGTATGTTCACTGCCAGAAATCATCAACCTGCACTAGGAACTTGAATGCTGTTATTTTTCTGCATCTAGAGCAAAACCAGCACCTACTCTTCAGTAGCAGAGTGCAATGGAAAATAAAAAAAAAGCACAGTGGGTTCATATGAAATGCCTTGGAGAAAAAACACTGAAAAACATGTCTGGTAAAAGAGTACTCTGGATTTCCAGCCTCCTTGTGTTGGTACAAAGCAAGAGCAACTCTAAGATCTGTTCCCTACCAAAAACACACAGCAAAGAACCTCTGTCCAAAAGCAATGATCTTTTTACCAACTCCCTCTAAACAACTTCTTTAGAAAGAATCTAGAAGTTGAACATAACTGCCTGATTAAGCTGAAATAAAATCAATTCATATTTGGGGGGAATTTTTGAGGTCTACTTCACTCAAAAAGAAGCTGAAGGAAATTTTCTCTAGCAATTAGTCTAAAATCAACGTGAGATTACACATTCCTTACTCTGAATATAAAGAATTACCAACTGCAGTAATAATTTACAGCCCCAGAAAAAAGCTAACATCCACTCTGTATTTTCATCTTATGCTACTGGAGATCTGACTTGTAAGTTTGTCAAAGCTATGACATAAAATGTTTCAGCGGAACAAGATGATCTACTTTTAAAAAGTTTGCTGCTCCTCTCTGCAGAACTGTCTTTCATGAAACTGAACTTGCTTCTATTTTCCTTCTTGTCCCCCACAGTTTATTTTTTTCAGTCTGATACTTTTCAATCATGATTAAAAGGCATTTTTCAGTGTCTCCCACCAAATGCTCCTACTCATTTTTTTCAGAAGCTGGCAATGACATTTGTATCTTGCTTGGTGTTTTGTATTGGACTAATTATCATGATTAAAGAACTACTGCTACATGCAAACACCATGCCACCAGCTGCATCGTGTGTTTGTGAATAACCAGGTAGGACGATCTGGTTCAGTAGTGCTGGCTTCCCCAACTCATTCGTTCTGTCCCTACCCACCAGTATTCCACCTTGAAACAGCGCTGACATTAGCTGGCAACACGGAGCTTGTGCTAATTCACTATCATTTCTGTGCTGGAACTGTCATTAATATGCCACAAAACATGGAACTTGCCCATATGTTCGGACTTCAGGAAAAGATGCCCTCCCTCCCCCCAAAAAAAGATCTGAAAGCTGTCAAGCAAGCAAGTAAAGATTAAAAATTTGTTATTTGAAAATAAAAGAGCTTCGGGACTGTTCGGCACTGCATTTCAAATGTAGGAAACCTCTTCAGACTTAGGGTCTCCTAATATGAACACAAGACAAGGGGAAGTCACAGATTGGTGCTCGGGTGTCACGCGTGAGCCTGAGCAGTGACAAGACACCAAGCTCTGCAGTGATCGCCAGGCAGCAGCGCTGGGGGTGCCCTGGCTGCAGAAGGGTGCGTGCAGGGGCAATGTCTGCAGCTATCAGGACTGCAGAAAAAGGAAGCAGAGTTTCTGGACCTTTTCAGATTCAAGGAACATCTGAACTGTTAAACTGTATTACACTTCTCTAGATTAATTCTTCACTACTTGTTCATGCCCCTAACGAATCTATGGTGTTACACAGCACTGTCAGCTAGAGTTAAGAAACAAAATTGACACGGAGGCCAGTGAGCCTTGCTGATTCTTCACTGGAGCAGCACAGCAAGAACACTAAGTTGACCACGTGCTAAATCCCAGAAAGCTTGAGGCTTCAGCTCCAGCTTGTTGCAGCAAGAGGTTGGTGTTCAGGAGGCAAAAGAGAGCAAAGGGAAGAAAGGCAAATCTGCATCTTTCCCTTCTTGACTGTTTTAGCTCAGGTGACAAGAGCAGCCTTTATGGGAGGTGGAATGTTATCTTATCAGGCTGTCCACATCTGGGTCAATGCATAAAACAAAGTAAGGAAGACAGTGAAAAGAATAATGTGGTGAGCTTTTCCACCATTCCTGTCACCCTCTGGATATAGAAAAATGTAATATACATTGAAATTAAGTCCCTCAACCAAGCAAAGTAAATTCCTCTTTCAGATAACCTGAGAACATCACTGGCCAACAGCAATATATCATCTACGAAACTCTGTCCAGGTTTGGAAAGAGAAGGCAAATCCAGAGCCAACTAATGAAATTGTTGTCAGCATTCTCCTTGGGTTCATGGCCTTTATTGAATCAACTTATAAATCTCTGGATCTGCAGGGCTTTTGAAAGGCTCTGTGCCCTTCACCTGAATTATGTCTTTCCTTTCTGGTAATGCGGGCAGAAGTTTGAAGTTCTGGGAATTGCTTCTGAGTCCCTAAAACATGGATAAATGAAGAAGTAAGAATCAACCGGAGGTGCTTCAGTTGAGAAGTATTTGCATGACCGGGATCCACTTCCTAGCATCACACAAGCATTTTCACTTAAGAAAATTGCTGGTAATGTGAAAACCTGGGATGCTGAGCATGCCCTTGTTCTCTTCTGCTCTCTTGTGCTGCTGTAGTTTCTGTGGCTCTTACGAGTTAGTGCCGAATGGGTGCCAGGGAGCGTCTTGTGGCTGGAGGAAAGTAGGATGATATTGTATTATTTCCTGCAGTCAAGAACTCCATGAGCCAGACAATACCCTCTAGCCTTTGTTTCACGTATAAAGGCAGTTAGTGGGAAAAGCTTTCAGAGCTAACAAACCTGGAAATCTCCGAAGGCTGTTCTTTGTAAGGGGCTGGGTTACAATGAAATGGGATTCGAATATCTTTGAAACAGAAAATGTCGGTGCCATAGAACCCACAACCCGCCACAGCAGTCCTGGTCCTGTTGCCCTTGATTGTCAGCAGCCTCACGCCGTCACTGCGGCATGCTGAACCTCCTGGGCCATGACAAACCCATGTGCACATGGTTCTTCACTCAATCCAACTCAGCTCTCCCAAACAAACCCATGGAAACTAGAGAAATGTGTCATTTTATCCACCACCCACACCCTTCACACACTTTTGTATTTGGGTGATTCTTACCTCTTTCTGGTGATACTTTATTGCTACCTTTAGCTTTGCCAAATCATGACATTTTTGGGGGTCCAACTCTTCGCTCTGATCATCTCTGTGATTGAGAATGATCTCCAGTTCTCGGGAACTCCGTGCTTGGTCCAAAAGGTCCTTAGCAAAACGCTTGCACTGCTGGGAAAGCTCTTCATATTCGGCCTTGAACTCATTTTCCACTTTGCTGAGCTCCTTCAGCTCCCAGCCCAGTCGGAAAGCCGTCAGGATCGGGTCCTCGCTCGATAAGGCAATCAGCGAAGGGCTGGCTAAGGCTTTGTAGATGTTCAGCCTTGACCTGGAATGCCTCAGGCTGTCCACCTCCGAACTGGAGACACACTCCACGCAGTTGCATCTGATCTGGTGTGGGCGTGGAATCGTTACCCGTCTTTGGACAAGCAGTTTGATGATTTCATAGTTGTTGGTGTGAGCCGCCAGCATTATTGGGGTGATATCTGGAGTGAATTCTGAAAACTGGGTGTCCATCATCAAGGTTGGAACCTATAGAAAGGGATAAAGCACAGTCATGTTTCATGTGGGACAGCAGAAAGCAGATGCTTCTCCTTCAGACTTTCAAAGTGACCTCATAATAAAACAAAGTAATAACACCCTATGTCCCTTAAATCCTATTGTGTCCATGTATATGTACATGTTTCTGTTCTGGCAAAACCATTTTCATGACTCTGCCTCCAGAGCAGGATCGGTTTGGTGGAAAATCAGTTAAGATCCCATTTGAATGCTCTATACATGAACTTGTTCTGAAATGGCTACTGGTTCACATACCGAAAAGTGGACTTTTGTAAGAAAAAGGAAGACAAAAGGCATAGGTAATTACACAGAAAGAAAGAAAAAAAGTGTACACTGAATAGATTTCCATAACTATAATTATTTCCATTACATATGTGCATTAGCAGGCCAAGGACCTACTCGTAGAAGGCCCTGTACAAGCCGAACCGAACACAGTTGAACAAAGCTCTTCCCCACCTTTTCCCTACTGTTTTTATTTGAAATTACTTTTCAGTGGAAGGATACATTACATAACTGCCCTCAGAATAGATTTGTTTTTATTTTAATGGATTTGAAAAAATTTAAATGTAAAATTAATGAGCCATAGTCCACTACAAATAAGACACTCCAGGGTGTGCATTATTCAGCTACTGTTGCACTTCTCAAAAGATGAGCTTAATGCACACCCTGTTGTGTCTTATTACTATATGCAGAGTGCAAAATTAGACCGAAATGCTCTTACATCCCAAGCACGCAGTGTGCTTCCATTTGCAGCGCAGGCAGCTCTCTTTGTTGTGCGTTAATCATTACTCAGGCATACTGTACGGAGTGTGCCCACCGCTCCTGCCCTGGCAGCTGGCATCCTGCTGCTCGGGGAGCGATTGCTGGTTTTGGTGAACAGTAGGCCTGCTTCCCCTCGCAAATGTCAAAGGCGTTTCAGAGAAACGACTGTCAAAGAGTTCTAATGACAGGAAACATTACTCAGTCTGCAAAGAAGCAAAAGTAAAGCGACAACAAACTAGTACGAGGCAACCAGCTAGAAATCCCTCAGTAGGCTAGATGCAAGACTGGTGGTGAGACAGTGAAGCTCGAAGCACCGAACCCATTTCCCTAGGAGCTAAGTGCCCCTGTAGCACCAAGGGGATGAAGACTCCTGGGCTGATAAACCCCTTTGCAAACCAGCTGTGAAATCTGTGAAATGAGGAGTGAAATCGCCAGCAGCCCACTGCCACACAGGTGTACAGAGCCTCTGCTAGCAGGGTTGGTCCCTGCAGGGTCAGGAGGGAGCCCGTAAATACACCTGCTGGGGGAAAGCAGAGACTGGCAGAGAGGATTTGCTGAGGGTCATGCAGGGCTTGGTGTCTCTGTGCAAGGTTGGACAAAGGTATTTTAAGATCTGTGGTAACAAACAGCTGAGAGCAGCTCTCTTTGTAAGGTCTTTGACTTTCTTTTCCTTTGCTTAGCTGGGTTAGGTAGTTTGTTAAATGTCAAGAGAAAGGTGCAGATTCCTCTCTTCTTTCTCTCTTAGAAGCGCTTTTTTTTAAGCCCTGGTGCTTGTATAACTCCATTTATCTTTCCTCCCCACCTTTTTCAGTCGGTTGCTGGCTGCTGGATTCAGAGCCCCTGCCTCCAAGGAAGAACGTTTTCCCCCCTATCCCTCACTGTCAAGTTTAACGTTGTTTTCCTACATGGAAGTTACTGTACCCACAGCTGTAGAAAGGAATTTCAGCTTTACACAGAAGTTTCCTTGCTGCTCACAACAGGGAACAGGCCTGTGCAGACAAGGTTATGTTACAGGTGGGGATGGAGCTGGTCTTGTCTGCTGCTGTCCTGCTCCTGACGCTTTCTATGTCTGGACCTAGGCCTCACAAAATAATTGTCTCAAGGCCTGGGATTAGACTGGGGGTATGTCAAGTGATTTCTCACCCCTTATTCTGGTTCCTATCACAAGCCCTCCCCCCAGGAGCTCTGCTTTGTTAGGAGATGAGGCAGCCGCTCTGTGGAAGATGTGTTTTCCTGGGCAGCTTGCAGCGCTTTAATTAAAAGGACACGAAGGGCAATGGCAGTGCAGAGAAACAAGGGCTCTCTGGGGTCTGGAAGCAGATCGCTCTAATGCCTCGAATCACAGGAACTGAAGCTTATTGCTGATTACAGCTGAGCAGCAAAACAAATCAGCAGAACGCAAATAGGAGCAGTGCAAAGGATGGCTGCTGTGCCTCTTCCTCGTGCCCAGCTGATCCAAAGAGTAGGCACTGGCTCAAAATTACGTGGCTTGCAGTGGTTATTTTTGTTCCTGTCTTGCGCGGTGCTTTGATAAGTTGCATCTTACTGAACAAGCTGTCTTGTTTTAAAGATGGGGCTATGCAAAGCCTTTGCTCTTAAGGCTACGTGCTGCCTGTTACCACTGGAGGGGCAGCAGATACTACAACCATGCCTTGTGTTGCTGATGTTCCTACCGCAATAGCTCTGACAGGTTGAGTTCATGTTTAGATCAGCTTTTTCTCTGTCTTGGGTTAACTTGCAGTGATAGAAGCAGAAGAGGAATAAATTATTTTACCCCAAGGTCCCTGCTAAGCTCTCCCAAGGTTATTCTCATTAAGTGACCTGAATAACAAATTCCTTTCCATTAACCTCATCACCTGACACAAGCTGTTAAGCTGAGTCCTTCAGAACCTTATTGCCAGCACTTGCACAGGAGTGTGTGCCTTGTTTGCATTTTATCTTGGTAATGTTCGCTTAAGATATTGATGCTACCACTAACAGCGAGTGATCGAATGCTTGGTACCATCTTTCTTGAATTAAGCCTCATAAATGGAGGCCGCTCACCACTGTACCACCGCTTCTCTGAATGATGCTGCAGTGAGTGAAAAATCACCTTTATTTAAAATGGAGGGTGTGTGTGAAACCAGCTTAGCTCCTTGGAGAAGAAAATGGAGGAATAGCTGACATAAAAGCACCATTTGGTATAGCTAAGCTCTCCTCTGAGCAGGAAAACAGAAGTTTTCTAGTAAACAGCATGCTGCTGGAAAGAATCTGTGGATAGGAAGAACAGGAATCTCTGCTCATGTTAGTAACTAGTGTGGTGTAAAAGGAGCAGAAATATAAAGTGAAGGGAAAAAAAAAAAAACTAGCACTGAAGACCTGATGGCTGTGTTATAGGTCTTCTGGGGGTGTGGGTTTGGAGTTGATCTACTCTGAGTGTCCCCAGAGCATGTAGTCTGGGTTGGTGGTGGACAGCAATCCAGCCTGAGTCTCCAAGACTGCTGGGTGATGTGAACCAAAGCATGGTAAACGGAGAGAATGAGGAGTAGAAGAGAAGTAAATACCCAGGTTTAAACACTGAAAGGCTTCCAAGCAAGCTACAATGTTTATACGGCATCTGCCATCCATCTCTGCAAATAAATGAAGACAACTAGATGAAAAGGCTGTTCTGCAGGAGAGAAATTGCTGGTCAGGTTCAAAATCTTATCTTTGAAGGAGCCTGGCTCTGTCTGCTATTTGGGGATGGTTTTCCGTTTTGCTTAATACTTTGTGCCCCTCTGTATTGACAGTCCTCCTGATAATGGTCTGGTAAGGCTACCAGACAGTCACCCGTCACGTTCAGGGCTCCTTGGCGTTCCTAGTGCTCACAGCTGCCACCTCCCCAGAGAAAACCTTGGTGCTCCAAGGTTTGAAGTGAACAGAGTGTATTCAGAAAGCAAAGCCTAAGCATGAAACCCCTTCCTCCCAGCTTGTTTTGTTCCTCTAACAGTAAGCTTCTCGGGCCAGAGGCTGTTTAAATACACATCTTGTTCTGAGATACATTGAAAATGTTCATTAGGAACACCATCAGCTTTGCTTGAAAATAGCTAATAACACTTTCACTTGTTCCAGATGGAATCGCCACATTTTCAGGCCATCTCCATTCCCTAAACTAGCACTTCACCTGGACTAGCATAATAAACTGCATGTATAACCATGACAAACTGTAAATATACTGTCATTATTTTCAGCTAGTATAACCTTTTGATTGAGCTATATATTGAAGATTTTCTAATTGCCAAACAATGTTCTATTAAAAACAGACTCAGGCAATTTCATGGAAGACTTTAAATAAAATGCTAGCAGAAAATGGAAGCTTGGTTAATTTACTGAGCAAGGATTTCCTATTTCTAGGTTGTTTTTCTACATGCAGCTCTATGGGGGAAGTGCGTGTGCCATCCAAAAGCATTGTAACAGGCACGGCCAATTTTTATCATAAAAAAAGATTTTGTACCCTGTCAATTCAGCGTGAGGCTCCGTGGTCAGCAGGAGCTTTAGCAGGGGCTGATTTTGTTTAGGATCACAGTCTTGTGGTGCTTGGAGATGCAGCTCCGCAAAGAGAGGAGAGACAGAGTCAGGGTAGCCAGACTGTGGATCAGCTGTGTTACTAGCAACAGGGTCTTGAAAAAAATGCATGGTGTGGCCGGTGTGGCCATCTGAATCCTGCTCCTTGCCTAAACCCATCAACAACTGATTTCACTGGTAGGACCCCACAGGCATTTCTTTCATTGTACGGGACTCTGGGGAAAATGTTACATGCTCCTACAAATGTAAGCTTTCATTTTAGGTGATGCAGCGGTGCTGATTTCAATAACTGAATGTCTTAATCAGGCATGCCTTGGGAGACATCTTGTATTTCTGAGAGTGACGACAGCATCTATATTAAAAAGGAGGTTATTTTTTAACTAAAGAGCAATTCATTGAATGAAATGTCATTTAGTTAATGAAGAATAATGAACGTCACCAACTGATAACAAAGTAATGTACTTTAAGGGCTTTTGTATTGGTTGTGAACAAGTTCTTAATGCCGGCATAAAGCGTGCTCGGTTGTAGACATAATTTTGGACAAGCTCTGTTGTTACTGGACTCTTCTGGTAATTTCAAAAAAAAGTACATCCACTTGAAGAAAAGGCTCCTCCTGGAGCAGGTTCTAAAGCCTGCTCAGTGACTGGTATGTCTGGAAAGCCAAGTCAAGTCTCTGCCCCTCAGACTGACAGAGCAAAATCGAGAATTTACATAGGTACCTTTTGGGCACCTTGTAGCAAGCCAAACACTGATCCAAGGTTACTCGATGATGCATATTAACATTGAAATATGTATCATTGAATAAAAAATCACTAGATATAATGCATGATTATTGAAATAATGCAAAAAATAAATTAATTTGATTCTTATGTAACTGAACTTTCTTCTCTGCAACCAGTAAACAAAGTACATTAATCCAGACATATTTGCTCTGGATACTTCAAGTTGTAATTTGGCTTCTCATCCACGTGCTAGAAAATGGAGGTAGACGCAAGGGTTTGGTTATCAGAGCTAAACCCCAGTGTTTGGCTGTGGCAGAGCTGCACCCGAGCTCGCTGTGTTCAGCCACGTGTTTGGGAAATGCAGCGCAGAGACTGTCAAAAGATGTCCCCGCTTATGGCTGATGCTACGTAATTTCTCTTTTTATTTGCGGATTAAAAAAGAGGAAGGCAGAGAGAAGCCTTCAGAAGGAAAGGATTTTGCAAATATGCATTTAAATGGCCTATGGCAACTCATCCCAGACAGAGCACTCTCTCCTCTGAGCCACTCTCCCCTCCTGATGGGGTGGAGGAAATGAGATAAGGTGGCTGATGACTAAATGAAGAGTGCACAGTGTGGACTTTATTCTCCAGACCACAGGGATGCTGCTGAAGAGTTGGACAGTTTGTGCTTGAACCTCTTGTATTTAAGTGCAGTCTTGAGGTCTGCTTGGCCCCGAATTCCTGTGTCTTGCTCCAGCTAAGAACCGAATCCAGTCTTGGCTCGTGTCTAAAGTGCTTGATCTTGCTTAGAGGAGGACAACCAGTGTTGTGCCACGAGCAATTGCACCCTCTTCTGGCTGTCACTTCCTCATCAGTGTAAGAATGGCTGAGAAGTTGACTGTAGTCCCAATTTACATATTATGTCACATTATCTCTGAGACGACCAACTATCAAATGAGTCTTGGTTTTCTACTATGCTCAGGTAGCCTGGGGCTAGCTGAATAAAGACACTTGCCCACTTAAAACAAAAAGAGACAGAAGTTCTGGAGTATCACAAATCCAGACCTTAATGAAGCTGCTAGAGAAAATATGGCATAACAGAAATCAGAACCTGGCTCACAGACTGCTATGGCTCTATTAAAACCTTCTCAAAATGCAGAAGTTCCCAGCTCCTTGCCAGATCTTTTTCCTGAGATCCTCTGATACGAACTCAGATGTGAGTTTAATATTGCTGATGTGGGTAAATTGAGTTCTCTCCCGAAGTTCAGACAGCCAGACTAGATAGTATGCCTGAAGCTGTTTTTTCTCCATTTGAAAACATAAAACTGTTTATGCATTTTTCACTTTTCTTTGTTACCGTTTAAAGGGTTACTCTGTGACAAGAGCTGCTGTTTGGGGTTAAAAAAAAGAAAAGACAACCCTGATGATTTTTAATTTTGATTTTACATTTGGAAGTTTGTTTTGCTAAAGAGTTACTTAATCCAGTCCTGCTAATTTCTTGACTACATTAAAGGCCTTGCAATGTCCCTGCCCCTTACATTATTTTATTTTATTTTATGGGTAAGTTCTTGCCTGACCTCAAACATGCTGAAATAAAGACAGTCCACGGTGAGCAGGAAATTTGCAGCCTGTGCCTTCAAAGTCATCTTTGCTTTATTATGGCTATTTTTCAAATATTTTCCAGGGTTTACTTTGGGAGGGAAGAGTTGTCCAGCTTTTTAATTTTATCTCATCTCTGTATTTTCTATTCTGACTTAGTGGTAACAAGGACAAGATGTACTAAAAAAGTCCAATAATCATATTGTCTATAACCTTCCATGTCATCATCTTTGTACACAAATGTCCCTATTTCCAATAATTTATTACTGTGTGCAGAGAGAGATGTTTCACTGGGTTTAGGTGAGGTAATATGTTGCTAACAGGGCTTGGAAAGGGAAAGCTTTTTGTCTGGGGAAGGGGGCTATGTTCCTTTTTGATCGTATACCTTAAAAAATAAAAAAAATATCAGCTTTCATCACAAGACAACATCACAAAGCGCAGTGAGTGAGCGCACCTGGTGCCAGCCCAGTGCTGTCTGACATTGCACAAAACACATCTCGATGCTCACAAAGCAGGTGGCTGTGTTTCTTCCCGTTTTGACTATTAGGTTCTGCTTTTTGGCATTGTTTTTCTGCTCACTAAGACTGTATGGATTCTGAAAAGACCCCGGAGTTTGTGCTAGCGAAGAAATGGCAACCCAGAGAGGTGGCATGGTCTCGCACAAGAATTAACTCCGTGGTTGTATCTTTCTCTATTACCACTGGGGCACTGAGTTCCTTTATTTCTAACCCTAAGCAGTTGAAAACACCCAGCGAATATACCCCTCGCTGCAGAGACTGGGTCTAACTCATCATCGATCTGCCTGAAGAGTATTTAAGTGGAGCACGTGAGTCCTCCCTCTTCCACAAACTAAGCACCAGCAAAGCAGGGCTGATCAGGGAGAATGCTCTTGTGCTCAGCTGATGCTTTTTTGGTTTTCCCCACTCCTGGAGCCACCAGAAGGCTCTGCCCATCGCACTCTGATCACTGCCCCATCACGGGAATGAACAAGCTATAAAGGTGCTGTTCTAATCTGCAAATGCACACAGCTATATTCAACAGCCTGATCGGAGCTAGGGGGCTCCTCCTAAATCCCAGAGCTCCATTTCAGGGCAGCCTGTAATGTAAGCTCAATTTCCCCCTACAAACAAGCTTCCCTTTGACCATGTGTCACAACTATTTCAGCAGGCAGACTTGCCAGCATCTTCCCATTTAGACAGCCATGTCAAGTGCCCTTTCTGGGTGTCAGAAGTCACAAACCAGAGGCAAAAATCCTGTTACCTGATGTTGTGGGGCTGATCTAAGGGAGCAGCTAATGCTGTAATCGGGGCTCATGAGTGAACTAGGCCCATTCATGGATGCTGGGTAGGTGAGCAAATATGTTTTATCAAATTTAACACCTTAATGGGCAGATCTATAGAGAGACCAAAAGCTTACTTGTGTAGGAACACGAACAGGACTTTTTTCCTACAACTAGTTTGCTACAGGCTGTCCATGCAGCTGAGACCCTTATCACTGCTGGCCCCAAACGCGCCCTGTTGGGTGTGCAGAATGCTTCCTGCTGCTCACAGGAGCTCAGACCTCCAGTAGCCACTCCATCATGCTGCATTTCAGCTTTCCTGAGCCGTGCTGTTAGCAGCTGACGCAGGCAAGCGCTCAGATCACTCCCACATATGAATGAAGAAAATTCCCTGGGAAGCATCTCCTCTAACAGCATGTCCCTGTCTTTCCTACCTGTCCACATGCTAGCTCACAAGCGTGACATGTTTGTGCATGCTGCGATGTGGTTCTTACCCTGACCCACCAGCCCTCCTAGGAAGTAACAACAGCCTTGCTGTTGGCCCTGGAGAAGGAGCCAGTGACGTATTTGCCACCGTCAGGGGCTGGAAGCCGGCACTGCAGCCTGCGAGCCTCAGCCCCGCTGCTGCTCATTAGCTCCGTGATAAGTTGCCGAGTTCCTGGTTTTGCCTCGCACCTTCTCGTGGATTTAAGATCACCTGGGGAGGAAGGCGGTGGGGAGGGAGGAAAGTCTCCCAGTTAGATGTAATCATTAACTGAAGTGATCTTTGATTTTGCTGTTTAATTAGATGGCATTCATTCTGAAGGCAGCCGCCAATGTCAAAGGCACGTTAACTATAGCTGTGAATTATTACTGCATCAATAAAAATAATGAAAAGCCTAGATGCTGGCAGAGCCATTAGGCTTTGGAGCAGTAACAGCTAGTTTGCTGTTTTCAGACACAATCTTTCTTCCTTATTGTGCCTTTCAAATATTTTCATACTGAGAACCCGTGGCTGTTTTTTCTCTACTGCTTCAGCTCTGGCTCCGAGTGCACCCAGCCAGGTCCAGCCTCCCCTTTTCATTTTGGACCTCTTGTATCAACATGGAAACAGCTGGTTTGAGTCACACCAAAGGGCACGGTATCTGTACTGAGTCATACCAACCAGCCTGCTAGCCCCTCTGCTGCTGAGTTCTTGCAGTGGAGCACTGTAAGACCAGGTCAGACCTACAGACTTCTGTGACACGGGTGCCCAGGTTTCAGCAACCCAACGTCTCAGGCCTCTGTGATTAGCTGAACTGCTTTTTAAACTGATGTAAGAACACAAATACTGCTTGCAAACTATGGCTAGCGCTGCAGAAGGGCACTCTGGGCTTTGATCCCGTTGCAGTCCTTCATGCCTCTGTAATATCTCATAGCTGTTAGCATCCACCTAGTCCATGATGTCCCAGAAGCAGTGTGAGCACCCAAAATATGTTACCGCTGCAGAAGGAAGGCATCTTTATCTGTATCTGTATCTGAACGCTCTCCCTGCATCCATCCTCAGCTCATGGGTTGGGGGTTGGTGCTACAAGGCTCAGCAATTTTAGCTGGGAAGTCCACAAGTCTCTCCTTTGCCTTTAACCTTACTAAATATCAAGGAAACAAACCTTTTACTGAAGGAGATGGGGTAACATTTCTCGCAGCTACAAAACCCAGGTCCTGTGGTCCAACCCCAGGCACCTCTGCAAGTGACACAGATCCATAGTAACTGCTCAGCCAGGACATGAGGAATACCAGCAATTTCTAGAACTCTTGATTGTCTGTAGAATCCAACTTTTATGCCATGAGATACCTGAGAACCGACCTGCTCCTGTCAGTGACTGCATCGGTCTGACAATGCTAGCAATGAGTCTGTCCATCCAGAAAGTATCAAGGGCTGTTGGAAATAAGAACGCAGCTTTGCACTGGACTGTGCATAGAGGAAGAAGAACCCTAAGTGAGTAGGAAAAATCAGTTAAATCACGCTGTATCAAGAAAGTTACTGGATTTGGGCAAGGATAAAATGGTTTAATGCACCATATAATTTCTGGTTCACAAACAATTGTTTCTTGGCTGCTGATCTATGATATTTACACTGATGACAACGGATTTTTCACTCATCAGTTCATTTAAAAGAGGATTTTTGAGGTCAAATGTTAAGTTTGCAAATACTATCAAGTGTAGCAACCTTCCACCAGCAGGTATCTGAGGATTAGCAGCTAAGACTTAAAAGCTTGCCTTTTTTTCTCCATAGTTTCCTCTCCGCAACCACATTCTTCCAGGGCTTTATTTTTTGTTCAGATTCTTCCTTTGGAAGACATATGGATAGGTATCTGTTGAGATCTCATTGACTCATAAGGCCTTTAGACCGTCGAAACAAATTGAATCACGGTCATAAATACTGAGATCCCTTTTCTTTTTATTCTCATTATTGAGGAATTGCATTTGTAGTCCCATCTGTGAACCAGATTAATTCGGAGCCATCTGCCATGAACAAATTGCTAATTTTGGCAGATACCAGAGAGATGCTAGTATCATCCTTATGTAAACATTTGATGTCAGCTCTGATTGTTGTGAAGAAAACAGCTACCCGTAAAGGTGCTCACGGCTATACCATGAACGTGTAGTAATTCAGCTGGCTGCTTGCAGCTTCTTAAAGAATGCAAGTGGCTCGGCAGCCAGCACAGCCTGCGCCTGTTGCACTGCCAACATCCACCGTAACAAGGCAAAAAACAATGCGAGATGTGTGCAAGCTGCGAGCTGTGATGCATGCTTAACAGAGAGCTGGAGCTGCCTGGCAGAACTCACACGAGAGGCTATTAAAAAATACCTCGATGTTCCTAAGACCTCATCTGAAGTCACAGGGAAGATTTGTACTGATTTCGGCAGGATTCAAAATTTATGGAAATACAACCACTACTAACGATAAATTGAAAATGATTTGGATATGTGGGAAAATGTGGATTTTCAGACTTGTATTTCCTCTTGTTTGTCAGTGCAGGTTAGCTGCAGACTCCAGCCTGGCTGAAAACGTAACCCACTGTATCGATGTCTGTATGGCAAAAACGTTTCTAAAATGACTTCTGGGGGAAAACAAATACAGCAACAACAAAAAAACAACCAAACAAACACACACCCGAAACCACCTAAATCTCAAGATCAAACAGGTGTGGAGGCAGAAGACTTTACTGGGAAGGAGAAATTGTTCAATAGGATTCAAAAGCATTCTCTTGCTCCTATGGTAGTGCTGAACTCAAACTTGAAAGTCGCTTCGAGTTCCTGTTAACTCCAATGACACACATCAGCATGTCTGCATGGTCTTCCCAAGGTAGCAGAAGAAAGATGCTTGCACTCTGATGGCTCTCTCACTGAACCCCAAATCTCCAGAGGTGCCAGCATCTTTCACAACAGCAATAACTTGCTTACGTTAGCCGCAGAGCTACCGTAGTAGCAATAGTTCTGGCTGTAGCTGGTGAAGTCTCCCCAACTTTATTGAGAGACTCTCAGCACAGTCCGAAGTTGTCAGGACCAGGCAGAACGGGTTCAAGGAGAAATGTTAAGTTCTTAAAATAGCCCACGAACCTCGCTTGGAGGTAAACCTAAAAAGAAATAGGTCTATTTGAACGCATCACCGTTCAGCACACTCATTTATCGTGCGCTTTGTAGTGGCCTTTAGAGAGGGTTGGTTTGTGCTCCTGGCTCCCGTACGCTCCGCATGCACACAGAGTCACCTCTTCCCCCCCGAGACACCCCATCCACATGGCCACAGTGCGGGAGATTTGTGTTGTTACAGTTACTGGCTATGACTTACCCCTGCCACTGGCACGGTATTCTCAGTAAATGGCACTTAAACAGGAGCCTAGCAAAGGTTTGCAGAATAATGACTGCCCGTGGTCACTTAATAACAGGACACGAGCAGCTCTGCCGCCTGCTCTTTTCAGCCATTTCCACCTGGCCCTTCCATCCTGAATGAGACCCTGGATCTCTTACATGAGGCACACAACAAACGTCACTCCTTATATTTGATTTTTATTTTGTTTTCTGCTCCCTGGAAAGGTCAGCACACGGGGAAGAGCTCTGCTCTCAAGGAACGGGTAGGCAGTGCCCAGGACACATCACCCTTCACAGGCTCTGTGGCTGGGGAGCAAAACCGCTTTGCAGGGCATGTCTGAATGGGAACGTGGTGTCTTCCACCCCTTGCCCTTCCTCATTTGGGTGCCTCTGTTGCTATCTAGATACAGTCGCTGTAACCCCACAAAAGGCTGGCATCATGCAGCCTGTGATGTTTTTGGTTGGGGCAGCGGTACAGGGATAAGGGGGTACGAATGAGCAAAATCCATGCCTGTAAAACGGCTTGTGGTGAGTGTGATGCTGCTGAGCGATGCTTTTGAGATGCAGAGAACAATTACCAGAACTGACACAAACAGGAACAGCTCTTCATGCCTGGCAAGGCTTTGATACAGCATCCAGCAACCTCCTCTTGGGGGCAGAGGGCCAGAAATGGGAACTAGCAGGATTTCACAGACCCCAGACTCTGTTGGGTGAAGGTGGTGCGCGAAGCATTTAAGACAGCAATCACAAGATGCTTTTCCTCCACTTCTGCCTCGAGTGCAGCAAAGACAAACAGACAGCCCCGAAGTGGAAACAGGCTGCTACGCCTGAGTCAAGGAGCTGCCTTCCCACACATCTGTTCGGGGAAACTGGACCTTGTGTACAATTCAGGAACAGATTAAGCTAAACCTGACATACAAAAGCGATGTAAGCTTACAAATTTCTCGTCAAGACAGAAACCATTCCATGAGGTGTGAGCTTGGGTAACTACACAACCAAAACAGCAGATTTTCGGTAGGTTTTTTGAACATATATTTAATTAATTAGGACAAAGCAAGTGCTTTTTGTGAATTAATTAAGTATTGGATTCCCAAAGGACCTTCTGAGAAAGGGTCCAGTGAAGATAATTACTGAACGTACGTCAATACCACTCTCGAATCAGACTCAGGAACTCGTGTTCAAAAAGCCCTCCTATATTAGCTTTGTGATTTGACAAGCTAACCTGTGTGTCTCGACTTTGCTTAACTAAGCAGGTCTTTCCATTTACCGTAATATCACTGTACATGAAATAAATGTTAATTACCGTCACCGCATGAGCAATCAGTGAAACCACAGAAGGGGAAGGCCAGTCCTGCAGCCCTCTACTGGCAAACACTTCCTGCAGTTCACAGAAGAGCCTGAACCACAAACCAGGGGAGTTATCCCCGATTTCTGCATAGGATCTTGCATCAAGCCAGCACTAGATTAGAACATACCAATGAAATCTGGTCTTGTAACAACCTTGTAAATAAAGCTGAAACTGGCACTTTTCTCCCCCACACATTCCCCTTCAAGTTGTAAACTTTGCAGCAGATACAAGCCTAGCTACAGAATGATGGCTGCACACCAGCAGAGAGAAAGAAAAATGAAACAGGCCTAGTATGAAATGTATCACTGCCTAGAGATGTTGGAGTTGAGTTTCAGCTGTAATAAATCCTTCTTATTTCATGGACCTCTGTCCAGTTAAGCCATCAGGGCTTTGAATTTGAGTGGCCAAGTTTCGGTAATCAAGAGATCTTACGGAAGTACACATCAACCCCATCACTTGCTTTTCAAGATATTTTAGAAGAAATATGTCATTAATCTGCAATAATTATTAGCAGTTCCTCGCGCTACTTAAGAAAACTTTTAGTAATGTGATCTATCCTTTCCTTCTATTCTACTTTCAGTTATGTTGGGCATAGGATGGTCCAACTTTCTTGGAAAAAAATGGCTCATTCTCTACTTATGGCTCTTATTTTGCTACTTACGTTTTGACACATTAAAACTACGAATAACATCCCAACTTTCCGGTCTGATAGCAGAGATTTTCCATCTCTCTAGCACTTAAACCACACGTTAGAACCGCATTGCTGTGGTATGCAGAGTGTTGCTGTTTCTGAGCACTAAGCTGAGCATTCTTGATCGTTGACCCGGAGTGTTTCCTTATTGTTTGCTTTGACTACATAAAATTACTATTTAAAAACTATGTACTAAGGCCCTACCTATCGAAAAAGCTTTCTTTTCTGGTTGACTGATATTAACCTTTTTCTTCTTTCACACACAAAGGGCTGTCCAAGCAGATTTCAAAAGAAAACCTGAGAAATAAGGATCATCAGGTTTGCAAGTTCCTTTCTAAGCACTGATCTTGTGAAAATTGGCAGTGGTCAGTAATGCATACAAACTGTCCCAGTTACCAGCACTAACGCTTGTAGATGAAAAAAAAAAAAAGCTAGGGACAGTGTGATATGTGACACTTGAAATGACAGGATTCAGATTTGGTGGTTTTCCACGAAGATCCTTATGTAACTGATAGCTTTGCAGCTAAGGATCCTTCCTGCAGGTCATAGCTGTTCATCGCTCAGATATATAGCACCTCAGTTCGTGCTGTAATGTTGTGTACTGCCTCAGCGTTTCTGAACTAGGGCTCTCCAGAGATGGAGACCAAGATGCCTCTACAATGGCTAAGTACTGAAAGCTAGCAGACTGCTTCCTTGCTTACAGTAATTTATAAGCTTGGGTGTTTTCAAGATTTACTTATGAAAAGCAATTCCACTTATTAATATCAGTGCAACAGCATGGCAATAGTTCATATTTATATATTATAATATAACTTCAGACAGCCCCAAATTCCTTTACAAAGCGTGTGTCTGTAAATCAACCTATAAATCAGTATGTCCACAAACCCTGTAAGACTGAAAAGAACACCAAGTGAAATTGAGAATGCTGAGTTAAGTCAGGCTGAGCGTGTCTGCTCAGACTGGAAAGTTATCATCCAAGCAGAGCTGCCCGCGTCCACTGTGGGCATTTAGAGCAACGGCTCTGCATTAAAGACTCTGGTTTATGACTCTTGAACAGCCCCTTCTCTGTGGAGCACCACTTTCCTAACACAGGATTTTATTAAGGTAACAGCTGAACGGGAACACTTGACTAACCTGCTTTTCTCCACTTGGCTTCCTGTAATTCAGCAGCAGCTCCACAGCTCCCACCACCTCTTTCCGTATCGCGTACAGCAGAGCGTCTCCCACGTACACGCTGTGGCTCAGAAGTAACTCCATGATCTCCAGATTTTCGTTCTCTATGGCTATTAAAAGGGCACTGCGACCGAGAGGATCCATACAGTTAATGTTGATGTTGTAGTAGATCTCCGCCTCTTGTAAGGCATGTTTCACACTGGCATAGTCCCCCTTCTCCACGGCGCTGAGGTAGGCCTTCTCTTCCACCGAGAGCTCTGCCTCTGCTCGCACGATCTGCAGTGGGATCCGATCTCTGTACGGTGAATAGTTTACCTTTTTGTAGTATAGCTGGGCCATTGTTCATAGTGACCAGGCAACCTGTCGGGGAAAAATAAGCAGATGTAAGTGATAAAATGGACAACCAACCCCTATCTGTTCCTCCTGGGGACAAATTTCCAAAGATCCACTGCAGTAAAAGCTTCCGATTCCTTTTCTAAATCTTTCATTCTCTGTACAACCTCAACACTCCCTGACCAACCCCACATTAAACGACTACCTAAAAAAATTAAGGTTCCACTACTGCTCAAAAGATGTATACATGACAGGCATTTGGTATACTTTTAAATCCAATTTAAACACTGGTTTCTTTTGTCTGGAAAGAAGCGTGATCGGGTTGTTTCTGGATAATCTATCATGTACAATGAGGTGGATTTCTCACCTTTCTTTTTTTCCCCTGCTTAATGTCTTTTTTCTTCCCTCCTTTTTCATCACTGAGCCAGGTCCTCAGCACCTGAACTGCCAGTGATCGGAGGATTTACACCCTCCTATTTACAGTTAAAAATCTCTTGATTCCTCTCCATTTCCATCTCTTAAAATAGGTTTTTATTTTTCTCTAATGTTTACTCTTTGACTAGGTCACAGTTTTATTTTTAAAGCTTCCAAGTTTTTAACATAATTTCTCACTCTCCTTGTTTATAAATAGGACCCAGACAGGCTGATGAAGAAAGCCACCACCCCTGCTCTCCAGAGGCAGTGATGTTGTTTATGATCTAGGAAAATGAGAAGTAAAGCCTGCCCTGGAACAAGTGTAGCAAACTGAAGGAATTACTGCTCCTTCACACGGCTCAAAGAGCCTAGCAGGTGACTGAACTCAGGAAATACGGGCTGGAAAGGTTTTCACGCCAAAGGAAAAAGGGAGCTATGGTTATCTACCTCTGCTTGGCATCAATAAACCACACCAAATCAGGACCAGGGGATGCCAGCAGCAATAACTAATTGGATGGCTTTTTCCATCTCCTTGCCCAAAACTCAATGGCTTATGCAGAAAATTAGCCGGAGTTTTGTTCCATTTCAGTCCGCTACCCAGGGGAATGAGGAGTTTTGATAAAGAGGTAATGAGAGGCAGGATCTCATGGTTCAGGTGCTGAACCAGGAATGAGATGCTCCGGGTTCTGCTTCCAGCACCCCCCTGCACCGTGCCATAAGGCAGCCGTGCTCAGCACAGCCCATCTGCATTTTGCCTTCAGCTCTAGCGTAGCGGGCCCAGTGCGGCGGGAGTGGGTGGATCTGAGCTCCAGCCCAGCTGACACTGCAAAATAGTGGGTGGGTGTAGCACACAGCAAAGTTACATCTGCGAATTTCCTGGGGTGCCAGAGATCTGTAACAACGGGTTTGGCATACCAAAAATGTGCGCTCTCGGTGTCCTGGTTTCCTGCAAGCAGGAGAAAAGTTTTTGTTTGTTGAGTTTCAAGAATTACAGCTCCATGCTGTAATCTGAAGGCACACACAAAGGCGTCAGAGGCAAAAGGACCTACGATCTGCATACAAACAATCGTAAATGTATTGGACAACTTTTCCTATTTTTTGACTTCCAAACCAGCAGCTTACGGGGGTCTTTGTTTAATGCATCGACTGGGGGATTTGTGTTCTGCGAGAATGTGATTTAATCAGGGAAATCAGTGTTCTAGGAGGATTCCCAGCACAGAAAGCCACTTCCCTGCTTGGTCACAGCAATCTTTGGGAAAGTGAGGATGAGCCCCAAGAAGGGAAATCTCTTGTGACAACCTGGCTCCCAGGGAACAGGGACAGGTGGGACAGCAGCCACGGCGTGGAGGTCTCCAGCAGGGATCTGTTGGTTCCCAAGGAACCCGAGGGATTCTGACGCCAAGTGCAGCTGCTGCAGTGGAGCTGGGTATTTTTCACTGCTCTTGAGTTTAATTGAATGTTTTGTAGATGGTGAGTAACATTTGCAGTGAGTTATAACAAATGTCACCTTCTGAAACATCGTGCCAGAATTGGATCCCTTTCCTTTCCAACCGCTTTGTAGAAAGGGGAAAAAAAAAAACCTTCAGATATCTTAACTTCTCAGTGAGATCCCATCTCCCAGTATAACCTCAGTCCAACAGAGCATTTCTTTAATACTTCAGGCACATAAGAAGCTGCAATAAAGCCAAACAGGAAAGGCTCTGATGAATGATTTGCCCTGAATTCTTCTCATGCAATCATCTGTATAGCCCAACTAACACAGGCTGTCGACCAGGTTTGGAAATGATATCACACGAGTGTCAAAACTCATATATTTCTGCCTGGATTATATGGACAACTTCAGCAAAATGTTTAGCTGCTGAGCAGCCACACGGGTGAGATCCAGCAAAATTACAGGCTCACCTTCCAAACTTGATGGCTTTCTCTTCCAAAACCAGAGAAAAGAGCATCAGCCAAACACGTGCACATGCTCTGACATGGAACAAACGACTCCAAGGATTGCTGCTCTCTAGCAGCCACTTCCCCATACCATGGGCCTCCTGGAAGCAGCATCACTTGGGGGAAAAACAGCCAACACTAGTACATTCTGCACTGCGTGTTTGTTCCAGAGTGGTACTGTCACCTACTTAACGGTTGAGAAATGACAGAAATGTTGATGAAGTCCAGGTAAGAAAAGGGGGTTGCAATTCTGAGGTGCCTAGAGAAAAGAAACGATGACATACTGGTAAGGTAGCAAAAATAGAAACGTAGTCACATTAAAATTTTGGAATCCACGCAAGAAAGCCTGAAAGCACACATATTCCATGACTTCTCTTTACAGAGAGGCATTTTCTGCTACCTGAGTTAATATTTGGGGCAAGGAAAGGTGTTTTTTTTTTCTAGTTTACGCCTGACTACAGATGCAGCAGACAATATCCAAAGACTGGCTATTGCAGTGGTGCTATGTGCAGCACAAACAGGAGCAGAAAACCAAGAACACCACAAAGCAAGCTATACAAGATAAGCAGATGTCTTATCACTCAGTTTAGACTATCATCTCTCTGCAGTTGGGTCTCTCTTCACCCTGAACTATTAGTCCAAATCTTGAAGCCGTTTCAGTCTGACACCACTTGTATGTTGCCTGGCAGAGAAATGAGAGCTTTAGCCACTTGAAAAGCTGCCATACCTGGCAAAACACCTCGTCTGGTTTGGAGAAGGAAGGTTTCCAGCCGTTTTTGTCTAATAACACAAAATGGGTTTCCTGTCCCTGCAAAAATTGCTCTGCATTGTCAAAGACTCAGGTCAGACGCAGCTATACCCTGTATCAACGGGGACATGTTTCTCTCTTGGAAGAGAGAAATGGCATCAGGGCTGCAGCACTGGAGCTTGAGGGATTGCCTGCCACCTGCTTTTGGACCGCACCCTCAGAATGGTCACGTTATGATCACAAGGGAACTGTTTTACCGCAGTCAAGGGCTGAAAACAGTGGCTTTTGCTGAAAACTAAAAGCAGCTTCACATGTCACCATCTATACAAAACCTTTGGTCAACACTGCGCTGTCCTCCACGTCCCCGCATGCCTCCTGCCCCAGATCACAACTCAACACCAACCGATCAATTTAATTCATCAAATGGATGTGTCCTGCCCAGGTGAACCAGAGATCACATTGGCACCAAGGGGGAAGGCACTGAAAGGAACAAAAATTGCTTTTCCTCTCTGATATTTCTTGTAGGAGAGCACATCATGAAAATTGCATACGGTTTGGAGTGATGCGTGGCAGCACAGGGAAGAGCAGCCTGAGCACTGTGTGAGAAGCAGGGGGAAAGAAAATCTGGGGTGCAGCACCGAACAGTAGCCATTAGTTAGAGAGACGTGCTTAATGAGGACAGACAGGCAAAGGTCTCTCAGCAGCACTGCCTTTTGCCACTGAAAATTTCATGAGGTTTCGGTATGATTTTTTTTTTTTTTTTTTAGGACCTGTCAGGAGCCCTCCTTTCTTCCCCACTTGACACAAAACACACCCACATGCCTCCCGGTCTCGCAGCGATGGGGATGACCTGTATGAAACGGGAGGAGAAGAACTGAAATGGTGGGAGCCAATGCCCCACGAGTTAATGGCAGTGTAGCCATAAAATAGGTCCTTCCTGGCTTTTATTTGCTTTTATCATTTGACTTTTCACGATGCTGATTAAAGAAGTGGAAAAGTGCCACCGCTCCTGATTGCTGAGCCCCCAGCAGCGATTTGTCGGGGCGCTGAATTTAGATGCAGGAGCTCATCGCTCCCAGCTGATACGAGCAAATCAAACAGTGGATCGTGAACGCGGGATCGATAGAAGAGAGCTACCTTTCCCACTTGATGGGGCTCAGTGTGAGCAGCCAGCTCACATCACACATTACAGCAGACAACAAAACACCCCATCTGCCAAGTTGCAAATAGAGCGGTTGGTTGTTCCCTCCCACTGGAGATTCGCTCTGACACATGTTGGCAAACCTGTGTGTGTGGCTTTAAATGTCACTACAGCTTCTGTCTCAGATTTGCAGAAGGGTTTTTGTGCGCTGGAAAGCCTGCCTCTATGTTCTAGCTGCATGAGCCCAATTAAAGAGCTGATCTCTTGCAACACATCTCACCTCGCTGCTTCTCTCCATCCTTCTCTCCGAGGCTATATCTTCTTTTTACTATTTCTAGGAGAGTATTTTCCTCATTTTGTATTTCTCATCTGGACCTTCAGCTCTGGAAATCATGGACCATAGCTGCTAAAATGGCCTGACTCTTCCATCATGCTCAGGGGACTGTGCACTCAGTAATATTGATCTTTTTTAAAAAAGGTTATAAACCTAAGTTATGAAATAGTCCAGAAGGGCCACTTAGGTAAATAATATTACATTTAGTTAATGGACCAATTGAATTTGTGATCGAATCCTTCTTTTAAGTGCTCTAGATCTTATTTACTAACAATGCCTGACTGAACTTATACCTCCCACAGTCTGAGGAAATAAAACTTACTTTATAGCATTCTGCAATTCCTTTTCTTCTGCAAAGATACCCTCTTCTCCCAGAAAATTAGCTTTTTCCATGGAGTTCAGTGGGGACCAGATTGCAGGTCTAAATCTCGCTGCCTCTCATGGCATCTCTGTATCACATCACCACCCCTCCGGTCAGAAGCAAGGAATTTTTCCTGATGCTGCTAAATGCAAAAAGAGCCACTGCTGAACACATAATGCACAACTTCAGAAGATTTTGAAAATTATAAAAATGCAATGACCTTCTGGTGAATACAGTAGCGTAAGTTTCCCTCAGCAAAAGCTCTATGATCTCAGAAAGTTTATATTCAGCTCATAAGTTACATAAGATATATCATTCTCCTGGAATAAGTGCTTTCCAAATCTTGCAGCATTGCAGTACAACATGAAAATGAGAAACTGACAGCTAATAAAATTCAAGATGAGTAATCTAGTTTCACTGCCCAAGCTGAGTGAAAGGGAGAGCACTAATAGAGTAAGTGATAAAAATGCAAGACTGCAGTTGTTCATGATTCACATTGGTGGCTATGTCCTTAGAAGATGAGTAGAAAAATCCTTCGTAGAACATTTTTCGCTCATCATCACTTAAGGCGTAGTTAAGAATAAATTCAGTCACTGAGGTACTGCATGTAACCTTCTAATCTGAGAAGCATTTGTAGAAGACGACAACCTCAAACTTCAGATTATAGACTTACAGAAGCCAAAAGAAAATTCTTTGCCAGTAACTCAAAATGTCGTAATTTGACTCAAGTCCCAGCTGCGATTCTGATCTTCCTGGGGAGGGCGACAATTATTGAAGATATATATGTTTGATTTGGAAAGGCCAACCTCTTGGTATAATTCTCTTCTGCTGCATAATCAATCAATGAGTCACGACCAACCGCATATGGGTATGTGTAGATATATGTATATATATATATATATATATGTATGCATAAAAATATCAGCACAAAACATACCGTGCACGTAGTACGCTTGGAGATACCGTTGGACTCATGAAAGCACCTGCTCTTCTTTAAGCAGTCAGTGGTCTTAACTAAAACTTAAGAATCAAACTCAGTTCTCAATCTTCTGGCAATAGGGTGCTAAATCAGGTCAATCCAGGACTTCTACAAGGCTACCTCCTGCTGGAGGATGGGAATCTTGGCACGGCTGAATTCTCTACCGGATGAAAAGCTCTCCCTGCCGTACACAGCCTTCCTGAGAGCCAGCACAACCCTTCAAGACAAACTAGCCCAGAAAGTAAGGAGCACTGCTAAATCTTCCATGTGCAAAGCACTTGGTTTGACTTTGCCTTCTCAAGCAGAGGAGCACAGCTCTATATATGTATTTCAAAGGAAAATAACAAATCAAGACACTCTACCACACGCGCTTAAACCGTAAGTCCTAAACCCTGTAACAGGGTGGAGAAGGAAGATTTAATTTTTGAGAGAAGGAAGAGTGCCATTACTATACACGTCTGCAGAAGTACATATGGAAAATGTGTAGGAAAAGACTTGCATTTGTTCTGTCTAACTGCTGTGGCTGGAAACAAAACCGACAGGTTTGCCAGCGTGATAGCTCTTTTTCACATCTGAATTCACCTGACCACAGAGAAGAAGTTCATGACAAACCCGCACATTTGGAAAGCCGAAGATTCTAATTCTCCTTGCCTTTCCCTTCAAGGCAATTGCACATATTGCTGTTCTTGCTGGGCTCCTCTGCTGAACCTACTGCTTCAGTACTTCATAATGCTGGGGACAAGAAAATAAAGCTTTTTTCTGGGGTGCTGCAGCAGGCCACGACTGACTCACTGCTAGCGATGATCACATGCAGCAACCCAGAAGAGCTGCTCTTCTCCCTCTGGCCCCAAAGGTTCTCCGTTCTCCACGCTGCCCGCTGAGCTGGATGTTCTCTTCAGCACAACCCTGTTTCAAAGCAGCATCACTCAGAGACTTAAGTTTTGTACCTCGGTGACTTAAAAAAAGCTTGTATTTTCTCAACGGGAAGCTTCTTAAATGTGTATTTCAGTGTATTTTAACTGCATTTTAAACTACATGGAGTAACAGCGATTCAGAACATACACACTCCCTACATTTTGTGGGCAGGCTGCTTAATTCATCCAAATGAGTAACGCCCTGAGTTTTAACAGTGCCTGGGAAAAACACTTCTCTCTGCTTTGCCATGGAGGAAAATGCTTTGCACTTGCCTGGCTGAGCTCAGCGTATTTCTGTTCCTACTCCTCTGTTTGCGCAGGACTCTCAAGGCCTCTCACCTGAGCAGGAGATACTGGTGTCATTTAAGGGTGAAAGTCACCAGAGAAATGCTATTGGGAAGCCCCCAGTTTGTGTTACAGCCTCCAGTAGCTACATTAGTGCCCGCATTCATGCCTGTTTCAGTCTAGTTGCACCCAGTTGTTGCAGCATTTCACATTAGCCTGGACAAGCCCTAGGTATGTTGGCTTGACCAGGATCCATCACAGCATGGGAGCAAGCCACTTTCAGTGGTCTCAGGACAATAATAAACAGGACATCTACTCCTTGCCCAGTTGGTCAGCACATAGCCTAAGTAGCTATGTAGAACAAGGAGCAGCAGTCATCCCCAGGCTCAGGACAAGCAGCATCCTACCCACCTCCAGCTCCGCCAACACGATCTTTGCAGGGTCTTGGTAGCCCAGACTTGGTTACATCTGTCCTGAAAGCAAGACACAGCTTCCAGCACAGTGTAATGGAAAGGATGATGGAACAACCCTTGTGTGAAGCCCAGCTGCAAAGCTCCTATCTGTGAGGCAGAGGAAGTGGGAGAGTGCTGACCCATCCCTGCAGTATTTCAGTGTTTCCTAAACAAAAATCAGTCTGGGCTACTAAAATGACATTCTGGGGATGGAATGGCTGCTGTACGTGCTTTCAGCTACGATTGCAATGAAGTACTTACAATTTGTAGTTCTCCCACTTCTTTCCACACAGCCACGACACAGGTGCGAATACATACACGTGTACTGTGAGGCACTACAAAACAAATGTCCTGGAATATATTCATAGTGTGTATCTTTGCAAATGCAGACAAAATGCAAAGCTTAATTTTGCCTGACGTCACTGCTCTCTCCCCTACTCTTTTGAGATCGGCCATCTTCCACCATCTAAAAACAGAAAAGAGATGTCAAGTGAACTGAGAAATACTGTCAAGCAAGCCGCCCTGTTGTCTTATCTGCTAATGCAGCACTAATGTGGCATGGCATCATTATCATCTCCATGCTCTGTGTCCACCGTTTCTGCGCCTGCTGCTTGTAATCTCTAGCTGCTGCAGCTATTGAGGAAGAGATTTTCCCCCCCCCATTCACACTCTTGCTCAATGAGCACTGTAATCATTTCTTCAATCAACAAGATAATCTCTAAGCATCGTCTCTAGGAGAGCTGATGGCAGCATGGACTGTTAGACCTGCCTCAGCCTAGCTGAAAGTGCAAGTAAACCACCCACTCGCTGAAGGAAAATACAAGATTATGGCACAGTTGTCGGGACAAGGAAAGGGCAGTTGCAGCAAGCTATAAACAACTAACAGTGACAGCTGGGTAGGCTCTGTTTCTCGTCTCAATAATAGGTGGATTTATTAGCAGTTATCAGCTACCATTTCTGAAGAAGCCCTGCTGGAAGCGTTTGCATTGGCACCGATGTAAAAATTCAGCCAGCACCCAGTGCGTACAGCAGCCGTCCCCTGCAGCCCCCTCTGCTGACAGTCTCCTGCCTTACTGGGCAGTGGTACCTGGCTCTGGTTCTGGTTTAGTTTTGTTCCTAATTTTGTTGTTCAATGCAGACCGGAGCTTCTCGGAAGGAAGAGGCTTCCACAGAAGGATCATGCGCTCCTTTCTCACATCAGTGTTGCCCAGTTCCAAGGAAAGGAAAATGGAGAAATGTTGTTCTCAAGAGAATCAAGCATGAGAATTTAAAAGACGCAAATAAATGCTGCACAGATGTAAACCAGCATGGAAGAGGAGTAACACTGCTATACTACTTGTAAGTAAAGAAATGCATAGGACATGGAGATTTGCTTCTATTAATGCCCTAATAAAGTTCCTGAATAACATCTCCAGCATAAAACTTGCCTATTCAACCGCCAGACCATTCTCATAAAGTCAGAGATTTGGGTCAGAGATTTGCAGGAGTAACCACATTATTTCTTAATCTTTGCATACTTACACTGTGCCCTTCGGCTACCAATAATAACAACACCCAGTTCTTACATGGCTTTTCAGGCACAGATCTGAAAGTACTTTCTGACGGATAGAAAGAACTCATCCTTTCATTATATGGATGAGAAATCTGCAGAAAAATGAAATCAAGGGACTTGCATCATCCATGAAAACAAGATACAATTGGCCAGAACTGCCCAGAAATACACAAACACACGCGTACACGTGTAGCTTTAGATGTGCAACAGATCCTTCAGCATCTACCGAGACACAGCACAATGTCAGAGCAATCTGGAGTCTGAATGCCTCCAGGAGAGCTGAGTCACCGATCCCCTTTAGAGGGATGTGAAATGCTCTCCCCGTGCCCTGTTGTTGCCCTCTGCCCACACCTGCTCCTCACCTTACAGGCAGAGGCTCTGCTTAACAGGAATAGTGCAGTCTCCCTTCCTTGGGCACCAGCCTGAGGTGCAGATGACTCCTGACCCATGATCTTGCTGTTGGAAGGCTTCTCGCAGCCTTTTCCAGTCTCTGTCCAGTCACTCAGAAGCCCGATGGCAGGGACTTCTCAATCCCGTGGCTCATGCCCTCCTGGGGACAGTTCTGTCCCCCTGAAAGGCTGCACAAGAGGCGATGATAGAAACTGGAAACGTCTCACCTTGCTGGAGAAATACCCTATTTTAAATATTCCACAGGGCGGCTGTGTCACATGCTGCAAAATCTGTAGGGCATTAGCTTGGAAATCAGCCTCTGGTCTTCCTAAGGGGAACTTCTCATACGGGCGAAGGATGTCTTTTGCTTCCTCCCCAGGTTCTCGTCTGCAGTGTAACTTAAGGCTGCTGCTGCTTCTTTTGTATTTTCTTTCTTTGAGATACTATTCTAAAATTTTCTCCCATTTCTTTTGGATTTCATTTTGCAGTTTGTTTCCCTTTTCAGTTAAGTGTTCATCCAAGATATCTCGGCTTTCAAAAGACATCTGAGGTGAGGCTCGTCAGTTTTTCTTCAGAAGAGATTTATTTTGTATGCTCTCAGTTTTAGGCTCAGCTACAGTATAACTGCAGGGGGTTCATGTTTAAATTGAGCTGTATTCCTCTGGCTGCAGGAGTGGGGCTATGCAAAGGAAATGCACAAATCCATAAATAAGGCTTGGCACGATTTCACTGCTCTACTTAATGCCGACATTTGCAAGCTCAGTTTTCCCAAACCTCTTGCTTCCAAATCCCTGCACCTGCTAATTTGTTAATTCTGTTTTCAGTGAGTTTAGGCTTGTGTATTCTTAATTATGCAAATGAAGAATAAAGTATTTAAAATATTAATGTTTTGCAAACTTAAAAAAGAAAACAGTGAACAAATACCTTGCCCCTGGGTCTGTCTTCACTGTTGGATTTACAGACTGGTCCAGGGTGTTACTTTTTTTTCTCCCAGGCTCTCGAGAGGATGTCCTGTCCTCTTTCTTCTTCCCCCTCCCTCCTGCATCCCATCTGACATGGCTTCACTTCCCCCTTTTCTGTCTGATCTCTGCTGAGAGGAAGATCTTGGAGGTTAATGAAAATCATCCCTGAAGTGGTAATTACCACAACTGCCTCTACCAGTTTTCTTTTCCTCTCTCGATATTGATCTCCTCTCCCCTCCAAGGCTCTGTAAAGGCTCCTTGCTTCCACTCTCTTCCAGCTAGTGCTTGTAACTGGCGTCCGGAACCTGCTGGGAGTTACCGGGGTACCACAGTCCTCTGTCCCCTTCCCATCCTTTGGGCACCTACCTCTCAGATCACTCTGCCAGGTCATACTGGCAAAGAGAGTTCTACTTCTGGAGAATAAACACTGCATGGGCCCTACGAGGCAGTAGCTGCGGTCTCTCCTCCCCATGCACCTACGATTTCGATGCACTGCTCCTCTACTTTCTCTGAACACTGCTTTGCAGAACCGTTTTATGTTTTCCTGGCTTCCACATAAAATGTAGGTCAGAGTCATGGTAGACATACATCAAAATTGTGATTTACTGTACATGAAAGGAACAGCGAGCACTGAACCTGCAAAGAAGAAAGGTGACTAACTGCTTAATTCACCCAAGCGACATCTGGTTGCAGAATACCTTTGTGGCTTCTTGGTTTATCTTCCTATATGTGCATTCCTGATGCACCTTTTACTGTGCTTTTCATGTGCCTGCCTTTCCTGGATGTCTACACAGAGCTGCTAAATCACAGACATACAACACGTAGGCTATCGTTCTCACCATCTCCCTGACAAGATAGTATTGTTTCTTACAGTACAGATGGCTTTCAAGATACTGATCTCTGCCAATGGAGCAGCAATGCACTTTCTGTAAACTGACTCTGAAAGGAAGTGTTTTGGCATTAAGATGGAGATTGAGGATAAACCAGAGCATGCAGTCAGGGCCAAGCAGGCCTCGAGAAGGCCACGTAAACAGTATCACTCCTACCAGCGTATCAAGGAGTTATTTCACCCTAAGAGAGCAGGTTTCCCCAGGGTTGTGTGATCTTCCTGACTGTTCGCAGTCTACACGACTAGACTACGCTAGATTACAGTCATGCCATGCTTGTCACTTCCTTGGGAGTCTAGCCACATTTTCTGGGGTTTATTTTCAGCCCTGAGCTTTGGGAGTTCACTAATTACAAGAGAATGTCGTCTTTAAAAAAAAAAAAAAAAAAAAGTTTCTAGCTTCTAGGGTGTGAAGTAAAGAGTGTGAGTCACTGAGTGAACTTCATTGATGCAGAAACCAGACAGAAAGTGTCCCAAATTCCAGGTTTAAAAATCTCATTACCATTAGATCTGAGGTGTGGGGCAGAGAGGGGAGACCTGGGGCTTTGGAGCCCACAGGCTGCTTGATTTGGGCAAGCCAGACCTCCTCTGCAGGCCATGGCACCACCTTTTCTGTAAGCCCTTTCCTAGCTGGAAGCAAACAGCACGGCCTGTGCAGCAAGGGACGTCTTTGTGCTCTGCTGTGGCACCAGGCAGGCCAGGGCAGCGGTGGCGTTCTGCACGCTGGCTCACACCCCCACACTTTAGGGATTGCCTGCTCTGCTATTTATAAACCTAACAGGGTGTTATCAGTCAACAGAGCGCAGAAGCAATTACTGGGTGCTCTCCACGAAAACGGCTTTGTAAGTCCATCAAATCGTGCCGGCTAGATCCCATATACCCTTGTTCACATGTAGCCTGAGAGGATCCCTTTGACTGGAGCAGATAAAACAACCCCAATTTAACACCACTTCTGGCAGAGGAGATAGGCATTTCCATACATGCCCACTTAGAGCCAAGGCCTGCTGAAGCTTCTCTACCTCAAGACACCTCTCTTAGTGCCACTTGGAGCTGAAAATCAGCTGGAAAAGTGTGTTACACCCTAGACAACTTTATTTAAGCACAGCCATAACTTCAGCTACAGACAGAAATGCAAACAGTACCTATATTAGCAGCCAGCACTGTTTTCAAATTTTTTTCCCTTTTTCTTTACAGCCCTCAGCGTAAGGGCCCTCATCCTGCAAATCCTCGCTTACTCGCAGTTCTGGCTGGGGCTCCCTGCAAAACAGAAATTATCATCACCCCCATTTTCTAAGCAAAGAAAGGCCAGGAGATGCTACCGACTTTCAACAGCAAGCCTGGGGCCAGCGAAGAACCTCAGTTCAGGCTCACCTTAACCACTGACTGACAGCTGAAATGCATGAGGAAGACTGCAGAGCAGAGGAAGGCTCCAGGGTAGCACAGCTGTTTTCCCTGCTGATGTTTTCACTAGAACAACGCACTGGAGCAGCAGATATACGGTGACGATGCTCTGCTAGTCCCTTCTGACAGGCATTGTTCTCTCGAGTCCTCACTTTCTTTTGGCTTCCACTTGCTTTTTTCCTTTCTTGATTTCTTATCTGAAAGCTTCCATCTATGATGCTTGTGAAGGCACCCAGAAAATGCGGGTGTCTCATGCTTAGACAGCTACATGAGTTAGCAGAGCGCCTGGGAGAGGAACAAAGGGCTCAGAGAGGCCCCACTGAATTCAGCGAGGAGTTAATTCTGGGGCACAGCCATCAAGGTATCAACGCTGATTGTAATTTCTCTCCTTATACAAGAGACAGGACGGAAAGGCCCAGCTTTTCATTATTTGCCCTTTCTATTTCTGTGCTAGGGTGGTGTTTGAAGACACCCTCACGTATTTTGCCCCACCGAGATGAGGCTGCAAGACCGAGCCTTGGGCATACGTGAACCATACAGAAAAGGCACCAGGCCCAAGGTGCTCACTGAAACAGAGAAAACCCACACCCAGAGAATGCAAATAACACTGCAAACTGCTGGAGATGCACACGCTGCAGCTGTCAGGTGTCACTCAGATGCCATTTCATGTAACGTGTTAGTTTTATGAACAGAGACTGGTGAGGCACTTCCACCTTCTGCTTGCTCAGCCTGACCCCAGTTCAGGACACCGAACTACCTCCTGCTGTGAAACCAGCGTTCAAAATGTAATCCTCACCTCGGAGAGCTATTTCCAGAGGAGCCGCTCTTCTGACACTCACTGGAGAGTGAGCATCAGGCTGAGATCCCCACTGCCTCGCTACCTGCGCCCTGGCGTTCTGCAAACCTTCAAAGCTGTCAGGAGGGCTGGGGACGACCTCTGGGATCTGCAGCATCAGCACAACCACGCCAGCCGAGTTTCTCACTGATCATCAGGTCTAAGGCAAAACAAGCAGAATTAACGTGTGGGAAATGAGATTAGTCCCTGGCTCTGCTCCGACTTTTACTTCTCCTGTCAGTTATGCGAAGGGTCTGGCAGTTTCCACCACAACCAGGTCTGTCACAAAGCCTACTCCATCGAGTGCGGCAACAAAAGGGACAGGTAAAATCCTTGAGGTGACAGCTTCTCAGGGCTGAAACAAAATCAGGATTCTAGCAGGGAGTTTTAGCTGCAGAATTTGATCTATCAGACAGCCACATCCCGGTGACATGGGAAGCTGGGGATTTTTCCACTGCCTTGCTGGCACCTTTGGGCAAATAATTTTTCAGATCTGCGCTTCTGCCTGCTTCTCTCATTTGGTTTTAGAGCAAACGGCGTCACTGGGGGCTACAAACAAGGACACTACGAGGCCCTGGTCTCGCTTGCTGTAACAAGAATGCATTCTGTTTCTAAAATTCATTTTTTCCCCTTCCTCCCACCTTCAGTAACTTTCTCACTGCACTGCTCTCATTTTCAAGATACTGTCAGCACTGTTCTTTCCAGACACACAAAGCAGATAAAGCGTCTGATTAAAAAACAGATCCAAAAGGCTAAACCCAGCTTGTCTAACAAACAACCGGCAAAGATATTAAATGAAGACCTGGGGATTTTTTCACTTGCATTTTCAATGGGCGTGGGCATAATGACCACATACAGGTCTCTAATTTCAAGCTTTATGGTTAGTAACAATCCTATTTTGCACTTTTTTTTTTGTTCATCTACTGGCTGTTAGCATTCTTGAACACCATCCGTTAAATTTTATCACCCACAATCAAATTTTTGTAACAGTAGAGCAAAAATGACCGAAAAAAGGAGTATCTATGCAAGACATGATAGGTTACATGCATCATTCTGGGAAAATTCAGACTTTCCTCAAATTCTGAATTGTTCCTAGATGGACTGCCTGATTGGTATTTTGCTTGATGACAATGACAAAAATCTCAATCTTAATCTACTCTTTAGAATGACTGTGCATCCCTCTTGGCTTCCTTACACACAGAACTTAATACAGCTTCACCAAAAGTATTCAGGTCCACAATTCTCTCGATACCTTTTTCATTATTCAGGTCCACTTTTGTAACTATAATAAAGGGACAATTTTGTGTTTAGGAGCTAGTTTCAGCCAGCGCAAGCATGCAAAAATAAATAAAGTATGAAATTTTTACGCCGATAAACCAATGCCAAATTCCTTGCAACATACCAAGGTTACACGTTTCCTAAGCCCTGTGTCCTGAGATGCCACGATAGGCCAGAATCGTTTTGTTTAACGTTACGGTATGTCTAGCCTGGGCATCCTTCCTCAGCTTCTTCAGTCCCTGTTCCTGAGATTTTTATCCCTTGCCCACCAAATACGTTTGCAAAGCACAGCTCTCGGGTGGGAAGCCAGACTGAGCGCTGATTTTCCTATGCCCTCCAGCACTCCGAGGAGCTCTTGCGTTCTCTTTTTTAGCTGGATTTTGCTGTCAGTGAGGAGTTCTTTCCAATTTTGTCTAAAGTGCTTGAGGCCAGTTACTCGCTATTTGCTTTCTTGTTTGTGTACCTTTGGCCCAGCAGGTCTGGCTCCTTCCTTCCAGGCTTATTTTCCGAGCTCAGAATGAATTCTGCTGAGAACACCGTAGCGTAGACCTTACCACCAGCAAGCAAGCACCTCTGAGAACCGCGGCCAGTGTCTCCAGACAGAACAGATGCCTGCAGAAACCGAGCCAAATGGCCTTTCAAGCACAGAAAACGGTCCCTGTACAGCTCCGAGGGCAAGAACGCTTCTTGGTGAGCTTTTCTCCTCACGAGGGGGATGTTTCAGCTGGAGGGAGAACTGGTGCATCTCTTATACATCTGCTTGATCCCGTCCACCCAGGGATTCTCCTGTCTCCCGAAAGACGTGCTCAGATTCTTCTGGGGTTAACGCACTCCACGTCGGCTCAGTAAGTGTCCCCTCCTATGAAAACAAGCCGTTCTGGGGTTCTTAGAAATGAGCTGCCTGCATACACAGACTGTTTCTTCCCTTCTGGTTGCCCCTGTATTTCCACAGGAAGGACAAAGGAAGGGGTTGTGAGCCCTGGGCTCTACTCGACCATCACGGTGACTGCAGCTCCTCCCTCTGCCCTGTTTGTGCTCCAAAAATAAAATAATTCAAAGCACCGCTCGTTGCTGTCCCCAGCACAAAGCCGCGCTTTGCTCCCTTTGCCCCCACGATCCCTACTCGCCTCCCTGCCCGTACACTCCTGTACCTTTCCCCAAGGCCAGGCCTTGAGACTCCGTTTTTTTTGTTTGTTTGTTTTTTAATGGAGCCTGCAATTTGGAGGGATTCCAAGTTGCAGATGATTTTCTACCCCTTCTTCTTCCTTCTAGTCCGCTGGATTTTCTTTCATCCCCGAGGTGTCACAGAACAGTCCACTCTCACTCAGTCACAAATGACTTATTTTCCTGGGCAAAATCAAATGTTTTACTAAAGGCATATCTGGGCCTTGACGTCGTGTTTTTTTTGTTGTTGTTTTCTGTGAGGATTATTGCCCAGCTTCCCTTTACCTGTGCTTTGAGTTGCTAGTGCAACACCCTCTGAAGCCACCAAACCTGCCCCAAGTGTCCTGCTAACACTCACCCCAGCCCCAATCCCTGCTGATTTTACCCAGATACCTTGCACTGCCATCAGGAGGAGCGACAGCAGCGAGTGGTCTGGGTGGAAGAAGCTGGATTCCTCCGGAAATTCCCCTGCATCTCAGGCAGGCTAAGCTGCTGAGTCTCCTCATAGATCCTTAGCAGGATGGCCCAGGCTACCCAGTGCCTATCGCTGGCTGTACCGCTTCCAAAAACGCTGCTTGGCTGACATTTCAGGTTGAAAAAGTCAATTGCTATCCATATGTTTCTCCACTTGCGCTCTGGACTTCAACTTTCTCTAAAAGAAAAGGCAGGGCGATGACAGCCCTAGGGATGCTGCCTCCCTGTTGGGGATGCTACAGTTCAAGCTGCCCCAAAACAAGCTCCAACGCTGCACCAGGTAACGCCACACGCAGGCAGTGAGTTGAAAACTGGCACGAAACGTTCAGCATACTGCAAATACGCCCTCCTTAAAGCCTGAAAAAGGTGAAAGCACTCCAACAAACAAACACCATCTCCCCCTAGGGAAAAAGCCAAGATCACACACTCCGGTTTATGTAGTATTTGACACAAGCTATGCTCCCAAACCCACTGCACCAGCAGCAAGCCAGGCAGCCTCCTAAATCCATTACTGACAAGGAAGCTGTTTGTTTGTCATCTCGAGGCTGAACAGCAATGACATTTCTGTTGCAGTGCAGTAAAAGGTTAGCACTTGCATAAGCTGACAAATGCGAAGTCAAGGTGACTCTACTTTATGTATTACATTAGCATAGGACTGCAAATCCTTAGGGTGCACGGGGAAGTCTAAGTAAGCAATATAAGCAACTGCAACACTGCGACCGAAAACGTCCCAGCGAAAATACTCCCCTTGGGAAAAATCACACATAAAATGCGGGACAAAACCTCATGGCCTGCCAGCAGCCTGCTAGCATCAGTGCAAAGACAACAAACCAGTGTTAAGGTACAGCAGATGAATATAGATTATTAATACCATAGAAATGGTATCTCCTCCGTTATTACTTTTCATTAAGTTGAACAAAAAGACCCAAGTTCTGGAAGCAGCGTCGCATTGTAGCTGCTGCGTGACTGGCTGAATAAATGTGGTTTAACGGAATGCCTTTTTGATATTGGGCTATAACAAAGTACTGCAAGAAAGTGAGAAGCTGATAGCTGGCTTTGAGATTTCAAGTAACCTTCTCCTAATTAACAGTCTGTGTATACATATATATATCATCCTAGAGCAGCGAAACACTTAGAGCTCTCCCGTCTTTTAACTTCCCTTTCTTTTCCCCTTTCTGGTGTTAGTTATTCATTTACTATGCTCTTTCTTCACATTACTTCAGCCAACGCAGGGCTAAATTGTTTCAAATGCCTCTTACGCACTCTGGATCTCATTCTGCTTATGCAGATTCACTTGCCTTGCTGATTTCAGTGACATAATTCCTAATCGCACAAGTAAAACCGAGAAGAAAAGCCACTGTTCTGGACTCCTTCCTGCTCCGTTACACTGGGCCGATGCCATTGACTAGACTCACCAAATTAAAGCTCTCCTCTAACTCAGCAGGGAAGGTGCTGCAAAGCTTTGGTAGCACATCAAAGTATCTCCACACTTTGCTTCTTGTTTCATGTACCACCGGCGTCGTCTGTCACATGCTGTTATATAACTTCTTCAGCTCCCAGCCCCAAAGCCTGCTACGTTTTGAGTCAGTCTATTGTCACTCTCACTTCTGGGCTCAGCAACCCCCGAAAAAAAAGCAAGAGAAGAGAACAAGCGCCAGCTGAGGAGTACGTCTCTACGCATATGTCACCGGCACCCTGCTGGGCTTGGATGTGTGCAGCTTTAGGACCACAAAAGGCACAAGTCTGCAGCACAGTCTCCTGGCACGTTACATACGTGTGTCCAGAAATAGGGTGTGTTGGTGACAGGAAGCGTTGGAGGGTGCTCTGCCAACACTGACCCTACCCAGGAGGGTGAAGAAGGCTGTTCAGGCCATGCTGTATATCCCTGGGCTGTAATAAATACAAACAGGATTCTGTAAGCAACCTAATGGCATCAAGTTCTAGCATCTCCTACAGGCTAAGTCTATGCTGTTCTGTCTCATAAGGTTTGAGCAGCTGCCCAGACATGAAAGGCACTGCAAGCAGTGCTACAAATACACACTGGGCTGGTGTAACATGAACAGATGACGGGGTTCCCACCAGAACAGTCCCTTTCTTTGTAGAACTCACCACTTCCCACAGACTCATGCAAAGTGCAGTCTTTCTCCAGACATTTGTGAGAACGGAGATGGTCAAATTAAAAATCTTTTGGTTTTCAAACCCCTCCCGGTGCCTCCAGCATCCCCGGTGCACAGAGGCAGCCCGTGCAGGCAGGAAGCACTCTGCAGCCTGCGGAGGCTGTTTCCAGGGTTCATTTTTCAGGCACAAGAGGTTCTGCTTAGGCCCCACCTGATGCTCTTGCTAATGATAATTGATCCATATGGATTCAGCAGGAGTGTTGGATGAAGAACAGTAGATGAGGCCTCTGGATCCAAACCAAGATAAAAAATGAATGAATTTAAATGAGAAAAGAGTAGGTCTACTTATGTGTTGGTTGATTTGGAAACAAACCAGTACTTTCGAATATCATCAGTTTCCCATGATATTTATAAAAGATCTTTCCTATAAAAGGCTTTACTTCCACTGAAGAGAAGACCTGCTGATATTATTTTCGCTTTCCATACTTACAGATTAGAATTCAGAGCCATTTACCCCTGCTTTGGGCTGACCTTAGCAGCAATAAGACTATAATAAGACTAATCTATGTAACGGAGAAAAAAGCCTGGCCCCCAGCTTGATCCATTCCACACCAGTCAGCAAGACAAAGGTGGAGAGCTTCTTCTCCAAACTCTCTTGCTCGAATTCTCCATCTAAGAGGGCTTTGTAACCACCTCGTTAACATCCTACTGCGTGTTCCTACCTTCCCAGCTGCCAGTCCCGTTTCAGCTCTGGACACACGTTGAATATTGAGTTTAAGCTGTTCATACCACCACGATGCAGGCACAAACAACTGCATGGCTGCCGAGGGTCTTTGTGGGAAGCGGGCTGAGCTTTGTGCTTCCCCTCTGAAGTTGGCATTCTTTACGACTTGAGTCCCCGCTCAGCACTCAAAGGCGTGCTGTATATGTTGGGGCTATAAAAGATGATTAAAACGGGAATCCATCCATTACAAAATCTATGCAGCGTGTTGGTTTTTCCCTCGTGTAACCACACTAGTGGTAGCAAACTGTGCTTTTGCTTCTGAATTAATAAACCGAGCTCAGTGACAGCTTTGTGTGGCGCAGCATCAAGAAACCAAAAAGATGCAGCTTCTGGATCTTGCATGACCATGGGTGCTGCTGAGCTTCAGTTTCTGTGGCTGTGGCGACACTGCTGCTGATCTCCCCTAACCCTGTGCCAAGAGCCTCAACCCATAAAGCAGATTTAGATTTAAACAGCAACTGTGATACGGGCACAGTGTTAACTCAATTTAACACGCTTTAGGTTTTAAAGGAACGAACACAAACTAAAAGCCTAATTTCATTTCCATTGAACTCTGCATTCCCTTCATAACTCTTCAACATTTAAGCACAGGAGCATGCTACAGCCCAGCCCGCATGGCTCTGTACCAGCACACCGTACGCCTCGGCGTGTACCCACTCACACCCGGCTTCCACCCAAAAAGGGAGGAACGCCACGCTCCCTTTGCAGCACTACTGCCGGGTGTTTGAGCCCCACGATGTGGCTGTTGTGATCTGCAGCTGGATCAAGAACAGCCACATCCTGGGGCTGCCCAAATTTTTCCTCCAGGCACCCACAGAAAGCAAGAGACCAGTCTGCAAGCCACTGCTGCTAAAAATGTGCGTGGGGGCCAGGAACACAGGACCCATTTGTGGAGACGGGATCAGATTCTGAACTATCCATAAAAGACAACCACAAAATCCATCTAATAATGTACTTGCCGTGAACCACCTGATGGCAGCGGAGATCTGAGAGGTGTCTGTGGTCTTATCCTGGTTCAAATGTAGGAACCATCAGGCTCAGGATCCTCTGACAGCACCACAGCCCTGCAGCTTTGAGGGCTAAAGGACTTCAGCCGAGCAGAATAACCAGACGAAGGACTCTAAAGGAGCACTGCCACGAAAGGGGCAATGTCGCAGGACTGCAGGAATCACACGGCTGTGACAATGTCTGGAGGAACAACTCGGATCCCTCCGCGCCGGCCTGTCGCAGTGCAAAGCCAAGCTTTTACCCAGCCACCTGCAGCTCCATATCCCCTGAGGGCAGAGCCAGGGACCAGCCTGGACCCTCGTGCTGTGTCACCCCCTGTCTGGGAGGGACAGAAGATACTCTGAAGAGGTCACCTTCTCCGGCTGCCGGCCACGCTGGTGAAGGCAGATGTCCCTGCTCCGTGTACGCGCCTCCGGTCATGGAGGGGAAGCTCTGAATTCAAAAGCAAGGACAAAAAGAAATGCTCTGATCCCGAAAAAGCAAAGAGAACAGCCCCAAACTGGCCCACCCTGCACAGGTCAGTGTCACAGGGGAAGGAGCTTTGTTTCCAGGTGATTTTTGTAAGAGGAAAAGATGAATCCGAGCGTGGACGGGAAGGTCACAGCAGCCCTACTGCTGCTTTACATCCCAAATACTTCACACTGAACTCTGGCGCCATCAGCTATCTTAAAAAAGAACGAAAACAAGCCGTTCAGAGGACATCTGAAATAAAACATTGTCTGAGCGGGGACCAAACAGAGTTAATAGCTCTGACAAATCCCCCCTTTCTGTCATATACGACCTAGCAGACTTCAGGCCAGGCCCACCCTTGTCTCAGTGGCCTGAATCCCAGCCTCTCCTTTTCTTTCCCCAGCTCTCTGATGAGGGATTTAAATACCAGGGTCTTGGCTTCTCTACACGTTCAGTTCTATGCAGATAATTACATACTTTCCAGGCTTGATGTCTGTTACGTTTGCAGGCTGAACAGGAGTGAGATTTTTGGAATCTGTAAGGTTTTAGAAGGAAGAAACCCCCCATTTTGTTCCATTCGCAAGCACATGCAAACCTCTGGCAGCATCAGAAGATAACCCAAAAAGATCTGCCAGTACACCTACTACCTGACCCACTCCACGGAGCTCTGGTCAGTGCAGATGAACTATTTTTGGCTGGAGATCGGGCACAAAGCCTTGCAAGGAGAGCTGGAAGACTTTCTAAAACACATCTTCCTCTCCCACCTTGTAGCACCCTACCTACATGACTTTCAGCCAAGCCACTCTTCGGCTTCTCTCTCTTCCAAAACTATCTGAGACGCCCAGGGGTTCATGTGGCTTCTGTGGACAGCAACGGGTTTATTTTTAGGAGGGGTGCCCACCCTCCCTCCTTCCATTTTGTGCCAATAGCTGCTGTGATGGCTTGTTGACTGCTGATATTCATACCCATGTCTCTGACAGGCAAGGCGCCCACTCACCAGCTGCTCAGCCTGTTTGATTAGGTTACCGACAGGGTGCAGGGAAAACTGCAGGAGATGCTGTGGAAGCGAAGCCATTTTGGGCATGCAAAACCACAACACCTCGCTCCTGCCATCGAGCCTTCGGGTGACCTTAGTAGCACGCACACTGGCATCGGTCCCTGCCCACGGTGGAGAAATAAGGAGAGCTGGAGAGTCATCACCTCAAACTTGCCTTCAGGATCGATCCCACAGACGAAACCCACAGACGAGTGTCAGAACATTTGCCCTAACACTATAAACACACAGCTCCAGGCTGGAATTCCACTCTGCCTTTCAACAAAGATGTGCACTTGAAGGCAAACACTTGTTTCAGACCTCGAGGCGGAGCAGCCTGAAGCCCTTTTCCCAGCCATCCAGCAATCCTCTGCTCCGGGCCCGTGCTGTGCCCCGGTATCTCCAGCACAGAGCAGGGACTCGGTGTCTGTCAGGACAGTGACGTGGCCGCGTTGTGTCCATCTCCCGTTGTGCATCTGGCTGAGAGCAGGAGCTGGCAGTGGGCTGGGGCCTCACGGGAGCTGCTCTCCCCACCGAGGAACCCGCTGGGGAATGGGGCAGCCCTGTTCTCTCTTGCAGAGCAGCTGGGCATGGCGAGCTCCCAGTTTGGCCCTCGGGACTATCCCAAAAGGGAGGTGAGTCTTTGCCTTCTTGCTGAAGAAAAAGGGTATTGCAGGAGAAGCAGACTTGGGAAGATTTTTAGGATTCTCCAGAGTCTCTATATACTTTTCACAAACGAGGATTCCCTGATGGTCTCACACAGGAAAGAAAGATCTGGGTAAAGGATTTTCACCATAGCCCTAAATACACTGCAGGGACTTAGCACCTTGTGCTCACAGATTCTCTGTGCTCTCCTGCCCTCTTCCTCCTCCCCAGATCAGGCCCTACTTTCCTCACCAATGTACTCGTTCCTCTCCTGTTAAAAAACCCCTCTGATGCAGCAGATGCTTCTCGTTGAAGCAGCCTGTGCCATGGGGACCTGCCTCACAGCCCCATTTGTGCAGTGCCCACATCCCTGCAGCTGACCTGATCTTCTAGGGGAACGGCGTGAAGGGTCCGCGAGGAGGAGCTGATGTCCTGGGAATCTTTATTCCTCTCGTTCCCAATACGAATAATGATTTTAGGGCATTAGGGAAATTTTACAAACCTGGAGGTCTCCCCACCTGGAAACTTTCAAGTACTCCAGTACACATTACAGATACTTCCATTAACTGCAGCTCCAGGCTAAGGAAGAGATCAGCACCTCCATTTCACAGCACAGAACAAGCCAGACTGAGCAGGACACAAAGACTGAATGAGAAAATAGAATTATTTCATACTCTCGTCCCAAACAGAGCCCTGAGCCCCAAGCGGCTTTGTACTCTGCCAGTACGGCTTCACAATGAAATTCTAGCAGCTTCCTACGTTAATCCATTAATACCTGTGAGAGCAAGCTGAAATCTCCACTCTGGCCATCCTTCTGGTACCAAAATGCCCAATAAACACTATTTCATCAGCTCTGCTTCCTCCCTGTTTTATTGAGAAGAAAGTGCATTGCTGTGTTTTAGCGAGCTACGTGTGTCAGTGCCAGGAGAACAGGGGCACACATCAGCCCCGTGGTCCTTTCATCCTTGGATGCTCTCTCTGGTGGTGGAAAGCAGTTTGTGCCCGCTGCGTCCTCCGTAGCTCTTCCCTCCGTGCCTCCGACGAGTCGCAGTGCAGGCAGCCAGAGGTTACCCCCAGCCTGCCGTGCCTCCTCCGTCCACCCCCTGCTCCTTGTGAACTTGTCTCATCTTTTTCAACCTGCTTACGCTTTCGCCCTCCGCAGCATCCTGTGGTAATGCACGCTACAATTTAATTAGTGGGCATGATGGGAAACATAACCCATCCTGTTCGGGTGCTGAAGTCAGTGTTTCCCAAACAGTGGGTCAGCTTTCTTGCTACGGGTGCAAACGGGCTGCAGGACACATGAAAGGGGCCAGGAAATGGCTTCAGTTCTGGCTGGAACACGTTCACTGCGCATGAAGAGAGGGAGAGACTGAGTGGAGGGAGAAGGGAATCAGGACAAAATAGCTTCCTGGCTTGAATCCAGAGACTGCGCCGAGAATAAATAATAACACACGTCCAACTATCTAACAGAAACACCCATAATTCCTACCAGCAAAAATTTGATCTGGGAGCCTTGTCACTCGGTCCTGCTGCCTAAAGTCAAGTTTCCCATTGTGGCCGCTGTGACCAGTGCCATGTAAAACCAGATGTACTCTAAAGAAAAAAAGAAGATGGAGAAAGGAGGACTGAGGTCTGCTACGCAGACACAGAAATACACCTTGTCCCTCCAGCTCCTCCCCTTCACAGCCATCATCTTTCAGAAAACACTGCAAGAGATGCCATTCCTCCAGCTACGCTTCACCCTGAAGACTCCTCACTGCTCTCTGAGGCAGGCCTGTACCTCGGGAAGAGCACAGGTTTTACCTGGAACAACCGCACACGGCAACACAGCATCCTCTCTGTGAGATGATGGCAGAAGTGCCCAAAGCAGGAGGCAGAGCTCTGGAGCACTGATCCTCAAGCAGAAGGGGACCAGCCCCGGTTCTCCTCATTTCACCCCTGGATGCCAGCACATTTCGCGCTTCCCCACGAGCATTAACCTGACTTACCCTGAAAACACACTGAAGCGTAACAGCTCAGGCAGCTGAGAGGGATAAAAATCCTACCCCAGCTTTCCAGTGCCTACAGTCTTCTCCCCCAGCGGCAGCTCCCTCTGCCCACAACTCCTACCTGCGGTACCACTCTCCCCTGGGCATTCAGAGGAGGACCTGGCTGGCAAGATGCTCTGTCGAACTGATTTGTGCCTGCGGGTCATCTCCCTCGGCAGGGAAGACAAACGAGAATAGCCTTTGCCGTGCTCCGATTTTGTTCTGGGGACTCACCTAGTTACAAAGAAACCTAAAGTTGATTTAAAGCTGGTACTTCTTAATCTGAACCACAAGCTGCGTCTGGATCCTTCTGTGGTTACCCACAACATTATTACCCAGCCTTTGGGGTTCAGAAACTTCCAGGAACCACTCGTTTGCTTGTGTTTTTCCCAAACTGGATGTTGTGGAGTCTGCCAATCTGTGTGTGGTGGCATCCTCCCCCTCTGAGAGGCAGTGTTTGTGGCTCCCTGCTCTCGTGAAGGCCATGTAAGTGTGCCCATTGCTCAGCTTTGTGCCAGACTTATCAGCCCAACCAAACAGCTGGTAACCTCTGCGTGGCTCTAACAGTTGCACTCACTTCCTACAGGTTCCTCTCATTACCGAAGGTCAAAAAAAATAAATAAAAAGACTGCTGCACATCCAGTCCTGAATTTTTGACAGCTGAATCCTGCTGAACTTGGTGGTCCTTGCTGAGCGCGTCTCGATAAATGTCTCATCCTTGAGGCTGGCTTTTCTCTGCTCTTCCATGTTTCCCTTTCTCTCTCTCTCTAGCCAGAAATGATTTACATGTTTGTTTACTCCGAGCTACATTCATCTGAGTCATTCAGGAACCCTCTCCCCACAATCGTATTACAGCAAATTTTGAATTGGAGGCTCTATAAGAGAACATTACACTGCTCCAAATACGAGAACAGGGAGCTAAATCCTGGGTCATGTTCTGCCACCAGGCTTCAGGAAGAACTCACCTTTGTGACAAACACTTAAAAAGTCAACAGATTACAATCCCCTGTGTTCTACGTTACTTTATAAAAAAGGAGAAACTCCAGGCGAAGATATTACTCTATATTTACACCAGTGGAACAATTAGTAGAATTTGGCTCATTTCGTATAAATTATACTACTGTACTTGTAGGAATAATCTTTTCTGTTTCAAACTAATTTTAGCCACCCTTAAGTGGTGATTATCAAGCTCTTCCATCTGTTGTAGGAAAAAATTATTTGCACATAGCTTTTGCGATTTTTTTTCCTCTGAGGTATGTTTTCAAGAACGACATCCCTCAAAAAAACAGACTAATCATATTATTAGGAAGACTCATAACTCAGCTGACAGTGCCTTGTCTATTAAAACCACAACATGAAAAGACCTCAGAATCGACATTCTAAGAATTTTTTAAGGTTGCCTGAAAATAAATCTTTGCAAAAAGCAAACTAGTCAAAGAATTTTGCATTACCTCAAACGCAATTCTGATTAGAAGCTACTCAGGGACCCTACAAAAATGGAAGGTGATTAAGAAAAATAAGAATGCCTTTTAAAAAACATGTTACAAAAACAATGAGATTTCAGCATGCTCAAGCGAAAGCAATGCACCTCAAATGATACGGAATTCTCTCAAAATCCCAGTAACAAGAAATTCTGTTAATGTTCTATATGCTTGCAAGACAAATTAAAACTGATCAGAGATCAGCTTTAAACTCAAGTCCTTTTCCATCTAGTTTCTTTTCACAGCTTAAAAAAAAAAAAGCCAGTACCTGGCCTTTTTTTCTTTCGTTTTGTTTTGTTTAAATGCTAGAAATGTGCCCTGTAGTAGACCCTGAGACACAGTTCTTGCCTCGGAAGACTTGCCCTTAGCTGACAGTGTAGAGATCATTGCAATCTCTCAGGATAAAAGTACAGCCAAATGCAAGAGCAATGCCCCACCACGGAGACCAGAGGCTCACGCTGGGCCAGCTGATGTCGTGGTCAGGGTGAGCTCTTTCATGTCTTGCAGCTTCAGCAGTCTAAAACTGAAGCATTTCTTCAGCTGATAATGACCACCAAGTTACATGCAGAGAAACCGGGGGGGCAAATATTCACGGCCCAAACAAAGAGTGACGCCTCTGGTGACACCCAAGGGTGATATCTTTAATTTTTTTTCTTGAGAAAGGATACTAGATTTCTTTACAGGGGATTAATACTTCAGTCTGCTTTGGAGCTGTCTGAAAATGTATTTGGCCACATAGGTTCAATAAACTGCCTAAGGATCCTGCTCTAACTTCTGAAAAGCGTTTTTGAAATAGTAATGCTGTAGTAATTTGCATTTACACAGTACCTCCTGGCTGAAAAGTGTTTCCATGGGCTTCCGAGCAGCTTCGCAGCCCTGAGAAGCAGCAACAGAGGACAGGCCGTTATTTTACGGAGAAAGCAAGCAACACCAAGAAGCTTCGGAGACTTGCCCAGGATCAGCCAGGATGCCCACAGAACAAGAAAACAACACTCCTCGGGTTTACAGGCACAGGCAGGCACTGTCACCACCTGACCACCCTCCTTCCCCAAACCTTCCCTTCATCTCTCTGCACCGGGCGCCGCGTTGCATAAGCCTGCTTGCAAGGAGGTGCACCTCACACCAAACTTAGGGTTCGCCTCTGCCCAGCCAGCTGCCGGGCAAAGCATTTTTACTGTACCACAGGAAAGTTGCGAGGAGGAGATCTGCTGGAAGTTGCCGGCTAGGAAACGCGAGGCTTCATACGTGCCCGTTCAACCATGTTACTTAAAGGACGTGGAGTTTAATGGCAGCCTGGCGTATTACCATATTCATAACCATGACTAACAAACCCGTTGTCAGAGCCACCAAAAATATCACACCAGCAGAATGTTTTTATACCAAAGAGACCACTGAAGTCACAGCTCCGTAGTAAACAAATGAACTTAGGAGGAGTCTGAAAATCAGCACTGTTTTTTTCTTTAAGGATAGGGAATTTAATATCAACTATACCAGACACCTGACGGGCTGCAGACTGAGGGGATAGCAAACGAGGTACATATTTTATGGCAGCACGGCAGCAGGTGACAAGACACCTCACGACCCCCGAGGTTTCAGGCCGGCAGGTCAGCCCGATGTCTCGCAATTAAGATGGAGGACACCCCAATTAATGAATTAATTTAATTAATCAATAAACTCGCAGGGTCCCTGCTGTGCCGGCTGCTGCAGGGTGGCCAAAACCCCAGGGGGGGGACCCGGACAGGTGGCTCCGTGGCCGCAAGTTCGGGCGGAGCAGCCCCCGGAGGGGGCACCCAGCCACCCACCCTCACCTCCTCCTACCGCACCCCGGGGTGCCGCTCACCTCCGCGCCGCTCCGTCAGGCTCTACATGCCGGGACGCCCTTGGGCCGCCCCGAGCCGCTCGTTCGTAATCCGCTCGGCGCCGAGAGCCGCGGGGGCGGCAGCCCCCATGGCCGCCCCCCTGCCCAGCCGGGCTCGCTACGCCGCTGGCCGCGGCGCGGAGCCGCGGGGCCGCCGGCAGGCAGGGCACGGAGGGCGCGGCATCGCCCCGGCGGCGGGGAGGAGGGAGGCGCCGGGCAGGGCTCCGACCCTCCTCCCCGAAATGAAAGCCCCGGGTGCCCGCGGTGCTCCCCGCCGCCCCTCGGCGGGCCGGAGCGGGAGCAGGAGCGAGCGCGGGCACACGCAGCGCCCCTCGCACTCGCCGGCGGGCACACACCGCCCCTCGCACGCCGAGACACCCGCCCCTCACACACGCACACGCGGGCACACCCGTCCGCCGCCATCCCCTCGCGGCCGGCTCCTCAGGCGCCCCTCGCAGGGAGATGGTGGAGGCTGGAGCCCCGACCCGGCCCAGCAACCGTCCTTGTCCCTCCGGAATCAGGCCCGATCACCCCTGGCACAGATAAACGTGGTCGTCCGGCCCGGCCTCATCCAGCCAAAGCACAGAGTGGCTTGGGTTGGAAGGGACCTCAAGGATCACCTAGTTCCACGCCCGTGCCATGAGGGGAGGGGGGGTTGCCAAATGTTCTGTCACACTGCGGTGCACCATCATATTATAGAATTATTAAGGCTGGAAAAGCCCTCCAAGATCATCTGGTCCAACCGTGTCCCTACCACCAATGTCACACACTAAACCATGTCCCTAAGCACCACGTCCAACCTTTCCTTGAATGCCCCCGGGAACAGTGACGCCACCACTTCCCTGGGCAACCCATTCCAATGCTTGGCTGCTCTTTCTGAGGAGAAATGTCTCCTCATTTCCCACCTAAACCTCCCCTGGTGCAACTTGAGGCCATTCCCTCTAGTCCAATCACTGTGAAAAGAGGCCAACCCCCAGCTTCCCAACAGCTTCCTTTCAGGTAGTTGTAGAGAGCAATAAGGTCTCCATCGAGCCTCCTCTTCTCCAACCTCGGTTCCCTCAGCCGCTCCTCACAGGACTTGTGTTCCAGGCCCCTCACCAGCATGACACCCAGTTATCACCATCTCTCAGCTTGAACTTCCCAGCCATCCCAGGGCTGGGGGTACATACCTCCTCCTTGTTTCCCAGATATTGTGACATACAAGTGTCTAATTCTACCAGACAATGGGGAAAATCTTACTGCTCACTGACTGACAGACTGAGTCCAGTGAAATCCCGTTTTCACCATTTCCATGTCCAGAAACGCTTTCCTCATGTCATCCTGGCGGTATGCATATGGGAGCATGTTGATGTTATTCCACTGATCTCTGACACAAATCCACCACAGTTCTGTCACAGGCACAAGATCCTGGCTTTTGCTTGTTTTTCCTCTGTAATCACAGTCATGGTTATGAGGAGCCTTTTTTACCTCATGCTTGAAACCAAGGCTTGACGCTCAAGAGGAGTTTTTAATTGGCCTTATAGGCCTGTCAAGCCCACATCCTGTGCCTTTCAGCGATCACAGTTATTGCCATACTCCTCTAAACTTTGCCATGGCATTATTAAAAGATAAATAATGCACACTAACACTCTGACTCAATGCTTTTTCACAGGAAAGCACTTTGCCAGCAGCAGCCTGTGCAGAGGGACCACTTTGTCTGTCAGAGGCACCCACCTGTGAGTTGAGGTGCAGCAACAGCACTGAGGACGCAGCCACGCCACCAGGCAGCACCAGGCTCCTGAGCCTGCCAGCAGCCATGCCAAGGGCATGCAGGCTATGTTACCGAGGGCATCGGCCTCATACTGCTTCCCCTGCAAAGCAGTATTAGCGTCGATTCAATATTTTATCACAGAAAATGTTTAGGAACCATTCTTGTCCTTTGAGGTACCGAGTAGCGCTGAGTAAATGATTCAGAGCAAATCATTTATTCAAAACTTCAGCCTACATTTTCTGTCAGTCCAAGAACACAAAATGATTTTCTTCCTGCTCGGATTCAGTCAGCCCGTGCTTAAGAGTTTGGTTTTAAATCCCAGGCCTCGGACGTGCAATGCGTTGCTGAACGGGTTTCGCTGTACCGTATATGTGTGTATGTGCTAACTGAGTGGGTGCACGGGCTTTGTAAATAACATCGGTGTGTCTCTTCTAACGGGATGAACTGAATTCACTGCCAGGGAATGGCCCTGAGCCCAAGGAGAGAGGCCCTCTGGCCGCCAAGATTAGGTTCCAAGATTATGGACAGAGGATAGCTTAGTGTGAAAGGAAAAAATATAGTTGTAATTATGAAGCAAAAGCCTCAGGCCACTGTATAGTGGCAGTAAGGGCTCTTCTAGCCATACCTTCTGATTTGTTTAATTAATTCCCCTTTGTATATGATCCTTAGGATTTTTTTGGCCTGCATCTCACAGCAGCCCCTGGCCCTGGGTCCTGCCCAGTCAGGGCCCACTACAAGGCAAGCAGTGCCTGGAGGGAGGAAGGGTTAATCTGTGCATGGTAGAAAGGGTGTGATGCTGCCTGGGAGACGATAGGAGAACCTGATGGAGCTCTGCATGCTCCAGACACTGGCAACTGAGGTCACTGGCAAGGAGGACAAGGCTGCAGCTGGTGCCCTGCTGGGCGGAGGGCAGCTTCACTTGAAACAGTAGTGCAATACAGCCCCCAAAATCCCAGTGTCCCAGATGTTGGGGAGGTTTGTTGGCTTTTTCATGCCTTTCGGGTAGTCTGTTCATCAAGAGAGCTTTCTCCAGCAACATTTGGACTGTGTATCATAAATAAATGTGGGTGACTAAAAAGCAGTGTAATTTTTGAAAAGTGATACTAACCCAAAATTAATTAAAAAGCTGTAACTATATTCTGCTTGGGAAGTCATTCCTCTGGAGGCACCTGAACCAAGTTAAAGCACACAGAGCCAGGTGTCAACGTATGCCCAACTCCAGCATTCTCCTCTGGCAGCGTGCAGTGGTACTGGTGTCAGTTAGAGTCAGGCCTGGTCACTCATTTACAACCAATTTTCTGTCTCACAAAAGCTGTCTGGTGCCAGTAATCTCGAGGCCAAAAACAAGGAAAGTGGGTGAGCTTGTTTGTTTATTTCCCATTTTTCTCCTATAAATTGAAATGGGACAAGTGGCCGAGCACTCAAAACAAAGAGGGAAGCAGTTATTCTTAAAAATAGAGTCTCTAGAAATTGCCTTTTATCTTGCTGGAAAAAAAAAAAAGCATATTCCTTCATCATGCAGAAAGGGAGATTTTGCATATTTTAATTAGATCAGTTGAAAGGTTGGGAAAAGAGAGAACCTGCTTAGCTGTCAAGCTTCTTAGTGAAGAAAAGTTCTCAAAGTTCAGGAACCTGGAGAGAGCTTTAAATCTCCACAGCTAAAAATAATTTGCCCCTTAAGAAAATGCCGTGGATTTTTTTTCCCTTTTTTTTTTTTTTAATATCACTGCCTTAGATGACTTCAGGTCATCAGAACATGGAAATCAAACTAGGATACTGGAAACCTTTTTCTTTTTAACTTTCTGCACTTCAAAATCTTTTTGCTGTTAACTGGGCACTGAGTAATCCCTGCGGGGCTGCCATTTTACTTGTGTTCACAAGAAGTGATGAAATACAGATTGGCATGATGCTGAGGGCTATAGCTGGTGATACAGATGTGAGCAGGAGATTTCTCTGCCTCCACTCCAGCACTTTTAGTTTTTCTCTGGATTACCTTTATTATTTTTATTATTTTGGAGTCCACCTTTTTCATTCCAGTGAATGCACGCGGAGGAAGAACTCCAGGCTGGTGTGCGGCGGGGACAGCTTGGTTCATTTTATCAGCAGAGCAGTGATTCACGTCAGGGGAAGATCATACCCCAGGATGTACACCTGCTGCCCCCACCAATCTGCACGGAAACACAAGTTTACATCCTGTTGTTGCAATATTGCTTCCATCCTGCAGTGGATGTGTTCGCCCAAGGGCACTTCATCTGAAAGCACTTGTAAAACTCATGGCTCTTTCTTCCCTTTTCCTAATACATTTTTATATACTTCACATTTTTTAAACATAAGAATATGCATTTTGGTTTGCTGCTTGCACACAGACACACCACACTGTTTGGCTGTTCCCGTCAGAACGGTTATTTGCTGGCAATGCTGACACTGAGCTGTACAGCGGGTGAAATGACCAAAATTACTCCTTAGAAAGCCAGCCTTTAAAAGAAGTCATTTCTGCTTTAACTTTTTCTCCAACCCTTCAGGACAAGCCATGCCAGCTTTGATTCCATTACACCCGTCCCCTTGTATAGCTGCACAAGTGCTGCTTGCTGCAGGAGCCAGCAGGAGCCAGATGACCACGAGCCGCAGACACACCGCCGTTTCACAGATCGCTGCTCATTAGCTTAATTTGCTCCTTGCGTGTGTGTTTGTTTTTGCCACAAGCATAGGGTGCAAGGTGTTTGCTGAGCTCTCCTGCCCCTCGCCATGCACACACAGCTCTGCGGGGCATGCCGGCTCTGGCACAGCTTCCCTGCACTCCCTGGCAGATTTTGCACCCCTCTGATATTAGCCTTTAGGATGAAAATCTGCCTGTATGCTCTCTTGCTCTGGTCTGGATATCTGCCTTTGAACCTGCTCCTTTCCTTAGTATGTCATTCTTAATTTTTTAGAAAGAAAGTTTTAAAAATTAATGATTACTCCTAAGTCAGTCACAGTTTACTTTGGATTAAGTGACTGGAACTATTTTACATTCCCACACTGCCTCGCATTATTATCATTACGTTTTGTCCTTGGCTCACAAGCTTCCTTTCTCCAGCCGCCCCGAGCAACCCTGCATTTCAAGAAAGACACTGAATCTCTAGATAGAATTGGAAACTAATTGGCAAAGTCATTTTTTTCATCCCATGCCAGCTGGGCAAAAGAGAGCACTGTCAAATGTCTGATTGAGAGGGCAGCGGGAAGGTTTGCCGGCAGCTCGACCTGCAGCTCCCTGTCCACAGCCTCAGGGAGAGCCCCGGGGGGACCCCAGAGGTGAGAAAAGAGCCAGGATTTGGGATGAGATATGAAGCTGGAAGGTGACCCATTCGGCACTGGACACTTTATGTGCATCGCTTTAGAAATAGAGGGCCCATTTGCAAAATCCACGCTTGGCTCCGGTTCAGACGCTCGGCATGTCACAGCAGAGAGTTTGTGAAGGGGATCAGCTACGGGTGGTGGCTGCCAGCTGATGTGGATTTAAGGGTTCAGCCAGCTCGCATCTTCCCAGACAATACCTCAAAATGCTGCTGAACTGCATAGCTGTGTACTGTGCCTGTCCCTATATAAATCAATCTCCGGGGAGCCTACCAGCAAATTGATGCAGCATATCCCTGTCCGTGTTTAATTAGGAATTGCATACTGGGGACACCGAATCCAGTGCCCTCTCCTTGTCAGCGCTCTGCTCGAGCTGAGTTAGAGAAAAAGGCAGGAAGCCACATTGTGGATGCAAATGGAATAAACAGCCTGGAGAGGAGGCATCTTCCAGTCTCTGCTTGCAATCGGCTTCTGTGCTGAAGCACGAGGGATTATACCCCCCAGAAAAATACAGACAGCGTCTACCTGATACAGTGGAGAAAACTCTCACTTAACAGATAAATCTCACTGTGTGCCATCTTCAGGGCTATCTATCTGCTGTGATCTCAGACCAGTTACGGACAGTGGTTTTCTTTGCCTGCCTTTGGCTGTCTTAAGGGCAGCGTCTTGCAGTTTTGATCATTGTGCTTTGTGTTCAGTTAAATCGCAAAATCAGGAAAAGCTGCAAATACAGAACATGAAGTACACGGCTCATGAATATCTATGCCTCTTCCTATCTCTTGGTCTGCGTGTTTCTCACCCAAACTGAACCCTCCCTATCCTTCCCCTCTCCCTGTCCCAGCAAGGACATGTGTTTTAATTCAGGACATTTTCTTTCCAAATCTTCAAACCTTCAGCCTTTTGAGCTGAAGCAAGACAGTGGTGGCCAAGGGCCCACCAGTACCCCAGGGCTTGATCACCTGCAGCCAGACTCTAATTTCATTTACATGCAGGCTGAGCTTAAGCAAAATACTGATTTCATTGGTGCTTCTCGAGATTTTCATTTGTGTAACAAAATTGCATGTGCTACAAATATCCAATCTTTCATCTCTTGTTTAATGGAAATAGGGCTCTTCAAGTGAGAGTAATTTTGTTCTGCTGCTAAAACTAGCTGCACTGGGGACAGTACAAGAGAGCAGAAAATATACAGTGAGAGGGAATTTACCAAATAAGAAAAAAAATCCCAATTTTCATACTTCAGACTACAAATTACTCCTTGGGAATAGGAACCTCTCATACTTCTTTTGTGAGCTTTTATGGAAGGGGTCTGTTATGCCATCTTTCCATACCTTGCACACTTATTAATGAGCTCAGAGATGGAGCCACAATGGAGGGGTAATAAATTGATGATCTCTTATGACAGTTTTATCACAAACCTGCCAATGTCATAGGATTTAGTACGGCACTGAGGACAAAAGGAACCGCTTGTTTCGTGTATCAGCTTGTAGTTGCAATTTCAAGCCATGACATCAAAATAGATCCTTTCGTAGGGGCCTTTAAAATAAATTCCTTTGCTTGTGCAAAGCCTGTCCTACTTCCCCTTAGCATTTCTACCCATTATCTTTTACTGCCTTCTTTTCTTTTTATGACCCCATTTTTATTTACAGTACAGCCCTTAATTTAGTAGTGCTGACACAGTTACATTAGCAGTAATAGCTTAATTACCATATATTCATGAATACGGCGGTTAGGGATAGTAGCTACGAACATGACAGATTCATTTGCATTATTGTCATTAGCATGCTGCACAAATGAGTTTTTGTTTGTGAAGTAAGTGTTTAATGGGGCTATATTGCTTCCACGAGAACCCAAGTCTGGAGGAGAACTGCGAGCTGCTGCCGACGCTGTGCTGGTCTGAAACTTCTGCAAATTGCACTGTGATCAGGCTGACAGATGGCATGCAATGCCTTTTTCCAACTCAGCAGAAACGGGAAAAATATAATAAAGAGACTACGGAGATTACAGTCTTTATCAATGGGACTTGAAATCTAGTGTGCCATATGCTTAGTATAAAAAGAAACATCCATCTGAAAAAAATAAAGCGGAGCATAGACAGAATTTATCTGTTATTCTTTGCAGACTTCGTGGATAGGTTTTAATCTGTAATTAAATCCGTAATTTTGAGCATAAACATGTTTGCAGTGAGTTGCAGTCCTTCCCCCCGTGATGCTGGTGGGTGGCAGACCTGATCCGAGGTGTCTCAGCCAGCACCCTTCCAACCTTTGGCAAGGGCCCAGGGAGGCACCTCCAAGCAGTTGTCATCAGCGCCCGTGCTTCTGCAAGAATCATTCGTGCTGCTTTTTATTAAATGCTGCTTGGTGGCAATGGATGAGGTGTTAAAAAGCCTTGGAGTACCTCGCATATTTGTGCAGCACTTGAGATCTAGGTTTACAAATTCTGCTGCCAAATATATTCCTTTCAGGTAGTGTGCAGAGATAGCTGAAGATGCTGATCACTAATTCAAAGCTTTGTTAGCAGCACGTGTTTCATTGCCCTGCATGTGTTTGCTTCAGAACGAGAAAAGTGCAGACCTTGAGGTGCGTGCCTGATCCTCAGCACACGGAAAGTCCCGCTGGAGTCACCTCACTTGCAGACAACTGGGTATTTACCAAAGCGCATCCCCTAACTTAGATCAGATTTAAGGTCTGCGGAAACAGTGAAGCCAAAATGTTGCTGTGATTCCCCCGTGCAGACATGCCTCCTCTTTACTTAGCCATGAGATGAGTGGTTGGGATGAGTAATGACACAGACAGCAGTGTAATCCAGCGATGATTCTGCTCCCGTTGGGGTTAGAGGGAGATTTGCCAGCCCCTTTTATGCACTGGCAATATACAAAGCCAGCAATTTGAAAATGACAGTTTGTAATCATTTTTGCTCACTTCCCCTTGCTCTACCTGTTAAGCAGTTCCTTGGGAGCCTGAACAAGAGCTCCTTTCAACCACGCTTACCTGAGAAAACAGCAATTTGTTTGGAATAGGTAGAAAGGCAATTCAGCTCATTTCCATTCCCTCCTGACACTCCAGGACGAGATAAGAGAAAAGGAGAGATGTGTTCCATCTTCTTTTTCATCCAGATGAGACTGCTGAGGCAGCAAGACTATTAACAATAAAATTGTACCTGGCTGAGACTTAGGAAAGCTTCATCACAGAGAATAAATAAAAAAAAAACCACCTACAGTACAGCTCACATGAAAAACTCTGGGGAAAGATGGGCTTGGTAAAAGCTGGGCTTGTCCTGTGTTAAACACTGAAGTTCTGGGGCCAAGGTTTTCAGATGAGAGAGATGCTTTCTCTTTCAGCTACCGCTATGATTTTTTCTTTCTTTAATTTCTGCTGCTTCCTTTTGAACTCTTCTAGCACCCACAGCATCCTCGGGCAAGGTGTTCCACTGCCAATTCAGATATTCTCTGGGAAAAATTAAAAAAAAGCACACAACAACCTTTTTTTTTTTTTTTTTGAACTGACCATCTACTTGCTATCCATTCCTAGTTCATTGGTTGACTCCCCCATAGGAAATCCTATGGCCCTGGTTGTTCATGGACTTAGGATGTGCCAGCAGGATGCAGCTGGCAGAGTTACAGAAGTGTTTCAGTGGGATAAGACTTGGTCTCTGTGTTCCCAAGCAGCAAAACCCAGTATATTACTCAGCAGTATATTTATGCTATAAATACACTTTTTTTTCCACATTAATTCATCCTTATTTACCACAGCAGATAACAGAACTCCAGGCTCAGATTCATGCAGAAAAAAAAAAGAAATTTCTGCCAGATTATAAAGATTTGTCATGTTGTCACTATGTTTATTTTCTCCATCTATTTCTTTCCTTTCGGTGCATTGCTTTATGCTCTGCAGGGCCCTCAGGGAAGGAAAAGAGGGTATTGTTTTGAAAAATATAAGTTTTTTTTTATTAAAGGATACAAAATTAATTTGCTCCACACAGCCTAGAAGCATATTATTTGACAACTGTACTCTGCTGAGCAAACAGAGCACACATGGCCAAATTTATCATGTTGCTCACCAGACCCTGATCTTGCGCTCCATACGCTGCAGTCTCTTGTAATTAGAGGACGTGGATTTGGCAGCACACATCTAACCACAAGGTGCTGGTTTTTCACTTACTCAAGGATAAAGCAAGGGTGTAGGGTATAGCTACAGATCTCACTGAGCTGGGAAGAGCAAAGGAGCAAAGTGTTGACCACACCATAGATATAAAGCACTGCATGGAGCAGAGCTGGAGGCTGAACCACTAGTAGCAGTAAACTCGTGGATAAGCTTAGTAGCTTATAAGGACTTAACCCCAAAAGCAGAGAAATCAGAGCTCAGAAGAGCTGTAGTTGGTGAGAGGCTTGGTTTTCTCCAAAAAGCTGTGTGGTACTAGAAGGTCTTCCCATCAAAGGACCTGGGAGTCACATTTTCAGTATCGATGCTCTCAACATAGGATACTGCCAGTCCTTTGGGCAGATTCCATTATCCTGCTGGCATGAAAAGCAGAAGAGCATTATTTCCTTGGGGTATTTTATACACCAGAAAGCAGGGAGCAGAAATCTGTGTGGTTGCACTGCCCCAGGAAGGTGTCTGCACGGTGTGGTCCCCTATGGATGGAGCTGTCGGTCCCAGCTGGGCCATCTGCATGATGCACGCTAGTAACGTTGCGTGTTTTTTTCTCCTTTTTGCTCCGTGTTTTCGAGTGTGACAAGGAAGAGCCCAAAATTACTCATATAGGCAGAAATGTCACTATGGAAACAAGGAGACAGTTTAGTATAGTTTGACCAGTATTGACACAGCCGCTCCGATAACCCGGGAGATGGAGCAACCCTGTGTGTCTGCCGGAGAGCTCCCCGAGGAGCAAACTCAGCTGAGCACACCCCGGGGCACCAAGCTGGGAGAAAACAAACAGCACAGCACCTTCAGAAACCTCAGGTATCTGTGCCATGAAAACCAAACCCTTACGGCCTCATACATTGGGGCTAAAAGTCATTATTCCTGTTTCACAGTGCCCGCCTGCAGCTGAAGGGCTTTGGGATGGCAGAGGCGGGATGAGCCCTTAGCAAGCTGGACCTTTGCAAGGCACCACGTTGTGCCTGTCCTGGCATTTTTAATGGATCAGATGTGTGTTGCTTATAGCATGTATTTAGAACACACTATGCCTGTATGCACACAGTAGCTGGGCTCTCTTTTCTGCAGTCTCAGGTGGGATGGAGAAGTGTCCCTGCACCGGTGAGCATGCAGCTCTGCTGTAGGACCCGCAGCGACACGCACCAGCTGGACACACAGCCCCAGCAAACACATCTCGTGTGTACAGCACAACCAGTTCCACCAACCCAAGTGAAAATAATGTTATACAAAACAAAAAACAAACAAACAAAAAAAACCAGCTGTGCAGGGAGCAGTCGAAATCCTGCTGCTGGTGAGCCTCGGGGATAGCCCACCTCCCCATCTCCCTTCTCCCTGTGACTTATTTCCCTCTGTTTGCCTCAATCCGTGCAGAAAGCTTTCATAAAGCTGCCGCTGTAGCCATTTTCTCTGAAGATGTATTCTCTGTGGGGTCTGACTCTGCAGTCACCAGACTGAAAGATGAGCATGAGGGATGTATGATGATGAGACTTTTCCTGCGGAGTAGCACCAGCCTTCCCTACCAGCACAGACTCTCATACCTCATGTGGTACAAAACCGATTTAAGCTGAAAATACAATTAGAGGCAGCCAGGGCTTTAAACACTTCCCAGACTCCTCCGTGCCAGGGTAGAGGCTCAGCGTTGTGCCCAAGCAGAGGACAGCATGGCGATGCTCCCTGAAGGCTGGGTGGGAATAGGCCCTCCAGGACCCTTTGGGAAATTTTGGGTTGTTTTCCTGCCCAACAGGGGGAACACGTGCAGGGCTCTCACCACGTCCCAGACAACCACAGCTTCAGCCAATTTGCCCACGGCAGACAAAGTAATTAGACTGGTTGTTGGTGAGTTTTTTCCTTCCTTTTTTTTTTTCCCCTTCTGTTTTTGTTGTTTTCTGGAGCTAGTTCTGGGGAAGAAGCAGAAGACAGCTTTAACCATCTTGTGTAGATCCAAGCTCCTCTCTCTCAGAGCACCAAAAGCACTTGATGGCCTCCGGATCTCTGCAGTGGTCCGGGACACAGCTGCTGCTCAAGGAGCATTTTCAGCACCCTTGAGAGTCACAGTGCAGAGGTCCATGGGAGGTGATTTGCCTTAATCCTCAAGCACTGAACTTGTTGTGACACAGAAATTGCTCCAGTGCTGTCAATCCACCATGCTTGAACAGCTAGCAAAAGCAAAAGCCTGCTCTGTTTCTCAAAGCCTGAAAGTAGCTGCAAAGACCTCTCCTGGCCCAAATCGAGGTTACCATTTAGAGACGATTTTTCTCACTCAACCACTACACACAATTCTCTGGCGTGTTTCCCACCTCTTAGATGTTACTATTCAGGGAGCCCTGGAAAGGCATGTATTCCTCATGCCAATAAATTAGTTATTAACGATAATTAACCAATCCATTTGAGCTTCCAGCTTTGCTTTTCCTTCGGCATGTCTCACTCTCGTGACACTTCCAGCGGTAAAGCAGGGGGTGAGCGGGCACAGCGAGGGCTGCGAGCAGCACGCGGGAACCCGCCAGGCTCCTCCACGTCAGGAGAGGCGAGCACTTTGTGTCAGGCTGCTCTAGTAAACAGAATTTATAATACGTTCCCTCAGAGCAAAAGATGAAATAAGCTCCTGTATATAATATAATTTCTGCGGGAGGAAGTTGTCTGTGTCGTTAGTTATCCTGAACATGTTTCGTTTTCTTGCATTGTGCTCTGCTTTCAAGTCTTAAATCTCAGAAAGTTTCCCCTTGGAGGACATTGAAATTAAAGGCTGAATCAAGAATGAATTCATTCCGTTTGCTAATTGCAGTGCTCCTGTTACAGGGTCCAGGGCAGCAATGGGGAAGCAGCTGCAGCTCTGCCCTTCTGAGGCTGCTTCAGCCAGGGAGGAGCTCAGTGTCTGCTCGCAGTGCTTCTTGCAGTTCTCGGTGCCTCAGCAAACGTCTGCTGAAACCAAGTGGTCCCTGTCCTGGGATAAGCCTGGGCAAACTGCAGGGTCCTGCCGACCCCTGCCAAGAGCGTTTACCCTCCCTGTGTCGGCCCTGCTGCAGAGCCACTTAAACTGAGCCAGGAACACACTGGTGAATAATTCCCCAGCCTGGAATTTTCCTAGTCTCAGACCAGGCAGAAGGTTTCTCTGCAGCTCAGGGGTGGAGAAGGAGAAAACAAGCCTGAAGTTCGGATGCTGCTGGCAAAGAAGTGCTGTCTCATGCCCACAGGTCAAGTTCTCTTTTTCCAAGGTGCAGCTCTTCTTTCAGTGGCACGTTAAAGGCTTTCAACCCTCGAGGAAAATATTCTGCCCATTGACTTTAAGACACATTGGAAAATAATCCATAATGGATATACGTTGCTAACAATTCTCAGAGATCAGTTTGAGGAAATGTTTCGTGTGGATGTGAAGTCAAAAGACAAGCAGACACACAGAGCCCAATCTTTTCATAGGAGCGCACTGAAGATGAATGCCATCCATATATTTTTTAGCTTTTAAGAGAAGTTTCACCTCTTTTTGAAAGTAAGTTCACTTTGACATATAACTGTATGATGGTTCATCACGTGTTTGACTCCGCATTAGCTGCTGGAATTCTGGACACCCCCTGTTTCTCTTTTTTTCAGTGTCTCTTAATAGCAACAATCAGTTAAAAAAAAATCTTAATTTCTTTCTCCTATGCCTGTGTAAACTGACAGTGAGCTTCAGAACTGCCTCATGATCCAAAAACTCTCAATGATTTATTATAAGCTCTACAATATATTGCTGCCACGTTGCATTTACCAGCAGGTGCTATAGAAGAATAAGAAATATGTTGCCTTAGCCCCTGGGGAGGTGGGTGAGCAACGTCCCAGAGCTGGGCATGGGGCAGGAGTGGGGAGAGGAGGAGAGGAGAAGGAAACTCCCAGTGATACAGGAGTCATCAGTCCCTCACCTCGTTAATAGGGATGTAAATGAATCATTATCATATTAGTGCCATTCCTGGTTTCCCGTGTTACGATGGCAATGAAGACATTTTGACAGTCAGATCAGTGATTTTTGCTATGGTTTGGAGGATGATTTCCTATGTAGCAGAAAGAAACAAGAAAAATTGCAAACTGACATCCTATCTCTGAGCAGTACTCCCAGGATTTCTCCAGGCCTGGCACATTCCCAAGGCACTGGGCAGCGCAGCGCAGAGGGTGCTGCTATTACACACATCTCCTAAGCGTAGGATCCCTCATCTGCAATTTCATGTCAAATGTCCTGCATGATAAAAAAATTCTTCGTTGCTCTGTGTGCATACTTATAAATATATGTGCATATATATATTTATATATATACACACATTCATCCTGTAATTGTTGCTCTTCCCTACTACGAGACTAGAGAACAATGTGTCTCTAGCCCATATTTAGAGCAAAACACACGGTTTTGCATCTTGGCAGTCTTTGCCATCCCTGGTGTACCCACAGAAACAGTGTTTGTGCCGTTAGGAATCTACTGCTGCACCTCAGCTCTCATTTGTATGGTGTAGGTAATACAGGCTGCAGCTGAGAGTACTCTGTGGGATTAGAAGTATCAAGACAGTGGACTGTGGAGGTGTAAAGTGAAGGAAAAAGTTGGTTTACTGGTGAAAAGAAAGGATTGATTTCTGATTTCATTCATTTTAAATTCTGGATGATGTTGATGAAGGTAAAATGTAAACGATACCAGGAAGACCAGATGTGTGCATTATTTTGAGCAATCAAGAGAGGATGCACACTCACGAGGCTGTCGGAAGAAGAGGGATGAGGCTTACAGTGTTTTGAGACCTGGCTCAGGATGTGGCAGTGGCAAGCTTCTCTGGTGGGAATCCAACCTCTTGTGCACGGTTTGCAGTAACAAAAAAAAAGGAGGCTGTGGTGGAGAAAAATGATGTCACCAGCTGTTTCTGGCTTCTTCCTTCCCTCTGCTTGGAGACTGCTGGCTTCCTTGTACAGGAATTGGGAAGCATCCCTCTGAGAGCTCCAGAAGGTCTCTGGGGTGTCTGTGGTAAAAAACCACCCATCTCCAATGTCAGAGCACTGCATGTATGTGTATATATATACATACTAGTGTGTGTATATATATATGTACATATGCTTAGGTCTATGTAGAGATAAAACACTGTCACAGAGCTGTATCTTTGTGGTGTTCTTATAGTCTCAATGTTGTACAGAGAACAAGAACAGAAACAGGGAAGGGAACAGCTATTTTGCTCCAGGAAAATAGCTGCAGCTCTTGAAATGTATTTAACTGGGAAAAGGCAGAATGGTTTTAAGAGAATAATAACACAGAAAAGCAAAAGCCCATTTTTCAAATTAATTAAACTCATATAACAGGCCAACGTCTTGGTAGACAACCTTTGAAGCGCACAGAGCTATCACCCTTGCCCAAAAACTGAATAGAAAGCACATCCTTTATCTGTACTCTCCCAGACCACCTGCTCTATGTGGATGAGCCCAGCTGCAGCCCAAGGAATTGCAGGAAAACAGTGCAGGGGAAGAAGGTGGAGAGAAGAGATGGCTCCACGGTTTTGCATCCAAGGATCTCCAGGCAGAAGGCAAGAGGACAGGACACATCTGCAGTGGTGTCCTCTGAAAGCCCCAAAAATCTGGAACAAAAGCGACCCTTGCACTTGGCCAGTGTGGGCAAAATGTCTTAATGAGGGACAAAATAGCACTTTTGCTATCACTTACAAAAGCAATCCAGTTACTACAATCTGCTTCATCCGAGGCTTTCCAGCTGCTCCTGCTGCGCATTAATCCTCACCAGAACATCCTGAGGATAACAGAAGAGCTGGGGCGGACAACTAGAAAGCGTCTGCCACGCAGCTTCATGCAGCCATGTGGCAATTTTTAATGAGCTGGTGGCTTCAGATGGACAGGCCTGTCTAAGGGAACAGCGGCAGCCCTGGGGCATGGTTACTAGAAGGTGTTAGAGCTCCTGGGTGCTGCAGACCAGCACTTGCAGCAGCAGATAATGCTGTGGTGTTCCTGTCACTTTGTTAACAAGGCCAGGGGCTTTCTGGCTCAGCAAATGTGTATCCCTGGCCTGTAGAGTATTTGTAGGGGGGAATATTGGCTTGATGGTGCTTTATGTGCATTCTGGCAGCAGATATCTTTAATAGGGTCACTACCCGGAAAAGGCTGTAATGATACATCGTATATTCTGAAAGTGCCATTTATTGGAATTTTCACATTTATGGAGAAATCGATAACATTTTAAAAATGCTTTTAATGTTTTACACCACATGTACAGCTAAAGGAAAATAATGGACTTTATTCTCATTTACCAGGAATGACATGTTCCTATTGAAAACCAAAGTTTTAGAAGAGTAATTTCTACATTTGAAACTAGATATTTGATATACAGATATTAAGGCATTTGATGACTATCTTAGATCCATAGCACTGTGTTATTTATAACAAACTAGAAAATGGAGACATTCTTCCATGCAGGTTTTCAAATGGAAAATTTTCTTTGGAAGTTTATCTTCAAAACAACAAGCTTTTCACACCAAAAAAAAAAAAAAAAAAGAAAAAAAAAAAGCTAATTTGCAGCCAGCTATCCTGCTAAAATCTCTTAGAAACGTTTTGCTGAGTTTAGGGCTATTTCTCTCATCATTTCTCCTAGAAGGCGAGGGCATTGCAACAAACTCTGCTGATTAAAGCACGGACAAGAGATGCAGATTAACTTTAAAGACCAGAAAAGTTCTACAAACAGCTGTCATGCAACGTCCTCATTATCAAATCTCATATTTCATCATCAACCAAAACCAGATGAAATTTTCATGGGCTCATAACCAGGAATTCGCTGCTCCCTGAGACTCATAGGTGGCAAGTGTGTAAAAGCTTGCCAAAAAAAAAAAAAAGTGTGTAACTTTGCACAAACATTTCCAAAACTGTTTCCCCACAGCAGATTTCCCCTGTGCACCCAGCAAACACCCCATGTGCCCAAGTACACCTCTGGAAGGTGCTGGAACATCCCATATATCCCTGCAGGGCCCCACACATGCCTCAGAGCAGGCCCCGCTGCTGGCACGGCCTGGCCTTCCCCACCTGGCCTAGGCCTCACTGGAAAACTCCACAGAACAACTGCCACAAATCGGACTAAAACAGGGATTTCATCAGGGAAATGTGCTTTTAATTTTGCATCTTTTTGTAACAGGCCCTCTGAAGAGCATGGAAAGAGGAATAATTAATACATGAGGCCTGGGAGCAGCCTGGGCAGCACTGGCAAAGATTTCCTGGGAAGCCCGGTTTAATTGTGCCTGCCAGCCATCTCCCAGCAAAGCATGGCAGCTCAGACACCTTGTGGGGACAAGGAGCCAGCTTGCAGAGCTGCTTTGATGTTTTGAGATTATCGTGGCCCTGAGGGGGGCCCCCAGGGGCTCCCAGCTCTTGGCCACGGTGAAAATGGGGGTGAGGCAGGGAAACATCGCTGTGGAGCTCAGACCTGCAGAGAGCTTTGGAGGATGAAGAACAGAATGACCTGAGGTATTTCCACAGGGTTAAAGAGGTAAGCTGATATAGCTTTCTTTGGTCTTTCTGAAAAATAAGAGGGGCAGTTTTCTGTAGAATCAAAGAATTATCTGGCTTGGAAAAGACCTTCAAGATCATCAAGTCCAACCATCAACCTGACTTACCGAGCCCCATCATTAAACTACGTCCCTTAGTGCCATGTACACACGTCTCTGAAATACTTCGAGAGATGGGGACTCCACCACTTCCCTGGGCAGGCCAATCCAATGCTTGACCACCTCTCCATAATGAATTTCTTCCTCATGCCCAATCTAAACTTCCCCTGACACAACTTGAGACTGTAAAACAATGTGATTTTGTTAATGAAAATCTTGAATGTTTTGACCTCCTTCAAAAAAAATGAAGTTCCCCATCTCCCTTCCTCCAAGCCAGAGTTATTATATGCACTGAGTGAGATCCACCAATGTTAGTCCTCTGATCTATTCTTTATGACGAACAAATCTACCACTGAATTTCTCCTGGCTCTAGTTGAGACCAAAGCAAGGAATCAGACAAGCAGAAACCAATTGCTTCTGGTAGTTATACCATCATTTACACCACAGTGTGTTAAAATAACTGCTTGTGAACACTATCCCCATCCTTACTAAGAACACGAAAGACTTGAAGATTGCCCTTTACTCAGCAGCGCTGCCCTGTGAGTACCATGCTTTTTGGGCTATTGAGGTGTTCCATTGCCCTGCCAATGCTGGGGGTCTCTGGAGCATTTGAATCACAGAAGGAGGGTGTGAGTATTGTGTTAGATAGATGTGGTGGTTTTACCATGCTAGGCAGCTGAACACCACAACCGCTCTCTCACTCCCCCTCCTTAGAAGAGGAGGGGAAGAAGTAAAGGAAACAACAACTCACAGGTTGAGGTAAGGATAATTTAATTAAAGGGAAAAAAATAATTATTAGGGAAAAATTATTATTAATTAAACAATTTAACTAAAGGGGAAAAAAGGGAAAGGGGAAAAGGGAGGGGGAAAGAAAACAAAACAAAACAAAACAAGTAAAGGCTATGTGGAAGTGCAGGGGAAAGAAATTACTCTCTACTTCCCACAGATGAGCGATGCTTGACCACGTCCTTGAAGCAGGGCCTCAACACACATAGCTGGTGTTTGGGAGGACAGAGGTTTTTGCAACGAGAGCCCACCCCTCCCCTCTTCTTCCTTTTTCCACCTTTTATGGCTGAGTGTGACATCATATGGTATGGAATATCCCTTTGGTTGGTTTAGGTCAGCTGCCCTGGTGATGTTTCCGTCTCACTTTTTTTGCCCACTCCCTAGGAGGGTTAGAGAGAGTCCTGATGCTGTGTCAGCACTGCTCAGCAGCAGACACAACACTGGTGTGATACCACTGCTGTTCTAGCTACAAGTGCAGAGCACAGCACTGTATGGGCTGCTGCAGGGAAAGTTAACATCCCAGCCAGACCCAGTACAATAGAGAAAACTGCATTTCTTTTCATCTCATCGGGTGCAGGGGAAGGCTCTTTGCACAGGCTTCAGTCCCTGTGTTTCATAAGCTCTCCAGAGCCACACTGGAACAGAAATCAACGCCCAAAAAACATTTTAAGAGTAAATAGTCCCAAGTACATTCCCAGCAGGTGGCCAGATTTACCAATAGCAGAAGAGCTTTTAAGTTACTAGTGCTGGGTTTTAGCTGTCATTTGGGGCTGAAGCAATGGCTAGACATGAGCAGTGTTGTAAATTTGGCAGTGGCTCTGGCACATGTGAGCTGCTGGCGGGAGGCACTGCGGGCAGCATTTTCCTCTGCTCCTGTGGTTTTTCTGGCTGGTGTGATGCCGTAGCATCAGTGCGAAGCTCCCTCCAGCTCAGTTGCAGTCCATAAATACCAACCCAGTGCGCCGGTTTGGGATACCACAGTGACAACTGGGCACGGGGACACCTGGTGTGATGGCAACCTGAAGGCAGGTGCATCCAGAGAGGACACAAAATTCAGCAGTGAAGTGACCAGCCTGCAGGCAATGTCCCAAGTGAGTCAGGAGCTTCTCCGCTGCCTGAATTCAAGAAGTGACTGTTACCAGTATTCCTAGACGACACCAGCTTGTCATAACATCCTCTAACCGCTCTGCATGTACTGTTTCAGGTGGTCGTAAAAACACAGAGAAAGGCTAAATATTTGAGGCTCCTTTTCTGAGGAACTGGACAATTATGATAGTGAAGGAAAGAATGAGTGAGAAAAAACAATGTGCCTTTTGAGCAAGACGTCATTACCTGCAAGACCCAGGTACGACCTTCACTCCCCACCACTACCGCAATGTGTAAGTCTCCTGCTGTAATGATAACATGACTTTTTGTTCAAATGAGGCTTTATTTAGGAAGAAATTGCTTTTATCCACCTTTAGGAGAAAATGGAGGTCAATTGTCCAGGGCTGCACGGTGAGACTTGGCAGAGATGGCAACAGATGAGGGAGCTGGGCTGCCAGTGCCACAGCCTGACTCCCAGCTGTCTCAGCCAAATTGCTGGTGATTCAGTAATTTTAAAAATTTTCTTCTGAATCTTCAGTGATGATGACTGGGAGGGGGCAAGGGTAGCATGACTCCCCCAGACTGAGAGGCCAAGCAGATTCTTCAGTTTCTAAACTCTCGGGCAGGTTAGAAAGTAATTTTTGTTGTCATATTTCGGTCCATTAGTAGCCTGTCACATAAATTGTCTCCCATCCCGCTGATGATGCTTGGTTGTGCTCCAGCTCCCAACACACCACGGTGCTGCTGACTGCTGCCTGTGTTATTCCCAGCCAGTTGTCAGCAGGAGAAAAAAATCATTACAGATTTTGTCACTGTCATTCAGACCAGATTGGGCAAATTAGGATGGAAACTTTAATGTTTCATGAAAACAGAAGTGTTGGCTACAAGTGGCTTTTGCTGGCACTTGCTTTCTGTGCTCATTGTAGCCATACCAGAGGTTTTCCAAACAGCATGGAGAAGAGAAAAGTTGCAGAAAAGGACCGAGGAGTTCTGGTGGACACCAAGCTGAACATGAGTCAGCAATGTGCCCTTGACACCAAGGAGGCTAACAGTGTTTTTGGCTGCATTAGGCAACGTATCACCAGCAGGCCGAGGGAGGTGATCCTTCCCCTCCCCTCTGAGTCCAAGGGTTGTCTGACAGTAGACACAACTTCAGGAGCTTCACCCTGTGTTTTGGCTGTCAGTATGTGGTTGCTTGCTATGGCCACTGGGGCGGGAGGGGCAAACTGAAGGCTAGAAATGATGGACATAAACATCTCCTGCCTTTTAATTTACTTGTGACCAATGGCTGGCTCGTTGTCATAACCCACTCACATTTTAAATAGCATTTTGGCATGCTTCCCCCACCTAATACAATACAGATAATTCTCTCACAATGTACCAAAGATAACGCAATTATCATGGAGTTTCCATAGACATGTTTTATATTATCTACTTAAAATAATCCAATTTCCTTGCTGTAATCTAATCTAGCTGTGACTTGGTTTGCCCTAAATGAGATATATGCTTAAAGACAACTCAGAAATAATAAACAAGGGGAGGATAAATGCTGTATCACTGTATTTTGATTGAAGCACTATGGATTCAGAGCAGCAGACCTGGCAGTATGTCTGTCTTGGGGGTGGTATATTTGTTAAGGACCTGACAGCACGGCGTGTAAGGGCATTGCCCGCCTCCAGACGCAGGGATCCCAACCCATGCTGCTGGAAGAACGTGGTGAGCTTTTCAGCCATGGGGGATGAGGGCCATGGGATCTGTGACTCTCCTTCTCCTCGGGACTATTTAGGAGTTCAATTACCAAGCCTTCTTCATTAACTGCCTCCTTCTGCTCCTTAGCATCAGGGTCCCTCAATGAGGAGCATCCTTCAGCAGCACCTCGGCACCAGCTTTTCGTTTAGCTCAGCTGGCATGGTGATAAATGTGGCTCCAGCAACGCCAAGGTGGAGGAAGGGCCCAATGTGAAGTACAACATTAACAGTTATCAGTGGCGTAATATGATTTGACAATACAGTTAGCAGATTAAATAAGGATTAATGGGACTTGGCCACTGTGCTGCACGTGTTTGCTAAAGGAAGCACATCTTCTCTGCATCTCATGCGTTGGAAACCTAAGTGACCATGTGAAACAACCCAAACCATTTCTGGGAGTTTCCAGGTGATGTGAGAAATTGCCCCATCTGCTCCAGAAAAGGGGGTTGGATTATTTTTTCCTTTCTCATCTTCTAACATTCTGTCCGCCACAAAATGAAGTTACAGTTGGCTGAAAACCAAAATGGGCTTTCAGTACCTATCAAAACTTCACAGTCTGACATTTGTCCTCTGCAACCACATGCATCTATCATTTTTTTCTTCTCCTGTCTTCAAAGCATTGTATCATGGATGGGCACAAGCACGGAAGTTCAGTTGATTTGTTTGGAGAGAAAGACACCCCCCGTTTACATAGCAGACCTTACTCTACCTCGAATTGTTGTGCAGGTGATGCAGCTCTGGTTGGGGTACGTCTCTGGTGGGCTCCGAGCCCATGTCCCTGCAGGTGGGGACAGTGCCACAGCATGTCCCCAAGGCTGGGGCTCCCAGCTGCACCCCAGAGACAACTTGCTTCAAAACCCAAAATCCCATGGACATGTGTTGTCCTGAGCAGCACAGCCCACCACCGTGCTCTTCTTGCAGGCGTGCTTTTAATAGGCAGATATTCAGCCTACAAACCCCAGGCATCCTTTTGGGTTTGTTGCCACAGCTGAAAAATCTGATGGCAACAGGAGGACTCCCAGGTGTTACAGGAGGAGTGGGTTTGCCACATTTTAAAGTCAGATTAGTCAATACAGGTGGAAGCCCTGATCCTGCTCTTAGCATCAAAGGTGCACATCTATTCCAGCTCCTGAGTGTCTTGTTCAGCAAAGCACATAAGCACCTGCTTAGCTGTATGAACATGGATCCCATCTCCTCATCTCCGGGATTTATGGCCAAGCTTATAGTTAAATACGTCTCCAAAGTGGCTTAAGTGCTGCAGTGAGCAGGGCTGAAGTATCTCACAAGCTTACAGCCTTTGCCAAACCGTGTCTTTAAGATTCTCTGGCTCACAAGATGCTTGTGTTTGTGTTCCCCCAGAACAGAAGAAGCCTGGCAAGGTTTGGGGGGGTCTGAAAACATACATAACAACCATCATCTCTCTGTCACCAAGTGTCACGTTTGTCCCCATCTGGCCAAGCTGGTCAATGCCTCCTTAGCATGATTACCGAAACACAATTGTCCTTCCTCAGCCTCGTTTGTGTCTCTGTCTGGGAACAAGATTTGTGTGTACACCAACAACTAGAAAGCTACATTTTTCTGCACTGATGTATTTCATGGAGCTAAAATAATACACACCATAAGAATAATTTCTGTTTAAAGCTCCTGCGTGCGTAATATTTCGCATATATTTTCTTTTTTCATCTTTAAAATTACTCTGTCACTGCTGAGCTGCAGCATCTCTAATCTGTACAGATGAAGATGCAGGAAATCTGGAATATGTTATTAATATATGGCAATTCCCAGAGCATTAGGGGCTTACGCATATTGTGGCAGACACCGTGAAACAGCAGAAAAAACTAATAACATGTAAAGCAAGAGCAAACCCTATTCCAGGAAGCTTATTTGCAAGCCACTGATGTGAAATACAAGGGGTAGAGCCGTCTGATGGTGCAGGGAGCACAAGAGAAGTGCTTAGCGCATCCCATGCACAGCTCGTTTGGGAATTAGTTGCTGAGGATGGGGCAAACCCGCAGCAGCCCAGCCAGGCAATGTGCAGCGTTTAGAGCAGAAAGAGCTAAGCCAGCTCAGACACACTGCTTTAGCTTCTTAAATGCCAGAGATCCCCACAAAGCATCACTCACAATAGTTTGATCTACTTAAACTCTAAACACTCAAATAAAAATGTGATTTAAAACATTGGGCTATAGGAAAAAGAGGCACTTGAAAGCAGATAAAACAGATTCAGAAGAGTAATTGTGTACACACATAAAACATTAATCCCCTACACAGTTCACTGGCTTTATATTATAAATTTCAAATAATGCCCCACGAATTAGTGTTGAATGTAGTGTGAGAGGCTACATGATAAAATAAAGTGCGGCAGCAAAAAAAAAACAACCTCTAAATCCTAAATAAAATCTGCCTTCTATCCTGTTCTGTCCCCCAAGCACAAGCTCTTGTTTCACCTATGAATTACAGTGCCTGGTACATAGGATGTCAGGGATGTGATTTCATTATTTCACCAAGGGAGGATCATAAAACCTGGCTTTACAACAACTATACATAGCCTGAAAAATGCCCAGAGAGGAGACAGAGCACACCACCACATTCCCTCGTCAAGCCGATCAAGCGGATTTCATCAGGAGGAGAATATTTATGGACTTCTTCTCAGTCCCTGAACAACCAGCATTGTTGGGGTCGGTGCAGGGGCAGGATCAAGGGATGCTGGAGGACATGTCCTTGCAGGCAGTGCCCAGCTGAAATGCTCCATCCCTGCCACAGCAGCAGCACTGCACTTTTTCCCTCTGCATCCAAAAATATGAAGCCTGACATTAATGCAATGATTTTTCGGACTTCTTTCCTCCTTCATGGAGGCCGGTGGGGCTGGAGCGCAGCCTGAGGCCCTATATAACATGCTCCCAAGGCTAAATCCAAGCAGGAATTTCTTTGCTGGGTGGCACAGGGAGAGAAGTAGAGTGTCCACCGGGTAGTGTGATCCCCGAAATCCCAATTAGGCACCCGGGGGGCAGTGCTGGGGGTGCTCAGAGCCCATGCCGAGGACTGAGGATTGATGGAGGCGCTCGGCGCACAGCGGTGATGAGACAGCCACCCCTGAATAATTCACACTGCGTTTTCTGCAGGCATTGAGCAGGCTGGAGCACCTCTTATTTTTCACTGTGCTTTATTAGGCACGTGAGAGACACTAAATTACACCCATTGGTACCCTAATTTTTTTAAAAATAGCTGCCTATAGGGCACAGTGAATGGAATTTAATTTTCTCTCAAAGTTAAATATTCCTTACATTGGCACAGATCTCCAGCAGAGAATCTGACACCGACAGACCAGGAGAATTTTCCACCCTTCTATGAGTGTGACTCAAATATGTATTGACGGCAGAAATGATTTTCAACCTGCATATAAGGAGCTGGAAAGACACAGCCTGCACTGACAGATGTCCTGGACTTTAATATTAATGGCATTCCCGAGTTTGCTCCCAGGAGGCAGCACTAACAGTTGTTGACTTAATGATTTTTTAAAGAACAATAAGTCATGAAGCATTACAGCGTTTATTCTGAGCTATCATTTATTCTGGGTCAGAAAACAACAACACCCAAGGCTTTTGTTTCACGTTTTTCTAGGGATGGAGGGATGTGGGATGGAGCAAGGAATTATGGAGGCCTGAACCCCGCGGTTACTTGACAAATCATAGAAAATGAGACCAGGGGCTTGGAACAGGTAACCCCCGATGGGCCCATGCTGTGGTCACCCAAAATACCCACCTGACGGTGAGACATTTCTAAGGACGGGTGCGGGGACGTTGGTAAAGCTCTTGGAGATGCCAGCATTGCAGGAGGCCTCATCCAGAACCGGGTCCAGCCCCCGGTGCTGAGAACAGCGATGCCACACGGGGCCTGACCACGGTGTGCAAGGCCTCCAGGTGCTTCACCTTCCTGCTCAGCAACACTTAACATGGCACGCACATCCGCATGCGTATATACGAACACCAACAAATACGGTCTAATTATTACTTTCTCCCTAATCATACAGCTGCACTATTCTGGGAATCGCTTTATTACAGCACTTAGGAAGGAATTAGTCTTGTCAATAACTGCTGAGTGACAAGGACGTTGGGGCCATCTCCTCCTGGATGCTGCCTTCTCCGTGCTGTCCCCTCCTGCCACCCGTGGGTGCCAGCTGGAGCCCACGGGCGTGAACACAGGGATGGGAACCCTGGATGAAACCCCAGCACCCCACCCCGTGCCCCTGCCTTCTGTTCCTCACATCTTTTTCCTCCCGAGTGAACTCCAGACGAGACTTTGCCTTCGTTCCCTCGGCTGTTCCCCAGCAGGCGGGGCTGAATAGCTTCAGGCTGCGCTCCCAGCTCTGGACAAGCGTTTTACCAGAAAACACAGCATCCCCTGGAGCCTCATTCTTCAAAATCAGATTTTCTTCCTTGCCCGAGGTCTCATTACACTTGCTGCCTCCTCTTTGTTTTCCATCCTGTGTTGCAGGTAATTGCATCAATGTTCTTACTCATAGCTGCAGCGAAAATAAAACGCCGCTTTGTTCTCTGTGCTGAGAACTGACGCTGGCTATTGCTCCCTCATCTTACCCGGAAGGTACCACTGCTCTGGAATTTATTTTAAAGATCCATTTCTTCTCTTTTAAGAGATGTGGGATGCTCACTTTGCTGGGGGATCACCACAGCACCTTTGGGGCTGCTTTGCCCCAAATCAAGGCATTGCTTTAGGAGAACCCAAGACCAAAAAAAACGTTGGTTGCCTGCTAGAAACAGAAGGGGAATTGACTGAAATAATCTGCTAAACTGGACACAAAATTAGGGGTATTCCATCTGGGTTGTCACTTCCCTGCACACAAACTGCAGAAGTTACCAGCAAAGCCGTACCTGCTCAAGCAGACGACCACGCATCATTATTTGAAGGAACGCAAGTAACTCAAATCACCAAGTCACTTGAAATTGCCAAATAACTCTGAACTTTGTAAAAGGCATTAGCACTTTCTGGAGCAATGCTGGAGCCATATTTCCATGTTATTTTCTTGAGCAATTGCCGTTTATTTGGGCCCGTTCCAGGCTGGCAGGAGGGATGGTAAGGCAGTAATGTAGCAGGTTATCAATTATTCTACTTTACAAACTTCTCTATCTTATCTACAAGCAGATCTTTACTCTGCAGAGAAGCCAATGCATGCAGGCATAGCAGTCGCAGGGCTATCACTTGTACCACACCACTTGCTCACAGAGGTCAAGCCGCCTTCTGTCTAGGAACAGACTCAGCCAGACCCTTCCCATAAGTTTGAGTAAAAATCGAACATAAAGTGATGGCGTCCACTGGGGTGCCGTTTTTAGCACAGAATGGCATTTTCCCCATGACTGCCCACCCGCTGACCACCGTGATGGTCCTTCAGCATCACCAGCCATGAGCCAGCTTGTCCACTAGTTTTTAATTATCTCTGGTTTGAGTTTGCTGCCGTCACTGATTTTAGCAGAACAGCCCCAATGGTGCAGGCGTCCTTGTAGTTAAAAAGTGTGTTATCAGCTCAGCTTTTGCCTATGATTACCAAGTTTTCAAACACTGGATGCAAAAATTCACAGTGGGATAGTAATATTTTTGGATCTCGCAACGGGTGAAAATTTGGAGGAGGGCAGCAGGATTTGGATGCAGGAAATCAGTGAGGCTCTGCCCCACGTCTCTTGGATTTCTGGGGTGTTTGGATCTGAGCTTGCTGGGCCAGGAATCGGGCACTTGCTCTTTTTCCTTCACACGCTGCACACAGCTACGGGGAGGTCACAGCAAACCCAGTGCCGCCACCTCCTATCAAATGCCCCTTTCTGAACGGGAGAAGGCCTGCGATTAGATTGTACCGTGCCCTTCAAGAAAAACTGCTTTTTGATTGCAAAAAATGATTAATCACCATCCCTTCCGAGCAGACCACATCCGTCTGCAGCAGCCAGTCGGCGCCCTGGGGCTGAAGGGGGTGAGTCAGTGCAGGGGAGCCTGGCAGGCCTCTGAGGGAGGAATTGTGCCTTGTGTGTGTGTGTGTGTGCATACGCATACGTATGTACAGAGGCATGTTGGGCTTGTAGCCCGTCTTCTGCTGCCCACAATGCACTTGCGTGGGGACATTTCAGAGATGGTCAGCTGGGACGGTGCAAGGGAGACAGTTGCCCAAATTGATGCATAAACCTGGGAAATCGAGGATATTTGGTGTATTTTCAGTCTTTTAAATGAAACCCATGCCTTGTGCAGAGACATCTTTACCATCACCCAAATTAACCTCTGCAGGGCTGTTTCAGGACAGCCTGCTTTAGAGTGGCTGGGTGGTAAGATGGGTCCTCCACGCTCCTGGTTGTAGCATCTGCTGGAGTTTTGCTAACAAGAACTGGGTAAGGGATGAAAGACAGCAGCATCGGTCCCATCAGGAGCTCCCAGCAAAGACAAGCATTATCCCTCACTTGTCGTCCCAGGCTCATTTGCCTGCATTCACAAGAAAAAAAAATAGAGTAAAAAAATAGCAGTTAACAGCATTGGTGGTAAATACTTAACACAGAAACCTGCCTCAGTGCCGGAGCTGACTCTTGGCCAGTTCCACGTGCCTTGATTGTCCCTCACAGCTTGGATTTCAAAAGCTGCAGAGCCCACAAGCAAGGGCAAACTCTCAGGAGCTTTTGGGACGTGGCACCAGAGTTTCAAGGCAGTGCCATGGACAGGTTGGGACTGCTTCAAAATGGGCCCTAGCTGGGAATTGGAGCTCTGGCTGCTTTTCCTAGCAGAAATTAAGAGAATTTGTCAGAGCATCAGGGAAGCAGGAAAGGAAAAGCTGGCCAAGGGACTTTCCAGGCTTTGGACATGCTTGGTGAACTCTTCTAGACAAGCTCAGCCCTTCCCCAAATTAGCCAAAGCCGCTCCTGTGGTCTGCCCCGTGCCCAAGCCCCAGCAAGGCATGAAGAGCATCACTGCACTGCTGCTGGAAGCCCAGCCAGCATCCCTCTCCCTTGTGCTCCAGGGTTAAACACACACACGAAAAAAAAGGGAGAGAGAGAAAGCAAGTTCTCATTTTGTTGCCATAGCAGCCTTCTGGATTATTTAGACTGATAGCATTTGTAAAAATTCAACAAAGGGTAGCGTATCTCTTGGAAATCAGAGCAGATGTAATGCTGCCTGCCATATGCCACTGGGAAAAAACCTATTGGCAAAGGAAACATTGTAGGAGCGAAAGCCGAACCCACGTTGTGCGGTGGAAAATGTCGCCTTCCCTAGATGGCAGGGCAGAGCGATAACGCGGGGAAAGTCGCCTCCACGTCTATAACTGCTGCAAGGCGCCATGGGCAGTGCCAGGGCTGCTGCCGCAGGAAGGTGCCTTCGCTGCCTTGATGAGCTGCCATGTGCCGCGGAGAAAAGGTTGTTAACATGGAAAATTAATTAGGCAGCTTAACAAAGCTCGCTCCTGAGGAGCCCTGCCCACACCGCAGGTGAGGCGCCACGGTCTCTGAGAACCACACCACAGTTTGGGCTTCTCCTAAACAAATCGGTATTTGGAATTAAGAAATCCCACTAAAAAAACTGTTTTAGTTTGTGTATGCACAAAACCAAGCCCCACTGCAGTTTTCATTCCAGGTTCACGCTCTCAAAATTTCTTTCAAAGAGGCATTTTGGAGCCTGGGTTTCACCTGGACGAGAAAGGGAAGGGCTGGAGCTGCTTGGGGCTGTTGGCCCAGGCTGGGAGGGGGTGGTGTTCTCATTTTCCCAGTAATTTTGATTCTCAGCTCTGCCCCAGCTGCTCGGATGCAGCACTTTGTGTTTCCTTTCCCAGGGACATGAGGCGATGCCCATGGAGCAGAATCCATGGCATAGAACCAAAGCACCACCTGGGCTGGAAAAGACCTTCAAGACCATCAAGCCCAGCCATCAGCCTGACCTTCTGAGTCCCACCACTAACCGCGTCCCTTGGTGCCACATCCCCACACCTCTTGAATACCTCCAGGGACGGGGGGCTCCACCACCTCCCTGGGCAGCCCAGCCTGATGCCCGACCATCGCAAGTCCTGGACAAGTTGCAGGGATGCAGATGTCCTTCCAAACATCCTGCTAGCTGCTATGAAGGTGTCAAGCTGAATGAAACCAACTCGCTGAGCCACGCTGGGAGCTGAGGGCAAAGAAAAGGGTTGGCAGCCATCGTGGAGCAGCAACGGATCAAAGCACGCGGTGGCAACAACCCTGTCAGCAGCACTGCCCTCCTCGGCACTTTCCAAAAGGCAAAGTCGCTTGATAAAATTACCAGCCTGTGAAAAATGGATCTCACGTTCCTTTCGAGAGGAAAAAAGCCACATAAAACCTGCGTTTGTTTTGCCGAGGTACCTCCAGCGCGTATAAATCACACGCGGATTAGTTAACCTCTCTTCTGGGGCAGTTCCAGCAGTTAAACAGCGGACTTGGGGCCATCCATCACTGCTGCTATGGGCTGCGTACACCGTTAGCATCGCTCTGGCAGCAGGAACGAGTCTGGTGCAAGCTCACTACCGGCCCCTGGCGTCCAAAGGACAGTAGTTGGTGCTCAGACCTCGGTGACGGCGGCTACCCTGCAGAAATTCAGATAAATGGGGGAAAAAAATGCCCTGACAAGGCTCAGCAAAAGCTGCGTCATCAGAAATGTTTTCTCCAGTCAACTAGTAACAAAAGCAATCGTTTTCACATTAAATCCTTGCACCCCACATGCAGAAAAATCCAAGCAGCTCAGTAACACTTCGGGCAAATTGTGGACTCTGTCCTAAAGATATTGTCAAGAGCATGAAATCCTCAGTCTCCAGCAAGCCGTGCGATGATCGTGTGTTACCTGCTCGGTCCCAGGTTCATCTGAGGTTTCGGCAGGACCGCGCGGAGCTGTGGCCATGTGCAATTAACACCTCAGGTGTTTTTACAGACGGATGCGAGGCTCAGTTTGATGAAGCTGTTGTCTGTGTCATGAGTGAAAACCTGGGGAGAAATCTGTGTGTTTTGTTGACAATGCTGCTGAGTGCTCAGCCCTGGGGGAGCGCTGCCCTCCTGAGTGCCCCAGTGGAGGACGTGAGGCAACAGCCTCCAGGTGCACCAGGGGAGGCTGAGATCAGACGTCAGGAGGAGTTTCTTCATGGAAAGGGTGGTCGGGCATCGGGCCAGGGTGCCATGGAGGTGGTGGAGTCCCCGTCCCCGGAGGTATTCAGGAGGCGTGTGGACATGGCACTGAGGGACATGCATGGCTAGTGGTGGGACTCAGAAGGTCAGGCTGATGGTTGGACTGATGGTCTTGAAGGTCTTTTCCAGCCCAGATGACTCTGTGGTTCCACGGGTCAATGATTTTATTCCCTCATTCTCACTCATGCTCCTGCCTCGGCAGCCGTGCCTCTTGGAAGCCACAGTTCAAGGCTTCTGATTTTTTTTTAAGCTGCTTGGGAGAATGGGGATAATTAGCAACAAGGCCCATGTGTTAAGAACATGCAATTAGAACCCATCGGGCTGTAATTTACGTCTTAGCCTTCCACGTGCAAAAATTAACGCGGTACCAGGCTGTGCGTACCGCAGCGCCAAGGGGGGGGCAGCGCAAGGCGGGGGGAGCGGTGCCGCGAAGCCAACCCGGGAGCAGGAGCCATGTTTGACCCCTCTGCACCCAGCGTGGAGGAGGATTGGGAGGCTGAGCCTCCACCACAAGCCTGATGAAGGAAATCTCAATCCAGCAGCAGCAGGGTCCCAGGAGAAGCTACGGGCACCCCACCTCTGCCCCGGTTGTGTCGGACTGCGGTACTCTTGCACAAAAGCCTGCCTTTTCTCCAGAAAACAACAACAACAAAAAACATTTTGGGATTGGTGTGATGGGTTTGGTACCAGCCATCACCTCTGCTCCTCCATCCTCCAACCAACACATCCTCCAGCCCACACATCCCTGCTCTCTGACACCCAAACACCCAGAACACCGGTCGGAAGTGGAATATTTAGGGATAACGTTCCCTGCTTCTGCGATGGCACTAAGATGATGCTTTCCAAAGAGCCTGGAGGCATTTGGGAGAGCCCAGCTCTCTTCTCCAGAAATATCGGGGGGTTCCAGCCAGCTCTGCTCATGGACCGGAGCCGGCGGTGAGGCACGTAGTGGGGCTGGGCTTTGCCACGTGGAGCATCCCTGCGGGCGGCAGGGCGAGCGCCGAGCAGTGCCCAGAGCCCATGGCTTGGCATCTGGCTTCTGTGAGAGCTGTTATTAACAGGAATCATCACACGTGAGCAGCAGCACACTTGGGAGTTGGGTGAGTTTTATCAGCCCTGGTGTGCTGGGCGAGGGGACGTCTGCCTTTGCCCAACAGCAGCAGTAGCAAAATGCTGCTGAATGCAAAAAAACACTGTAAAAGGAGAGCCTGAGGCTGCAGGCAGAGCTTGGGGGGCTCCCTGCACGACACCCAGCGGGCTGAGTTTTCAGAAGAGATTAAATAATGTAGCAGCAGCCTGGCAGGGAAGCAGCACCACATTTTGGCAAATCGTGTCCCATGCCTTTCCTCTGGCCATAGCCATCAGGGTTTTGCCTGATGCCCTGCACAAAGTCTTCCCCAGGAGCATATTTAAGTGTTAATTTTTTACGGTGTCTCACAGTTTATTTTTTAACTAAGACTGTGCTGGAGCTGGAAGGGGAATGGCTCTGGTTTCCCCAGCAGATGCTCATGGTCATGGTCATATCACCCCCAGGCTGGGAAGGGGGAGCGGGGTGGTGGGGTGGCCCCTGGGGCACAGCCTGTTGTGGTGGCGTTTTCTTATTTACTGCAATGAAAATACTCAGAGTGACATCTATAATAAGATGATTTTCTAAAAAAATAAAAAAGGCAGCAAAGAAATTCCCCCAGGCTCCACTGCCTCGAACACACCAGATCTGACAAGTCATTAAGCCCCATCTTTTCTGCTTACAAATTACAAGGCACGTGGTGTAACTCCGGAATGGCCTTTCTGTCACTTCTGGAGTGAAATATGGTGGGAAATAAAAATCAGAGAGCCGCAGCAGCTGCAGCCACAGACAAACGTGAGTTAGCCAAGCTGAGCAAGAGCTCGCAGGTACCGCACACCGCGATGCTCCACGTCTCTGCTCCCAGTTCCTTGTGCTGGCGCTCCTGGAGACAAACCGACCTGTTCCTGGTACAGTCAAGCCAAAAAGCTGCTGACCAGGGTGGATTGGCACATTTCGATGGTGGGCCCTGCACCATTCCCTCCTTGCTTTGCTTTTTCCAAGAGTGCTGCTCTCAGCCAGTCGCTAAAACCAGGCAGGAAAGCTGGCTTAATCATGTTAGCAAATGGCTCCCAGGAAATAATTGCCTCTTTTATGGAAGTGACCTCATTTAGGCGCTGTTAAATTGGGCAGTAACCGAGACATCTGGTGTCTCTGACATCACTGCACCAGCAAGGGACACGACCATGTCAGTGCCTTGCTCCCAGGGCTCACCTGTGGGTTGTTCTTACATCCCACAGCCTGAGCTGCACGATGCACTGCCGGTGCCGGGTGGGACAGGTCCCTGTGCGGGTTTGGCAAGGGGAAGGTGGGAAACCAGGCAGATCCCGAGGGAGCCAGGGCTGCTTAGGCTGAGGGCACATGGAACTCAATAAGCAGGCTGCACAGTGTAAATCCAGGTAATTAATTACTGCTGACTGCGCTGTTTATCATTCCTTTGTCCTTGGTGCGGAATAGCCTTCAAGCCCCGGGGGGGAAACAGCCCTTGCACATCAGGGAAACCCAAACCTGCACCTGCAAGTGGTTTCTGCGGGGTGAAGAGTGGATGCAGCTGGGGTGCAGAAAAAGCCCTGGCCCCCTGCTTAAGAAACCTGGCCCTGGACTTGCAGAAAAGTTGTTACCTGGCTGCCGGAGCTGGAGAGCAGGGGCTCGTCCTCAGTGATCCTCTGGTGCCACCCACCCTTGGGGGTGCTCAGGCAACACCAGGGCAAGCCTGCGTCTGTCCTCCTCCATCCGGTCCTGTCCCCTGTTCTCCGGGCTTGGTGTGCTTGCTGAGATGGCGTGCTTCATTAGGGTCAGAAGTTAATTGTGTTTGAGGCTTCCCTGCTTCCTGCTCTTCCCAAGGAGCACCGGCTGCTCCCGAGCAGCGTGCTCCCCTGGGCACCTCTTGCACCTCTTGTTCAGCCCCGTGTTTCTCAGCTACCGGCGAGGCTCCAGTTGTTTTCAGAAGTACAAATGAATTTAATAAGGGTCCCAGCAAGACTTTGAGGCCACAGTTGACTTGCCGCACCTCCGGCCCCCCAGGCATGCTTCGCTATCGATCTGTTTATCGCCGCCGCTGAGAGTGCCATCCATCACTGCACCAGAGCCAGCCCGCAGCACCGAGCAGGCACCAGGAGCGTCGTTTGGGTGACAAATGGGACGCGCCCCTCGTTCAGCATCTTTTTGAAGCACGAAATACTCATTCTGTAAAGCACCGATATTCAGGAAAGTCAGCAGCCGGGTCCTGTCTGCTCCCAGCTCCGGGTGGGGAGCAGTTCTGCTGAGCTCCAGGTGGAGACGCCCTTGCGAAACCAAATGGTGCTGCAGAATTCAGAGCTTTGGGAGAACCTCTCTGGAACAGACCTTGCTTTCCAAAAACCTGCAGGGAAGCAGAGGCTGGTTTTCAAACCACCGAGGTTTCTCTGCACCCGTGCCCCGGGTGGGTGTGGACGAAGCTCAGTGCCCCGCGTTTTTCGTTTTTTTTTTTGCCACTTTTTACATCACCTCGTGCCAGGCTGGAGCTTTTTCCTTCTAAACGAGGCTCTTCTGTGACAACCAGGAGGGGAACCAGGTGGCATTTTGTGCAGAGTGTGCTGGGGACGGGCCCCCTGCCCTGGTGTGTCCCTGGGGATGCCGCAGCTCCGGGGCTTCCAAGCTCTGTGCTAGTGGCCACAGGAAAGATGGCAAGAGGAACTCCAGCTCTCCGGCGACATTTGGGATCGGGCTTGAAACCCCCGTAATTAAAAAAATACAGATGATTCCAGCCCTGCTCTGTGCCTCAAAGATAAACATTGCTTTCTTTCCCCAGTGGCCACTGTGCAAAGAAAAAAAAAGAAGTAGGAGGCTGAGTGGAGCTCTGAGAGCTGCTGAAATGCTTTGTTTGGGGCTTATTTGCTCTGGGCGCCGGGGGACGGCTACGATGGCCTGCTTGAAACAAAGGCCAACACCGCGCACACTTACGGGGAAAAAAGTGCCAGCGGAATGTTTAACATTACACAAGAACAAAACCTTCCTGGAGTCTGTCCCCAGCCTCCCCAAACATATGGTTTTGTTTCTTCCTTCCTTCACACACACACAAAAAAAAAAAGGCAGAAAAAGGCAAAGCGGCTGCAGCCATGCGTCCCCAGCAGTGCGCTGGGCTGAGCTGCGCTTCTGCACTGGAAGGCACCGGGCTGCAGCGCGAGCACCTGCTCGTAGCTCTGCTGGCTGTCGGGTCTGCACATCTTCAATTGGGACTGCTCGCTTGGCTGCAGCCTCCACTGAGGTGTTCCACTTGCAGGTAATTTGCAGCTGGCGCTCACGCAATTACCTTGGAATGATTTCTAGAGGCAGTGCAAGGGTTTGGTGTGGCTGGGGTCTGCAGAGCAGGTCGGAGGAGGAGGAGGAGGAAGGCGATCTAGGAGACCGGTGCTGGGCAGGCTCACCCTTCATCCTAACCCTGAGCTCCCTGGAAGCAAGGGTCAGGGAGCAGGACCAGGAAACCTACCTATTTCCTTCTATCCTGGCTCATCTGCTCTTCTACCCACGGCGTGCCGGGCTGCTGCTTCAGCGCGGAGCGATCCTGCGGTGCGTCAGCAAGGGGCTGAAGCTGAGGGTCGTCCACCTTGCCAAGGATCATCACGTCCACCAGGAGCTCCACGAAGGACTGCAATCCCCCATTTCAGCACGTGCTGCTTCCCTTCCCGTCACTTGTATCGTCCTCAGAGTGCAGCCGCATCTCAGTCCCCGGCCCCCCTTGTGCCCCACAGACCCTGGCATGGGGACAAGTGGCCCTCAGGTCATGGCCGCCCCGATCCCTCCCCAAATTTTAATCCTCCGCTGCTGGGTTATCCGCGATGCAGAATTGGAAGAAAAAAGAGATCTGCCTCGAGAGAAGGGCTGGAAGACTTAATTAGCTGGCTGCTGGCACTCAGCAATTACTGCTGTACGGCACGGCCCAATTATGGTACTATTAACTTCAGTTCTCGGGAAATTCGGTGATTAATAATACTAATAATTCTGCTGACCTCAAAGTAATTGCAGAACATTAAAGGAGAAAACTGTTTCTAATTAAGCAATTCCCAATCCTTCTGTTTTCTCTGGTTCTCTCAAAGCCCCCGGTGCCCCCTCAGCTGTTGCTGCCTTGGGGACGGGGCTGGCAGCAGGGCAGGGCAGGCCCAGGGAACAGCTTTTTTCCCCCAAGAAGTGACATTCCTGGAGCCATTCAGTGTGTTTTGTTGTTTGTTTGTTTTTTTTTAAAAAAAAGAAAAAAAGCCTGTGCAAGCCATAACCATGCTTCTGACAGGCTCCAGTGTCCTGCTGAGCTGAAGGGAGGAACACTTCCCGCAGGGAAAGCTCCGACGCAGTTTGAAGTCCCAGAGGAGGCTGGAGGCTGCCCGGCTGCGGGTGTTTGCTCCAGGAGGAGGAGATCAGCGGCTGCTTCTTGCTTCTGGAGCCGGGCTCAGGGCAGGGAGGGCCGAGCAGGAGAGCGGTGAGCAGACGCGGCTGGGGAACTGCTCAGGGCCACACGCGGAGCTTTTGCAAAGCTGGGAGATGAGCAAAACGTTCCTCTCCCCAAACTGGGAATAGCTCTCGGTGCGTGGTGTTCACAAAAGCCCCAAACTTTCCGACAAAGGAAACAAAAAAGCTCACAGTGTCTGGGGCTGGGTCCCTTTGGGGTTGCTGCCCTCTCTGCCCCGTGGAACACTGGCTCGCAGGGCTGTCACATAGCCCCAGGCACCCCGATGTGCAGCACCCTCCTGCCAACCTCCATAAACGGTAATTTAACAAAAATCATTGCTAGCTCTCACAGTCTGAATGCGATGCCTTTCAAAATGAGTAAAATGGAAGCGTTTCACCCCTACAGCCTGTGCTGGGTGCTCGCAGCGATGCCATGTGAGGTCGAAAGCAGAGCAAAAGAGCAGACTGGGGGCGCCCTGTTAACACTGAAACCTAACGAGGAAAGAAGCTGCACACCACGAAGCCCCTTTGCTCTGGGCACTGTGGCTCAGTGAGGACAAGCCCCAGGCCCCGCTCAGCACATGAGCAGCTGCAGCAGCTCGGCCTGCTCTCACCCCTCCAGCACCACCCAAATCCCTGCCCTGGCCTCTTGGGCATCAGCACAAAGAGCAACCAAAGCAACTCCCCAAAATACAAAATTAAGAGCTGAAATGCTGCAGACCAGAGGGCTTATCGTTATTTTCTGGTTCTAAAATGCAGCCACAGAAAATAGGAGAGTAGGAAAAATAACTAAGTTGCAGAACTGCCCACTTTTGTGCTTTAAAAAATGACCTGGGAGAAAAAAGTTCAGGTAGTACAGTAGGGCTCTCAAATTTACCAGCTTTCAGATATTGTATTTGTGTGGGTCTGTGTGTGTGCATATACATAGGCATATATAAAGGCCTTATATTTAAAAGGTTAGTACTCCTCCTGGCAAACGATCAGTGAAGATTTTCCTCTGAAGTTTTCCTCCAAAACACAAAGTGAAGATTATCACAAACATGTCACTGGATCCAAACGCACCTTAAAGCAGCCTTCACAAGGCCAGTCCGCTGCTGCCATCTCCTTTTCCTTCCTGGAAAATTCAGAGCAGTGCTCTACAACACAACTTGCTCGCATTTTGGTTTTCCTGGGGAGCAGGATGGGAAGGCAAAGAGCTGCCTCTGCAGAGGTCTTGTGTTATTCTCGCGTTTTGCTTTTCTTCACAGGCATTTTAAAGCAATTGGAGGCAAAGAGATGAGTAAAACACTGCAACTGGTGGCGCAGCACCAGGGTTGTAAGGAGTAAGGGGTTGGAGCAATGGCTTTTTTTTCCTTTTAAAGGTTCTGCCAACCAACCAACCTTTTCATCTTTTTTCTCTCTTTTAAGCCCCAAATCTTAGCATACAGAGGGAGATGTCTTTACCAAAGATGGATCTGGGACAGCTCTGGTGGATGGTGGTGATGTCCAAGTGGGCTGGCCAACGTGTTTCCAATAGCCAAGGGGACGTGAAAACCCAAACCACCCCTGCGTGGAGCCAGGGTCGGACCTCGGCTCGCTGTCAGCAGGCATTTCGCTGCAGCCTCCTGGGTCGGATCTGTGCCGAGCAGCCCAGCGTGCTACCAGGGGACTGCTCAATGTCCCAACTCTGCTCACACCCGTCTGCAGATCGGCCGCAGTTGGTTTGTTAACTAAGACAGCTATTAGCAAGCTTCTGTAGCTGTTTTTTCTCTTCTTTTCCCCCCCCCCCCCAGTCTTCTTGTTTCTGCTCTGGCACGCCAGATTTATAGAATCAACATCAAAAGCCCTGAAAGTGTAGGGGACGTCTGTGCTAAACTGACCAGCAGCCTCCAAATTTGTCAAGCTGGTATTTATTAAAGCACTGGCTACCAGGGGAGGTTATAACTACGTTACGATCAATTCCAAAAGCCAGCAGTGAAAATTGCATCAAGGCTGACCAGTTCCAGTGAGCACAGTCCCTGCTCCTTCCCTCTGACAGCACAGAGAAGAAAAATAAACCGGAGGCAATGAAACACAGCAAGATTACATGAACAGAAGTGCGTTGGGCTGCTGAAGGCTGCGGTGTAGAGATACTCACCTGACTTCAGGCTGCTCACGTGCAGCTGGACTTTGAGGCAGCCTCAAAGAGTCCCGCTGTCAGAGAAGAGATGACCAGCAACATCCATGCAGCTGCAAGCGGCAGCAAGCAGGTGCTGTTGGTCTACTCATTACAAAAGGAAAGCAGCAGCCTCGTGTGCAGCTGCAGGACGGTCAGAGAACAATCCAACGGCGATGGGTAAGGGAAGAGACTGGGACGAACAACCCCTCTGTCCTGCAAAACCTCCGATCAGGGGGTTGGAAGCTTAAAGACGGAGGCCAAACAGCAGCAAGGGGGTTAGACGAGATCAAGATTATTTTTATGTTCAATAAGGTTTTCATACTTGGAAAAATTATCACAAAACCAGCAGATTGGTGGAAAAAAATGAAAACACAGGATTTGTTCTTTAAAAACACACAAAATACTTTTATAGCTAGCTGCAAACATAACAATAGACATTTACAAGGTATCTTAGTGCATATTTACACTTACTTTTTGTTTTCTTTCCTAGAATTAAAGCTGCCATAATCTTCAAAGACTTTAGGGCTGTTTCAACAGCTGAATTACAAAAGAGCTAATTCACAAATTACAAAATAAACTTAGTTTAAATAAGGAGGAGAAAATAATCCACAAGGTTCACTTTAATATAGATTTATATAGAAAAGGTCATTCTCTTGATACATTTTCTAAGGTCGCGAAATGGCAAACTTTTAATATTTCAACCTGTGCTTGGATGGTTTGGATCGCAGAGTGAAGCAGCTCACAGCTCACTCGTTTCTGGCACTTTGGACCACGAGCATGCTGAAAGGGAAACTGGGTTTAAGCCACGTGCCCCACAAAACTGTGACTCTGCAGCTGGAAGAGACTTGAATAAGGAGGCAGGAGTGCTGAGCACGCCTCTCTCGGGGACCAATCCTGCTCTGCAGGCAGCAGGAGCTGTGCTGCTGGCTCAGAGAGCAAACAGCCGCTTTCTGGCTCTCTCCAGGGGCAGGGTGTGGAAGCTGCCCTGCTCCATGCTGGTCTCCAGGTATTTCAGCATCTTCACTGCTGAGCCTGAGCAGAGACCACGCTGAATGAAAGCGAGTGTTCAAATACCTCTGAATTTGGGGTAACACAGATTCTGCTTGAGTTTGGAGGGCAGGTGGGCTTCTTTTTCTTGGATCTCAATAGTTTAGCGTGGCCCTAACAGTGATGGACACAATGGTGCAAAACAGACGGGTCTCAATGCTTCTGAAAGCCTAAGAGATGATGCTGTTGGAAGTCGGACTCTAAAACAAACTTAGAATAAGATCTTTTTGAAAAGAAATGTATTTTCTTCATAAATACAGTACAATTACATTTTACAATGTCTTTTTACTTTCTAGACATGAAAACGCTAGCTTTTTTTAAAAAAAAAAAAAGTTCCTATACAAATACATGGAAAGAGAACCCCTGCCCACAGCCCCTGGCCCTGGCACGGAGCAGAGCCGCCAGCCTCCGGGGAAGGCAGAGGAGCCCAAATAGCCCCAGGGTGTTGCTGTCCTTGTTGCCCCGAGTTTATGTGGTCACTTTACAGGTGGAAAAGCGCAGCTCCTGCAGTCGGGATCACGGCTGGCTCACGGGATGCAGCCGTCACACACCTTAACACACCGCCGCTCGATGGTGCGGGCTCGTGGAGCAGGAGGCATCCTTGGAAATGGTCCTGGCCGAAAGTCCTGCAAGTCCCCTCCCTCAGGCAGCCAAAAAAACGAAACAAAGCTAATGCCAGCTTTGCGCCTCACATTTTGTGGTTGCTACAAAAGGGAAAGAATTTAAGCTCCCTGACTGCATTTGCTTACCTTAGCCACACTTGGCAGACTCCTGAGGAGCAACTCAGATCCCCAGGGGTGCTCAGACCAGAGAATTACAGCTCTAGACCCCACAGGAGCTGCCAGGCAGGAGCTGTTCAGTTAATGACAACACTGGGTCGGATGGGAACAAAAACCTCCAGATCTCGGGCAGTGCCCTGAGCCTTCAAATCCCAAAGGAATTGCCCACGGAAAGGGCTTGGGAGTTTGGCCAATCTGTACGCAGTGAAAGGAAAGAGGAGAAGTAACTACACTTGATTTTCTTGTTTTGCTCTACAAAGAAGAATATGTGGCCTTTTTTTCATTTTTAATAAAAGCTACAATTCTGCTTCTAATACCCGAGTTTAAGAAAAACTCTTAGTCTAAAATTTTGGTTTGCAAAGAAGGTCATTGCAATCAACCTGTTAAAAATCACGTTCTACTAGTAATAAGCTCTACAGAAGGAACTAGGTGTGCAGTTTGTCTCCTTAAAGCAGTTTGTTTAAAAACAAAATAAAAATCTGTACAGGGAGACTGAAGACTATAGTACACACCTTCCTCAAAGCAAGCAGCTCGTTTACATTCACATCAGGATGGCTCTGAGGAAGCTCGAGGGGAAGACTACATTCCTCATGGTTCCTAGTTTATCAGCACAGGAAGATTACCTCAAACTTCCCTGTCAAAAAATTTCAGGGGCTTTGCTTTTGGGAGAAATCAAAACTGTAAAACAGGGCAAAGAACTTGACCTAAGGACTGTGAAAATGCATCACTGGCTTCCAAATTCACTTCTACTGGCACATAAACAGTAAGGCTACCGCGATCCTGACGGCTTGCTCTGTCAGAGACCACCTGGCTGCCACTTTTTGAGGAGGCAGCTGCTGTGCATCATCTGCATTACATTCACATAAGACTATTATGTCCTTTTCTCTACAAAGTATACAAAAATAGATTGCAGTGGAGCTCAGTTTGAAAACAATGAGCTGCAAGGAGTATAAACAAATTGTTTTTACCTAGTCCAGCTAACAGCCAATACCGACTGGGAAAAATCAGTTTTCTGAAACAGATTTTATCTGTAAAAGATCAAAAATGTCCTAGGCACTTCAGAATTAAAGTGAATCAAGTGAGTTGGAACTGTTTATCCAGAGCCCTACAGCTGCAAAACTTCTTTCCTACTGCTGAGAAGCACTTGTAAAGATGGAATATCATTTTTTTCTGACTTTAGAAGAGCAGAAAAGTACTCAGACCTCTCTCCTCTCTGTCACACATCCCAGTGGCATTTGATCTCCCTTATGGTTCATTCTAAGCCCAAACCACAAAATCCAATACAGAAAATGAAGCTGAAAGGGCAGAAGAATGGACATAGTGACCTAATAAGAAAAGCTTCTTCTGCATTTCCAGCAACTGGGGAAGAGGAAGGGAAACCACCTAAAATCACCCAGAGTGGGCATAACTTCACGTAACAGGATGGAATTAAGTCAACAGAAATAAATGCAAGGGGTGAGAACAAAGAGGCTGTGAATAGTTTGTCTAGAAAAGGGTGGAGAACTAAATCAAATTCTTAGAATACCCTTAGAAAAGGTCTGCTGTACTCCAGAACATTGTCCCATATGGCAGAGACTGTCCAAGCCGTAAAGCGCAGCTCTGGAGTGTCTGACGCAGTGTGATGAAGGAAGGTTGTGCAGCCTGTTAGAGAGGTCACTAGGCCAAGTCAGGCTATTTAGACTTAGTCGTATCTTGCAGTAAGGTCAGGCTATTTAGGCTCAGTCCCTATCTTACAACATACACATTCTACCATCTCGAACTTCTCTGGGTCCAGGAATATTGGCTGGAGAGTACTAACAAGCAGTAAATTTGCCAGGTATGACGGGAACTGCTTGCCTTGCTTTTCTAAGCAATGACCACTAGAAGACGAGCAGAATCCAACTTGGAGCTGATCTTCAGGCACTGCTAAGACACCCGTGCGGTGAGAGAAGGCACCTCCTTCCATCTCCCAACCCTCCACTGCAAACTTCACATTATATTTGTTGATCTGGTAAGGCCATTTCAAGAGGACACCTTATCACCAGTGTCAACCAAGTAAGAATTGAGGACATTCACTAGCTGTTGGATGATTAACGGCTATTTTTTCTAATTTCTGGAGTGATCTGAAATTAAAATCTGGCTACTCTAATGTTGCACAGAAAGCTGAGGCTAGCCAGGTTCCTGACACATGACTACGAGCTAATTAAACATTTAAACATTCAAGTAAAAAAAAGTTTTTAACAGAAATTAATATTGAACTGTTTTAATAAAATGCAAAGACAGTAACAAAAAATACTCAAACATTTACTTCTATTGGTCTTAGTATCTCCTTACAGCACCTGCGACCAAAGTATTGCTGCATTTGTGGCAGTTTCCAAGGATCTGAAAGAGAACCTGACAACTAGAACGCGTAACTTCCTTCCGTAATGCCTCAGGGGGGTTATTTAAGCTGCTCTCTCCAGTTAGATAAAGAAAAAAATAATTTGAAAGGACAGAATTTGCCATCTGAAACTTTACACAGAGCTCCCTTTTAAACCTCTACCTCCGAGGTTTTGCTATATGAAAAAGCATCTACTATCTCCCAGAACGCAGGACATACAAAGGAAGGCATGTGAAATATAGAGAAACCTGTAAAGAGAAAGTTCTCCACAGATGAAGTTGCTAACACTGAAAAGCAACAGCGCTCGCCACTTGCACTACTATGAAGTGGGAGTAGCTCCACTAAAGCCAATGGAATTACAATGGCAGAAATCTGACCTAACAAATCAGGACCTAGCCTGGAAAATGTCCTTTTTAATTTACGTAAAACATGAATGCAATATATTAATTACTATCCACTGTATAAATTATTGAAAAAGTATAAAATCATGGCAAATCTTTCGATGCAACTGAAAACATGAAATGTGACATTAATCACCGGAGTCTTGTCTTTTCCTTTTTTTTAATAGGAATAACACGACTTGGGGAAAAAAAAAATACCCTACTGAAAATGCAGATCTTTCCAGCCTATGACTGTGAAATACCTATTTTGAGTTCTCACTCTGACTGCAAAGAGAAATCTCCCTTGATCATACCTCATCTCAGCTTCTTCTGAACACCTGTGATCTGAAACCATTAAGTGGTGCTGATAACTAAGTCCCTGGTTCTGATCATTATAAGGCCTTCATGCCCATCGTACTGTGTTAAAAGTAGACAATTAGCCAACAGCTGTGAGAGCAGGTACTTCTGTTTAAGACTTTAAAAATACTGAAATGAAATACAAGATGTAGTGTGCCTAAGTTCTTGTTTTTTTTTATCCAGACATTACCAGATCCAGTAATTAAAAAATAAAGGGGGAAACTTTCAAAGAACAAGTGTTATGAATTTTTTTTTTTTTTTTTTTTATAATTTAGAACAAATTATAAATTAACCTGTTCATACTTTTGAGACATAATATACAAGAGCAAACAGCTGAGTTTTCTTTTATTACTCAGGTACTACAAATTTTTTCCCAATAAAAATGTCTTTTAAAAAAATTCTTGCTATTGTATCCCAGCTTAGATCCTGGCACAGCCTTTCAGATGAGGTATTCTACCATCTCTCCATCTGGGAGGTCCTGACCCATGGTCTGAACAGGGGCTTTTCTTTCAAGGGTGCTGGAGTGGAAGAGTGGCCCATCTATGCAACGAGGAAAAACAAGAGACAGACAATCAAAGCTGTAACTTCAATCACAGGCAACAACCGTGAGCACAGGATTAGAAAAACGAGGTTAACATTTTAAAAGTCACCTTCTGTCATTGGCCAAAAAACAGTTAACAACTTATTATTTAATAGTATAAAAAATGCAATTCTGCATGTATGTAGCCAGACAAATGAAGATATTTTCTCAAATTCCCCCTGGATATCTCCTGTTGATAGACAACGGCCTATAAAACTGGCACAACTACATTTAAACCAATGCAGTCAGTGTAGGCTTTCACCACAAAACCTGTTCCCGTCTCCCTCAATACCTATTAACTAGTATAGCATGGGCAAGATGCGCAGCAGACCAGCCAAATTCACTCTTCCATAAAGAACAACATAACTGTAATGTGTCTGTAAGTAGAAGAGGCAAGGTTGTGTAATCTGCATCGATTTGGCAGAGCGGGCTGGAAAATGAGCAGCTCCTGCCAGCTCGGAGCTCTGTGGGAAGCAAATCCAGCCCCTGGGATAGCCACTGTCAGGCAGATCTACTTACAGCAAGGCTGAAGTCGGTCCCACGGCTGGGACAGGGCATGAATGAGACAGTTTTATCATGGTAGCTACCTTCCCTTCTTCTCCGTCCTCCTTACCTAAGTCCACTTTGCTTTGAATACCCACTAAAACACAACGGCCAGTTTCTACAGCCCATTTTTGTAACCTGCTTCAACCCCACGTGCTGCTCACAACTTATTTCAGAGTAGATTGACTCAGAGACTGTCCCAGGATTTGCATATACCTGCTCCAATTCTGCAATCTTGCTATACCTCCCTGCCCGGTGTGCCCATTCTTATCCTACCACTCTTAAAGCTTTTTTCTTTTACAATTTCGAGACTCCTCAGACCAAAAGCTTGTCTCTGAGAACCATCTGTCCTCACCAAAAGTAAACCCAGTTTTCCTGAACAGATAAAGTTCAGGAGCCTGCCCCGTGGAGCAGAGCTGACGCTGAGTGAGTGGCAGGGGCCCCTCTGGGTGGGCAGCTGAGGTTCCTCACCTGTTTTGTCCGCGCTGTAGGCCAGGCCAGTACTGGGGAGTCGTCCTGGTGTGGGAGCTGCAGCAGGAGGAGCAGCTTTGCTTTGATCGCTCCCCCGGTCAGTCTGGGTGCTGCAGTCTCTGCTGCCTGTTTTCGAGTGGGCTGACAGCAACGGGGTGGAAGGAAGGACAGGAGAGGGCGTGGAGGGGATGGATTCCGAACGATATTCTGTTCCCAGCAGAACGCCTTTGTGGAAAAAGGGAAGGAAATTTCACAGTCCCAGAAAACCAACTGGAATCAGTTCTGCCCCTCTCTGTAGCAGTTTCTCTAGGGTCTGGAAAGCACTCTGTGCTTCAGCGACCAGCTCTAATTTACCTTTCTAGAGCGCCTTTCACCAGTGGGTGCTGAAGTACCTGAAGAAAAGCAGCATCATATTGCTGCTTGCAAAGATACGTAAGTCAGCCCTAATACCAGGCTTCCCTGACTCTAAGCACTTGCCTAGCTACGGCTGGGTAAATCTGCACACCCTGAAATCAGCTGAAAGAGATTGCATTCACCTGTCAGGGCCATTTGGCCTCGTAGGGAGGACCTGTGGGCCTAATTTCTTCCCAGGAAGAAAGACATAATCTAAGATTTGCTTTGATACGACTCATTTTCTCTAAACAACGGTGCTGAGCCATTCCAGACAGAAGTCATGTTGGCACAACACCAGAGGATAGCAATCCCAATTTCTATCTGTGCTGGCTGCTTACTGAAGGAGACTTTACACCTTCAGACAGCTGTAACAACCCACCTGAAAGCACGTGCTTGGGAACTCTAAAAACGAGATCCCAACTATCCCTAAGGTCAGGCACCAAACCGAGTGAGAATTAAGGCTGAAATATTTTAATGACAGAGCCTGAACACCACAAGTTACCGTCTCCCCAAATGTGATTCAAACAAGAGTTGTGCCTAGTATGTCCCACCTTGCTTGCAGTCAGTTTTACTGCGTGCTAGGCCAGCCAATCTGTCTGTCAGACACCTTCTTCCTTCTGTTGCTCCTGCCTCCCCTCTAAGCAGTGACTCGCCTATCTGAAGTGCCACAGTTATTTAAAAATTACCTAGACTGCCTTTCCAGCTCTTGTCCTCCCTCTTCTCCTCCAGGATGGGAGTGCTGCTCAGCGTGGATGAATGGGACAGCAAGCCCGAGCCCGCGTTTGAGATGGACATGAGCGACTTGGCGGGCCTCATTGAGGAGAGCTGGTCAGTCTTCCCGGGCTCCTTGCGGGAGCGCTGCTGCAGCACTTTGATCATGGCGTCCTTCTCAATGATCTGAGCATGCAGAGTCTTGATCCTTGTCAAGAAGAACAAATAACATTTCTGAACTCCTGTGTCCTCAGACTGAGACCTCAGCTCCCCATGGCTATGACTTGAACTCCCCATGGCATTCAGAGAGGTACAGAGAGGATGCCAGTGAGCTTATCACCCCGAGCACTGGCTGCTCACAGCCCCACCACAGCAGATGATGCATAAGACTTCCTGTACATACACGAACAGAGCTTCCCTGAGATACCCACCCGCCTCTGGGTGCTGGAAGCTGCTCTCATCAGACATGGAAGAGGCTTTGAGGCAAGGCTGAGAGTTATGGGCTGGACATGGACCAACAGGAAAAAAAAAGTATTTATAGACTGGGGAGTTTGCACTGCAAAAATGTTGGGGAAAACAGGTCTGTGAAAGTGTTAACAGGTGGCTTGAGGTCTGATGAAGATGCCGTGACAAGAGAAGAGGAATAAGCTAGATACAAAAATCTAAGATGGGTTTTGGATTGCTGTGCTGTTACTTCCTTGGCCAAATGAGCGTCTGGCATCCTATGTTGTTGCTACTGGTGAAAACCTACGAATTTCTGGTTCTGACGCATCTAGCCAGATAATTCATTTAAAATCCCCGTCCTAAAGACAGATGGGATCGAAACTACATTTTACCTTCCCTCCATGTCGAGACACCTCCTGTTGGCAAGCAGGATCTCTTCCTCCTCCTTCTGAATGCGAGCTTCCAATGAGGTGTCATAGCTCGGGTTAGGTGAGTGGCTGATCACCGTCGTGTCCCTGGGAACAAGCAGCAGAGCAGATGAAGGACCAGCTGAATATGCTTCTTTCCTCCTAGCAGCACAAAATGATTGCTCAAAAGTAACAAACAAGAGCATTCACTTCTTTTTTGAGTTTAAGCTGTCTCAGTGTCTTCCAAAATTCCATCTCCCAGTCCTAATGAAGGAAGGATTATAAACATATGCAAATAATTGTAACAATAGTCAATCTACTGTCCATCCCAGGCCAGGCTGTGCTCTAACAGATTCACTGTGAATCCACTGTTTCAACTGAAAGAATGATAACTGCACTTCAAATGCATTTTTTTCCCTTCTCCCTCCAACAACAGGGTATCTAAGTATGTACTGAAGGGAGATAGTCACGAAAATTTTAAAGCAATTTAAGCAGCTTGGTCCAAAATACTTGGAATGAACTGAAAACAGCTTTAGATTGACTCCACACAGTGCCTGATATTAACGCTGTGATGGTCGTTCAGTCCATTAACCAAAATATAATGAGTATTTCATCCTACTTGTTGCTGTATAGTCAGAACGAAGTCACTGTGCAATGCTTTATGTCACTGCATGACTTATAGCATTAAGAGCATGTTACTGACATAGCTATGCATTAATACAGTAATATTTTTTTTAAAAAAAGTTAGTTACCAATAGCTCCAATTCATTGTGATAAGAAATTTGTTCCCTCAAACAAGAACAAGGCCTAAGAACTGTCTGGAAATGTGCATTTAACCCTACAAAAGTTCAGATCAGGAATGGCAAAGCACCAACATGACGGGCACAAGAAGCTCATCATCAAAGAAACCTAACCTGACCCAGGTACAGCCTGTGCTGTGAAGCAGCCTTCCTGCAACCTCAGCTTCCTAAGGGGTGCTGTTTTCCACTACCAAAGAAAAAGGAAAGCAAAGCTGTGCACAGCACAGATGAGGTTACCACTGAAATGAATTAAATCCCTCACAGCCTGTTTTTGAGAAGGCTACGCTGTAGGTACCAACTGCACAGAAACTTGCAGAAGCACTGATGCTGATGGAACAGCCTCTTTTGAGGGCGCTAGAAGGAAATGGAAATCCAGGGGTTGGCTCTTTCCTGACTGGAAAGCGTTCTTGTTCATTTAACAAACCCGAACAGGCCTAACACATCCTCTCTCATTCCATGACAAACAATAGACTAGACTCCTGTTTATCAGCACGTGCTGAAAATATAACACAGCCTCTCGGGACAAGCAGTAGCGAGAGCCTTTAGAGAATCTCTGGGGAGGCAGAGAACAGTGCACAAGAAACATCAATACCCCAAAATAACAGCCAGCTTTTGGAGCAAGATAAGATAAGCCTTTAAATGCTAACACAGCAGATCTGTGACTTCCCCCGGTAATTCTAGTATGATCTTATGTGCTAGGAAGCCAGCTGCGATAACATCCCTATTTGAATCTGGTTCCTGAAACAATCTAACATAAAATCTGCTGTCAAGAAGCAGAAACCAGTGATCAATGAAATTACATGTAAGCACTACCTGACATTAAAGAATTGCACTCCAATAACAGCTCTTGCTTGCCAACTAGCCGAAGCACTTGGGCCTATTTGCAACCGTATTTATTACGTGCTTCTGAAGAGCTGTCTTGGAATGTGATCTTGTTACCAAATTTCAGACACCTTTTCCTTCACACCCCCACAAGCACTACTCTCTACACACAGCAGAAGGTTTTGAGCAGAATTTCCTAGTAGACGTTTCTGGTTAGTAACCATGTTGAGGACAATACCACAAAGTAATTTGAAAAAACATTCTGGAGAACAAGCAAGCCATTCAGGGTGAGCGATGTGATTCACCAAGCTTACCCCATCCCACATGACTTCAGCAAGGACTGACTCCTGTTTAGAAAACAGACAACAAAAAACAACAACAACCCTCCTCATACATCTATTTTTGAAGCAACAGCTTCAAGAAACGGCTCAGAACAATTCTAGTCTGGAAAATGGTTCTTGCTTTTTGGGGAATCTTCCCCTGGTAAAAAGTTTTTAATTGTTAGCAATCGCACAGCTCCCAGGAAAAAGCTGCCAAGCTCCACTTGCACGCAGAAGCTTGTGAAGCTGTTCAGACCACAAGGAAAGGTATCATGGGAGGGTGGTATGACAACATTCCTCGGTGGGAAATTCAACATCCAGCTGGAAAAAGAAAATAATCCCTGTGCTATGAATAGTCTCATTTACCTCTGAGCAGCCACAGTCGCAGCTGCATCCAAAGCAAACTGTCTCATCACACTCTCCTCCAGGTATTTCTGCTCCCACTTAGTCATGTCGGCTTCCAGAGCAAGAATCCTTTCTTCCTTCTCGCGCAGGAGCTCCATAAGTGCCGTGGCGTTGTACTCCGACACGTTGGCAGCCTGAGATGTACCCTGACGCTGATTCCCAAAAACAAAACAAAAAGAAGTCGCAGGATGCACCTGTAAGATTCAGGGCTGGTTTGTTTGCTTTGGTCTGAAAGACAGAGGCTGGGCAGGAGCAGCACTGGCTCGATGCAAGACCCCCCCCCCCCCAGAGGGAAACACCGCAGCCTGTGCTGGGCACACTAGGTGATGGTCACAGTCTCCTTTAGAGCTTAACCTGAAATGCCTGCAGGCACATTTTCAACCTTGCTCTGTCCAAACCTGGCAAAGCCAGGCTTCTATTTTCCAAACGGTGAAGCTAAAAAGTCATAATATGCCAAGAACCACTCCTCAGAAAGACAGCTTTACTCATGCTAGAGTGCTTCCTTGTGCCACTCCACAGCTGGTGAGTACTAACAGGCAAATACCTGCGATGGAAAACGCTCCTTAAAGCCTTTTTCCACGTGCAAAGCCCCAAATGACTGCCAGAGAGCTGGATCACGCTACTCAGCTCTGATGCCTACAGCTCATCCATACTGCCTGAAGTAACTCAAACTTATTTCCAACACTGCTCCAACAAAACACAAGAATTATCACAGATTTAAAAAGAAATCCAAAATATTAGGATATATATTAGGATATATAGTATATACTAGGATATATTAGGATTCGATTACTAAATCACTATGATCAGTGTACACCTGAGCATTAAGTAGCTGGGAGTTAAAAATAATTTCGTTCTAAAGCAAGACTTGAAGACAGACTGCTCCTCTTCTCTCAAATCAAGGAAGAGCGGAGATTTCCTGTGCTAAAATTTCAAAGTGTAAACTGCATAGTTTTATATGGAAGTCTCATCTGCGATTGGCATGATATTTGACTTAAAAATAAAAAAGTTACTTTAAAAGAAAAGAAGGAAATTGGGCAGGCAAACTGTTTCATGTCCAGCTCAGAATTCTTAAACCATGACAAGAAATAATTTTTTTGCTTTTTATCAGGTTCACAGTTAAAAGCCGTGGGGTTCAGGGCAAATAATCTTGCATGGTAACATGGAAGAAAGCTTATCAAATTACTGTAACTCCTATCAAACCAACACAAAATACAATTAATATTTAAATATCTGTTCCTACACAGATGTGGCAGTCGAGGACTAAACATAACCTGGAACTAAATGTGATTTAGCACACAGGTAAACTGTCAGGTTTGTAAATTTTTCTGAAAAAGAATGCAGCCCTGTATTTGATGCATGTTGAAATGCATCACACTGTAACAACACCTAAAACCTCACATCATCGTAACACCCTGCACAATCTACTTCTCACTCATTCATTCCACTGAAAAAGACTCAAATTACAATTCTAATATATTCTATGTGAAACTTCTGCCTGTTTCCATCAGCTACCTTTATGGAATTGGTTTTGTGGGTTTGGTAGCTTTTTTTCTTTTCTCAATACAGAAGTTTTTTGAAGGGCCTCTCTTTCAGACCAGCTGCTAATGGATTTTACATAAAATTTCAATTGTGAGCAATATTTTTAAAATAATATGAAAGTAAATATAACCAGGTTACTTAAAGATAGAACACCATGTAGCTATATGTCTATGTCTGAATATTGTCATGGAATGGATCCCCTATTGCTACCTTATCTACGTTTTCTGGTTAGAATGGAATAAATAAATCAAGTAAAAACCAACAGAGAGGCCAGCGTGATAATAACTACCAAAAGAAAAATTTGCTCATTTTACATGGCCAGCGGGAAAATAGCTAACAAAAGAAAAATGTGCTCACTTTACACGATGCAGAAAAACCACTGCCCTTCTTTCGTGCATGGTGTAGCATACAATCCTAAAAGCAGCCTGGCAAGGCAGGGAGAAAGGATACCTGCTGCATCCGGAGAGATTCCAGCTCTCGCTCCAGCCGTGTCCGCAGCCTATGTTCCAGCTGCTCCCGTTTCTCACACGCTGCCTGCAGCTGAACCAGGGCCTGCTGCATCTTCTCCACCTTCTCAACGTAGACCTGCTTCTTTTTGAGCTGAAACAAAAGGGAAAATATAACTAAAGTTAAGTAAGGAGAACAAGGGAGTCAACTTCTGGCTTCGTACGCATTGCAGAACACTGCAACGGCAGCCAGGAGGAAAGCATCCAGTTGGAGCTGTCAGGGTGCCTCAGACTCCATCCTGGGCTCCAGATACTCTGGAGGTTACAGCTCTTCCCCATCTCCACTTTCCTGCTAGGTGTGTTTGTTCTTGCTGTCCTCAGCATCCGCGTGGTAGAGACGGGGAAACCGAGGCAAGTATTTGTTGCAAATGACTGAGATGGGCTAAGTTGGGTTGGTACCAGAGGGCATTTACCTGACTTGGTGCCTGTTATCAAGGTAACTGTAGCAAAGACAAGGATTAGATCCAGCCCACGAGCTAAGAACAGGTGTTTTTCAGTGCAATATTGAAAGCTGCTGGCAGGATCCCATTCCAGTCCCACTGCAAAATTATGAACAGGTTCAAGGTGTACACTAGACGCAGCCTGAGCTCTCCTCCCAGGAATCATCTTAGCACACTTCAGGCAGAATAAAACCAAACTAAAATATGAAATTAAAAACGTCAGAATAAAGCACAACCCTATTCTAATATACAGAATGCTGCACACTCACAGACGTAACTGTCCGTAACAATCACAACTAGCTGGCCTCGTACAGCAAATCCGGGCCACTGCTTTTTTAGCTGTGATTGTTGTAAACTCTGAAATACAAAATAGTAGGAAGGAGGCAACTTTTCCCAAGTCAGAGCCAAAGCCTAGAGAAGCACCACAATGCAAAACACAGGCTCCCTTATGCGAGTTCAAAGAGCTACTCTAGAGCTTCATGGAAGAAAAGTCCATTGAGGGATATCGAAGACAAAAGATGCTGTTTGGGCTCAGGAAGTCCTTCTCGGAAGCGGAAAGTATTCTGGGAAAGTACCACACCACTGTTTGGTGGTCCTATTCTTCCAGTGCTCCCTGGGAATCTGCTCGTAGTTACGAGGGAGACAGGAGAGCAGGCCTGCAGGACTTGGATCTGAATGAAATGAGCCATCCTTACACCACGCCATCCTTCCCAAAAGGTCTCGCCACGTGATGCTTCAAACTTTTCCCTTTTCATATTCCTGTTCCTTAAGGCAACCCAGAGACTGCAATGTGAGCACCAGAGAGAAGTCTCCAAACGCTATTAATCCCAGACGTGGCATCCCTTTCTTCTCTTCATAAAGTCAGCAGGCACCTAACCTCACAGCGTGAACGTCGCTGCCCTAGAGGATTTTCCCCAAACAAGCATTTTATAATAAAAGTTACAGTAACGAGTGAGTAATCCAGCCAAAGGCCTTCCCACCAGTGCATGTACAGCAGAAAGGTATTTTAATGCTTTGATTGCTCAAGATTTCCAACTTGTTTGGAATGGGAGGGACAAGAACATTTTAAAACAACTTAATATTCAGCTGCTACTCTGCAGGAAAAAAACTATTGTAATTAATAGATCTTTTTATTCCGGGTTATAGTGCTCAATAGCACTGATTTAAGCTTTGTCAGACTCCAAAAAAGTGCATTTAATACACCAGTTTTAGAGTTTGATTAACAGTAGCTCCAACTAGACAGAAATGATAAACTACGAGTCAGCAGCAGAACCTGGACACGGAGAGTGCCCAGTACCTTGGTTCTGCACAGGACCTTACTTACCTGCATGTGAACAAGAAACAACCTAATAGGCTGAGAAATATCGTGCATCAAGCTGAAAAATAACCTCCTGAAAATCAGATCTCTCCCCCTCTTCTGTATGCAGAATTAAGGGAGGAAGGACAGACCTTTGGTTTCTCATTACCTACTGCAAAGCACTGAAATCTCTGAAAAGTTTTCTAAGGCAGGTAAAGCTCTTCTTCCAAAAGGCAACTGACAACAACGTTTTATTAGTTTCATAATTAATAAATCTGAGAATGTGTATGTGTGGATTAACTTTTTGGCCTGCACTCAAAGAATACCAAGTGCCCAGCCGAAAGAGAATTAGGACAGAGAAATTCCGCTGAAATGTTCACTTTGAAAGCGCTCCCATCAGCCCAACCTGCAGGTGAAACGTTGCAAGACGAGCTGTTGCCCAACTTCCCAGCACTGCCTGCACATGCCTAACGCATGCACCAGACCTAAAGCACAGGCATGGCTTGCTCAGTGGCTTTTCACGTGGAGTTTTGTTTTTTCTCTTCACAAAATACACTTCATTTTCCTGCATCAGTAAAAAATATCTATGTTTAAAAACTTAGGGTTTAAACAGAATTAATTCAGAAATCCTTCCGATCATCTTCAATTTTGCAGTACCCAGATGTTCAGTGAGCTTTAAAGGCATGTGTGTGCTCCAGACAACTCAGCTTTCCTAAGGTATCTTGCCATAATTATCCTTTACATAGGAAATTGTTTTATTTTATGTACTTGCTGCACTGACTCAGTCCACTGCTTATTCTGGCAGCTCTCTTATTCATTGCCAGCTCTGCCACAGTGAGGACTTGTGAGGAACAGTTTACCTTCTGTGAACCAGGATTCTCTGCAGGAGAGGTACTAGTGAAGGCTAATTTTATTATTATTACATATATAGGTAGTATTTCTGACTTTTTCTGACCTCTGGATGTAAAGAGGCCCAGAAATAATTCTCCCAAGCACAGAGGGACTTCATTACCGTAAATTGAGAGCATGATTACGTTTTCCTAAGACAGGAATTGGAAGCAGTTTCCTGAGTGCTGCCAGTGTGCTGCAGACCTCAGTGAGATGGGAGGAAGGAAAAAAGGCAGCATGCTCAGGCTTGTTCTTGGTTGGCTGCCATGGATTCCCCACCCTCTCTTGCCCAGCAAAGAACCAAACCTGGCTGCTCCGTGCCAAGGGCTGCAGCAACATCTACCACGGGGGAGATGGCATCAAAGGATGCTGGAACTCCTTCCTCTGCAAGAAGCCTTGCAGGGAACACGTGCTCCAGATAAGAGCTCATTCCTGAAGCTTTACGAGGATGCAGTCACGCCCTTCCGTCTGTGAGTTTACATAAATTTGACAAGACAGTAATTTTCCTTTTGATGGTGCTGCATTTCACTAAACTCATGCTCACGTAATGTAACTATTTTGCCTTGAAGGGTGCTCTGAAAACACAGATACTTCGACTTACATTAATATCTATATTATAACACCTCTGTAAGACCGTATGATCTCAGTTAGCCGTGGTGCACGTCTGGAAGCACAGCAGAGCACTTCAGCATGGCTACATTCCTCCTCGGCATTTCCTACAGCACATGGCACAGCTTCAATAAACACACACAACTTCTCCAGGTCATCCCTGACTGCATCAGAAAATGTCCTAGCCAGGTATCAGAGGTCAGGCTTCATCAGCAAGATTTTCTAATTAAACCATTTAAAACAAGAGCAGTCATTCTCCCATTCACATTCCCTATGATGTTTACAAAAACTCTGCAACAGAACTGAGCAAAATAGGCAAGGCGAGGACAGGCTCTGTAGAAATCTAGCACACAAAAGCATGAATTGCTGCAGGTAATACCCCTAAAAAGATTCCCTGGCCTCCTGAGCAAGAATTTCAGTCTTCCTTTCCTCTTTCCCGTGTCAGGATTGCTTTCTGAAGTTGAGAGCCAGGTGAGCAAAGCAGACACACTTGGGATTTGGAGGCTTCCCTGCTCAGAGTCCAGCTGACCCGAAGAGCGAGCTCTTTCCAAGTTAGCCGGAAAGATTTATGCTCTGATGATGCCTGCACACCCACATCCCCCAGCTGCAGGGCTTCCAGCAATGGAAAACGATTAACCACCCTTAACAGACAAGAACAAAATGATTAAACAAATGCATGCACTAAACCTAGAAAACTGAAACTTTTCTTCAGTGAAAGGATTTTGGTAAGACTCCCTAATACAACATAATGCCTGGCAGCAGGTAACCTGAAGGTTCCTCTGCTACGGAGAGCTTTGCGTGGTCTAAAAACAATGGCCAAGGACAAAGCGTTCCTTCCAGGATAGGGACACTTCATTATTACCCTAACTGCCCAGCAGAAAAGGGATTAATATTCTAGAAACTAAACAAATCGTGTCACTTCGTTTTATTTAGGTTTCTCAGGCACATCTTTGACAAACCATGCAACTTCTGTCAGGGATCTCAGTCCCTGCAGGCAAAAGGCTGAGAAGAAGGCACGGAGGTTTCATGCACACGGTGCAGGGAGCAGGGGCAGATAGAGATGAGGAGCTTCCCGTGTAAAGTTGCTAGATGCGTGGAGACTAGAGGCTGTAATATCCTCAGGACCAGAGCTACTTCTGCAGGAGAAACGTGGTCCTGGCATAGCAGGTGAGGGGGAAGAAAGGCTCTTCTTTTGTGGAGATTCATCACTTCCAGATGGGTTACTCAGCAAAGAGTTTTTCTGGGGAAGAAGAGAGGACTTCCTGCCTAGCTAGCAATGATTCAGAAACCCTCCCAGGCATTTTGACAAACCCAGCGATTACCCTCTTCATCTTGGACAGCTCCTATTTCAGCAAATTGGTAACACTCGTCAGCATCTGCCTGTCTCCCACCCACTATTTCTGATGGCTTCAAAGTCCTTTGTTTAATATATTCAGGGTGTTTTCATTACATTCTGGGCTTCTCCTAAAGCTGAATCCATTCATATGCAGCTGAAAATGTGCTTCCCCACAAGAATGTGCCTGCTATGGCAGAAATGTAGTAAAGAAAGAGGACAGCAAGCACGTTTAAACCACCTCTGCCTCTTGCAGCGGGGATGTATTCCTCTAGGATGCCTTTGAACCCTCAGTTTGTTTGAATCCAGGCCCAAGAAGGCGCCACTGGCTTCAGCAAGAACGCATGCTGAAGCAATTTGGTAACGCTATCCTCCTGCTAGGGAGCAGTGCTTGCTGCATGGGAATGTCATAATGTCATCTCTCCGTTTGTTTGCCTTCAAATAAGTTAAAACTCTCGAAGCCACCTCTGGAAAAGCACTAACAGGCAGAATACGAGGTAGAGACAACACAATAAAAAGCCAGTTCTGCAGCATTACAAGAACACGAGTCATTAAAAGAGGTAAGAGGGGGAGTTTTGTCTCCTGTCTACCCTGTCCATCCATGAACAGCTCTGTCCTGAAAGGAGCAGTTATGTAGCTCAGAGCCCAAGCACACAAGAGGGAAAGCTGGTGGAGACTAGGAATATCTTTTTATAGACCCAGAAGTGATTGGAAAAAAAACAGACAAGCCTTCAAGCGCACAAACTCTCCTTTGGGTCTCTTTCCTACAAGCCAGAGCTCTGTTCTGAAATCATCTCGGACACAGTATGTGAAGTACAATAGAAGTCATTTGGAAACGAATGTTTCTACATTTCCCCCCGGACAGAACCCCCAGTGTTATCAGAAATAGCGCACAATTTCTCCCCACAATAGCTGAGTGGGAAATGAATATAATATCTTAGCTCTGGTATCTGGTTTGTGTTGAACTCTGATGGCTGGAAGATCTTATAGCCCCTAAATACAAGCTGCTTGTAGAAGAGATATTTCACCCAAACTCCTTCCCTTCCCCCAGCCCCTAATTCACACCCACCAGACAGGCTGTCAGGCTTTTCTTTCTATTGCAAGGTGTGCACACAAGGATGGCAGAGCAGATAATTATATCTGCTTAATGGTAGTCACTATTTTTCAAAGCTGTCTCCTTCAGGCACTCGTTAAAATGGGGGCTTTGTAAAGCAGTGAAGCAAAGGAGTACAAGTTAAACCACGACCAAAAAAAATTACTACTTTTTTTTTTTTGAACTGTGGTCTTACACGGTACAAATTAACCAGAGCAAGCAGAAATGACCAAGTTCATTAAAACTTCTAAAAAATCCAGTCTACAAAGAGCTTAAAAGCAGTAGCACTTGTAGCCTTTCCATCTAGTAGTTGTGGTTGGGCCAACGACTTGGCATGGAGCCCCCTGGTGCAGTACCACAAGCCTCATAAGGACTCACAGAGGGCAGCCCTTACCCGGCTGGTCAGGACGGACCTTGCTGTGTCCCCCTGCAGTTCTGCCTTTGGCCCAGAGCAAAGTGAAGTTTAACCATCTGTCCTGCTTGCTCTCGAGGTGTTTGCTAGCAGATGATGGTTAAAGTGCGGTACTGTGACTGCTTTAAGCTCACAGATCCAGGCCAGCTGTAACCATCTACCAGCTGCATACCCGCTGCACGCCGCTGCCACTCGGATGCCTGCAGCTGAGACCCTCGTGGCAATCCGTGCTTCAACGTGAGGAACTCTGGATGCTCCCGCTGCAAACATTGTCACTGCCCATTTCTGGGATATGTGGGTTTAAGCCAACGTGCATTTTACCTCAAAGATACACAGTTTATCTCAAAATTATTGCATGTAATGAAAATAATCTGAAGTTTTGATTTAAAAAATAAATAAATATACTTCACTAGAAATGATTTTAATAAGCTGCTGACTTAACAGCAGCTGTTGCTGTGCAACATCTATTAAAGGGAAGGATGAAAATAGACGTGAAAACAGGGGTTAATTACTGGGTATCTTTATGTCTAGTAGAGAAATAGTACAGTTTAAATATTACAGGTAGAACATACACATACTCTGCAAGCCTGTTTAAGAGTATATTTAAGTTTGTTTTAAATACCCACCGTCACTCACTCTTTTTAGCATTTTGCAAAAATAAACTCCACACTATCTAATTTTAATGGCAGCTTGTTCTAAACCTGAGGAGTCATTTCACCACTTCTGACAGAGCAGGGGAAATATTCTGAATACCTGCTTTTGCTTCCAAAAGCAAAGGTACCTGAGATCATTCCTTTCTCTATCACATTTAGCATGCCTTTGTCTCTTCCTTCCCTCTAACTTGGATGCTAAAATCCAGTACGTATAAAACTCCCCAAGCTCCAGAGGAGGAGACAAGTACCTACATTTTACAGATGGGTGGTTTTGCCCAAACTGGCAATTCAGGCCAAGGATTTTAAAAAGAATGTGTACGTTCCAGTTTCAATGCAACATGTAAATCTGGCCATGGTGACATATGGCTTACAGGTCTCATTAAAACAGAAATAAAATATTCTTTTTATAAAGGATCTGGTGAATACAAGGCAGGGTAGCTCTGCTCAATAGGAAGTCAAAACGGAAGGGGAAAAAAAAGCTGAAAACTCACATTACAGGATGCAACAACTGAAATATGCACACCCCCCTCAGGCCTTGAGCCAGAGAGGCTGCCAAACCTTAACGTAAGGAACTCCACCTCTTCTGCAGGACTAGTTTGGAAATTCCTGACAATTACAGGGACTAACAACCCAGATGAGGCTGGCAGGAATAAAAGAAGTAATTGACAAATTGTTCATATATCTTGGTCACTGAATGTCAGAAACTCAGGCTGACATTTAGACTTGCTTCTGAACGGTGCCCTGAGCACCAAGCAGCTCGCTTGGCTGTCTTTCGGAAAGTTACCAAACAGCTTGGGGATTTCTGAAGTTCCCACAACTTAATGCTAATGAGGCAACAAATGCTCCATAATCCTAAGCATTTCATTAAAAAGTGATTTGGGAAATATGCAAAAGTGACTCTTCACCCTTTCTTTTTTTTTTTTTTTCCCTTGTTCCCCCTCACCTCTAGGAAAAAGCAGAGTTAATTCCTGCTCCCTCACTGAGACGCTTCCATATTTATCTACAACAGGAAGGGTGGCACTTCCTGCACGCCCTGGGATTCAAGCAGAGGTTGGATGCAAATGACCAGAAACCTTCGTGCAATCTAGAGCAGGGCATTTCACTCTCTATTGGCATAGGTGTGTTTGGGTCATGCAAATCTGGCCACATTTACTTACCCATTTTCCTATTCTACCTAAGCAGAAATACTTTGCAACAGCACTGAAAACAATTCTTGTAGTAAAATGAGAGGTCTTTCAAAAAGAAAACATACAATTATTATTGCCTCTGAAGGCTTCAACTTTGCACAGAAGCTTGACCTAGCCAAGTGCTGTGCGTGCTGACCCCGGCTGACCGCAGCATCTTTATAAAGCCAGCTCCAAGCATGTGAATGACCCCAGGGAAGCCACCAGGATGTCCTGTGTACTTAAAGCTGGTCACACGTGAGACTTTTAGAATCATTAAGGCACTGAAAAATCTGAATGAGAGGCAAGGAGCTGCCATACATTGCAGAATCAAAAGACAGAACAGTTTGAGAGAGAGCCAAACAGGAGATCTGATCGTGGTTCTGTTTAAGTTCCCCTATACCTAATGCTCCCTGTCCCCCAAAGCAGCCAAGGTGCAAGTCAGCCCTGCCAGGAAATGCTGCGGTCCTCGTGAAATCAATGGACTTGTCAGCTGTGTGCGGGGCTGAATGGGGACAGCGATACTTGAACGTTCCTTTGAATCTGCTCTTCTTTCTTCATTGTTATAACTTGTATTGCAGGGAAGCTGGCTCCCCAGTGATGAACCACGGCCAGTGGATGCTTCAGATGGCCTCACCAGTGTTTGCAGTGACCATGAGGGCAGTCCAGGAGAAAGCACAGAAGAGCTACTGAAGCAAGTAAAAGCTCAGAGAAGAGCAGACTAAAATTAAGAAGGCAGCTGCATCTGTACCTGGGAGAGAAAGAAGGCAGGCAAGACAGGAGGATGCTCACTTTGTATTTGACCATCCCTCCTCTGCTGGCACACCAGGATCCTAAGCAGAAAGAGGAGTAGAAGCTGACAAAGGGAGGGTTTATGACAAAGGGAAGGTTTAAAGAATGTCTCCAAAATGCAAGATGCAGGTGGGTGTAGGCACAGTGCTCAGCTGAGGGGTTTGATGAGCACCAGCAGGCAGGAAGATGGCAGAACTGAAGGAGAGAACAAACCTGCCCTTGAGGAAGTCTGCTTGGCCATGAGATTTCCTCCACGGGCTCTCTATGGAGGAAGAGTAGGAGTAAAGGAAGCAGGGTCTGGGAGTGGGAAATGGAGCCTTGGAGAGGAAAGGAGTAGGCGGGAGGAAAGAGGACGGCCGCTATGACGCAGAAGGGCAGCAAGGTGAGAGCCATGTGCGAATGGCAGGGACAAGGCTACAAAAGAAACTGCTGTGAAAGCTGCCCAGCTAAGCAGCTCAAATTCATTATCCTCTCCTGGGAGGAAAGGGACAGAAAACAAGCAAGGTCATTGTCATGCCCAGCTTATTATGAAGGCCGGGCACACGCAGTGATCTGCACCGTGTACCACGATAACCTGGTGTGAGTGGAACACCTGGCAAGGGGACAAGCTGCATTCATTTGCTATTAGTTAAAAAGTCCATTCAGATCTGAATTTCAGCCAAGTTCAGGAAATTGCTAGGGCTGGGATTTCAGTCCCAGTCCACTTTTATCAGTTAAAACAAAAAGAAAATGAAACATGGCTGCCTAGACGAAAGCACTTGCAAGGAAATACAGATTTGTGGCTTATCTGTGCGCCGTTCAGTGGCTTAGCTAACCAACACAAAGCTAAGCCGATATAAACAGCTTTGAAGCAAGCAGATTTCCTTGTAATTTGCACAAGACGAACTTATTCCCACAGTCGCTTTCACTGGAATGCAAGCTACCCCAGTTTCTCCCTCCCAGCTGCCTTACCTCCTCCTCCAGTTTCACCACCTTGGCCTGAGCGTTGTTCAAGGCCTGGTCTCGGATCTCAATATGTCTCCGCTGGTCTTCGTTGGTGGAGCGTGCAGCAGCCAGTTCTATTTCCAGTTTCTCCTTTTCCCGCTGTGTCTCCTTGTCTATCAAAATAAGGTGAGAGTTAGCAATGGACAGCACTCTTCTCTACCCAGCTTTAAGGAGTCCTTCCCTCCAGAGGTGGGGAAAAGATGGGGCACCTCATGCTGGGACTTCTCACAAGACAGAGAATGCAAATCTGTAGCTATGGGGAAAAAAAGCATGTGGCTTTCAAGGAACAGAAGGATTTATAGCCCTGAAAAACAAGCACGGCACCTTCACGTAACAATATGCCACAGTGCTAAACGAGGAGGAATAGAAGGTGCATCACTCAGTACAGTTAGGTAATTTGCTCTGATTATACAGATGGTTAGCGAAGCTTGGCACCTCTTCACCTCTGAGCTTTCAGCACTGGAAAACAAACTGGGTGATTTTAATGTCCCAGGTTGGGGAAGGGAGGTAGCAAGCTTTTGTGCCTGAAAAACTTGTGCTCCTTTTCTTCACGCTGACCCTGCAAACAGGAAGGTTGTTCTGCCTGGGGCAGCTGCCCTCCTGCTCAAAGTAACACCCATTTGTCCCACTTGGCTGGCAGTTTCACCAAAGGACGGAGCAATAAAGTTCCTTGGTCTTCCTCTGCTGCCCTTAAAAACGACCCTCTGGGCCAGGACCTGGGCACCTGCATCTGTTCTGCAACTGCTCAAAGCAAACCTGCAGTTCAGGAAAGCTTTTTGCCCAGTGCAGAGCTTATGCCCAGTGCTTTAAGTCTCTCCAAGCACAACTTCTGGTCCTTTCCTCCTCCTCTCCAGAAAGAGCCTGACCTAGTGGGAGCAGCTATGCTCTGTGTTCAAGGAACAGGTTAACTGCCTTTGTAAAAAAAAAAAAAAAAAAAAAAGTAAACAGGATGAAATAACTGGGGACTGAAGAAATTATCACAGAAGGGTGTAAAGCAAAGCCACAACACAGAGCTGGTGTCCTCTGCATATGTTGTCATTCCCAGCTCGAGCCAGCCAGCTACAATGATAACATTAACACACTCGCTGCATATACATAACCACAGAATACTCCCTCAAGTGATCTACACCCAGCACTGATGACACCAGAGAAACTGCATTCCAGAAACTAATATCCCACGACAAAGGAATGAGGACAAGGAGTGGAAGGCTTGAAAAACAGGAACTAGATCCTGGGTGTTAGGACAGACTGCATATGGAGTACACAGGCCCATTTGTGCAAGCATGTGCATAGCTATATTTACAGGACCACAATTATTCCCTTTCTTCTGCCAGCAGAGAGCCAAGAGCAAAGCTTTAGCAATGTGGAGCAGCTAAAGATTCCCTTCTGCTAAGGGGATCAGTGCAGCCCACACACAGGTTGCAGAAGAAACCCGTCCACCAACAGCACCTCTGAACTCTGCAGAGCAAACCCCTACTGCCACGAGCTAGCCTTTGACAGAAGACACAGGGATAAAGGCTCGAGGCACCCCCAGCCTGTTCTTTTCCCCATCTCTCCTGTCCCAGCATTTCTCCTCCACCCAGGAAATGAGCTGCTGACAGCGTCAGCATGTTACAATGCATTGCAGGAGAAGATGGGCAGAGCTGATGCAGGGTGGCATTAAGCCAGAAGGTATCAATCAGCGCCAGCAGGCTGTTTGTTAATCTGTCACTGCTTGCAGCAAGGCTTTTGGAGGTTCTGCTCCAGACTTTTCCCCAAACGAGTACCGCTGCACCGACAAGCGCCTGCAGCACCCCTAGAAATGCTGGGACTGCCAAAACGCAGCTCTAAGGTTTCCACGTTCATCCAAAAGTAGGAATGGCACCTAAAGCTTCTGAGCTTTGGCCTCCCCACCTCCCTGGGCAGACCTACGGATCTCAAAAGCCAGACTAAACTCACAGACTGCCCACTGCCACCAGGCGAGCCGAATTCACACCCTGGCAGCCATCTGCTTGCAGTGTAAGCCACGAGGAATAAGCTGAAGGCAACACAAGAGAGCAAGAGATACCAGCATTTGTCAGAGCAGCAGCAGTACGTGTTACATCACAGAAAAATCTCTCTTTTGCAATTTTATTGCATTACCTTTTTATATAACAATTGGAGAAAAGCGAGCATTGTCAGAAGGGCGGAGCACGCTATGGGATGAGAGGAAAGTTGGCTCGCCGCCGTCAGCCTCAAGACATTTTAGCACAAAGGAAAAGCAGCATTTCACATCTGTCATTTCGGTTTGCCCTGTGATAAATCCATGGCTGCAGACAAAATTCATGGCCTTACGCAGAACAGCATACTGCAGGCAGGATTAATCCCCCTTATTTGTGCTGAACTGGATAGTGCAGCAGCAAATTAAAGAGGAAAGAGATACGAGACCTACAGCGTTCCAGTCCCACCGGCCCTAACTCATGCTAGGACTCTTGCCAGCCTGGGAAGGTTTAATTCCAAAGCTCTCAGGGAGCAAAACAGTTGCTCAAATTATCCTACACATTATGGAGCAAACACTAATTTTATAATGCAACTACACGCTCTGTTTGCTCCAAAATCCCTAGTAAATGCTGTCAGATGGACCATACATGCATACAAAAAGAATTACTGAATGTGTCCTCCTTCCTCCACTGCCAGCTTTGGACTGCCGCTGCCTCGATTTCTGTCCCAGTAGAAAACTGACAGATCTGAACTACGCCACCCTGCTCATTTTTATCCTATCCAGGATGACCGGAGCGCTTCTCCTGACCCATAATGACTGCGTAACTCACTTTGTGCAAAGAGTTGAGAGATGGTTTTCCGATTGTCTTCAGAACCCTCAAATTCCTTCTCCGCAAGCTGCTTGTTGGCTGTCTCCATACGTTCTGCAGAATTGTTCAAGAAAAGAAAAGCTGAAGAATCAAAAACTTTCAAGCATTAGACTTGCATCTGCACAGGACATGCAAGCTAGGGGAATGGATCTCCTCATTCTACACAGCCCAAAGTCAAAAGCCTACCAGCAGCTGTCACTCACTTTTGAAACGTTTCTAATTATGTCCTTGAGAAAATATTCTCAAGGAGACAGAACAGATTGGAGTTCCAAAGAAATTACTTTAAACGATTATAACATAATTTATAAATTTATTTTTTTCTACTTTTGTAAGCGTTAAGACTCCTCAGACTTCAGTATAAGAAGCAGATACATTTCAGTCTTTGTGTCACAAGTTTTATTAAGAATGGTTTCAGAAACCTCTCTGCATAAACTTATTTTTCCCACCCAAATAAATCTCACCATGCAATTAAAAGATTCCCTTATAATCCTCCACTAAATCTTAATAGCTAGAAGATTAAATCACTGTTGTCTAATGACCTGACTTCAGGGAAAAACATACAATTCCAGGGATAGCTTAAATGTTCTGCTGCTGCAGGCTACTAGAAATTTATATCAGTCTATAAAAATAAAAATGAAATGTTTATGCTGTGTTTTATTATGAATAAGATTACTTAATGCAGGCCTTTGTGTGCTGTCCTTCTCGATAGCACTGGGCACTGCACGGCCTTACTTCTTCGATGCAAAACAGCTTCTGGGAACACAGTATGAGACTAAGGGCAGAGAAAGCAGATGACTCGCAGGACAATCAGATAGCTTTCATAAAAAAATTAAACTTACATTTTAAAAGACTGATTATACACTTTTACACATCTAGCATTGCAGATGGTCTTTGCCTTTCAAACTAATGCCTAAACTTTGACCCACATTAAGGTCAAATACTATTCGACACCGCTCTCCCTCGCCAGCCATCGTACTCCCTCAGCCTCCTAGCAAGAAGCAGACACTAACAACATCTCACTCTGCAAGAGAAAGGGGGATCCAAAAAAACAGATGCCTACATTGATAAGGAATGACAAGACCTTCAGGAAGAACAGACAGCCTGCAGTTTGTATGTCAGTGCAGAGGGGTCACTGGACAGGAAATAAAGTGAACATGCCTGGTGTGGGATTAGGCAGTCAGCAAAAGGTCTCTCCATTTGTATAAACTGAACAAATTGTACAAATTGCAGCTAGGATATAAGACAAGAAAATTCCAGGCTTGCATCTGGTTTATGGTATTTGGCTTATCACATGTTTCTCCTCAATGAGAAACAGGCTGGGAATGAGAGACAACAGCATGCTTCTAAACACGTCTTTTCCATGCTCCCAGCAAGCACTTAAAATCCCAGACTACTGAATATACCTGAATACACTGAATATATCCCAATTGTCACAACAAACACTCCTGCAGCACCACGCTGGACTGGTAAGTAAGCACAGCAGTAAAAAGATCACATTGAAGAAAAGAAGTTTTGTTTCATTCACCTCTCAGATCCCTGTTGAAATCATGAAGCCTACGAATTTCTCCTTCCAGCTTGTTTCTCATGGCCTTTTCCAGGGCATCCCGCTTCGAGGATGACTTCTCCAGGTTTTTGTATGCCTCTGAAACTTGTTGAATTTCTGTTTCCAGCTGCAGTAAAAGTGAAAACAAGCACTTACTATTTTATCACTAACAATTCTTTTCACTTAGCCTCAGAAAGGAGATTACTTTCTCTTGTTTTCTTTGTTGAGATAAAATCCACCTACACCTATATATCAAATAAAATGACAGAATCTCATTTTCTGAGGGATCCTTTTACATTAGGAACAACAACAGCTGAAATGAAGATCTGGGCTCTCCTTCCAGACTCCAGCACTATTTCTCCAATACGATCAGAGCACAGAGTAAACTGAAGGAGACAAATGCCATCTGTTCCTTACTACACTGGGCGCTACTTTGGTCAAGTTGGGCAAAAAACAATGAGATAAGCAGCTAATGGGATACTGAGTTGGGTCAGTAAAATTAAATAAGAAAGGTGAACAAAACTATGCTAAAAAATGCAAGCGTCAGCCCCTGCACTGCTGCTGAACCCTGTAGCTATGTCATTGTTATGGTCCAAAATTCACAAAACCTCCTGATGTTCATTGCTTGCACTCCCACAATTTGGTTGTGTTTTTAAATATTCAATTTAATTCAGTGGGGGGAACATTTGTAGTAAAAGATTTTTTTCTCCTTCCTGCCAGCCTTCAACACAAAGCTTCTTGGTTTGAGCTTAGGCAAGCAGCTGATCACCCAGGCAGGAGGAGATTCACTTCTGACTCTCCTTGCCAGGCACGGCTTTGCACTGCTGTGGAAGCGTGGATGCACGTAATGGCAAACCCCATCGGTAAACGATCAACTGGGGGACAGGGGGCAGTTCATTTTTATCCTTCTTTCATTATCAGGAAGCTGTCAAACATTTCTCTAAAGCATTTCCTGGCCAGGAACCTTCCAAAAAAAATACAACACAATGAACATATGTCCCTGGAAAGAGGCAACATAGGAAATAAATCAGCGTGGGAAGCCACACTGGTCATCTGAACTCCAGTGTTTTAATCAGCCACACATTTTTCTGTCCTGGGAGACTGCTCAGTGCAAAGAGCACTGCAAGGCCCACGAAGTCCTGAACTGCAAGCAGCGTGAGCCTTTTCACAGCTGCACAGCAAAGCAAGGCTGACCTGCTGCACAACTTTAAGCCACTGGTCATCAAGAAGTTATTTCTATGAGGCTGTAGTGAAAATATCTGCACACATGCCTATTACTGATGGCTCTCACTGGATTTTTTTTTTATTTTTTTAAATGTGTGGGAGAACGGCTTTATCATCACTCGTTCGTTTTTTTCTCTTTTTATAAAGCCAAAGGTGGCAAACAGCTTGATCCAAAAGAGGACAGTAAGTTTTCACGGAAGTTGTGTGGTATCAAGGGAGGTCTTTTTACATGACTTCAGTGACAAAACTGTTAGTCTCAGTCCTGCAGTCCAAATGTCTCTAACGCAGCCATAGCAACAGTACTTTCTTGCACTCTGTCCTCCCAGCCAGTTTGGCAGCCATGCCCCCTGTTGCCTACTTGAGTGACCATGTCCTCATGCTGATTCAGACAAGCCCTGCCCACGGTCTCTAAACTCTTTCAGACTGATGGGAAAAGGAAGCCTGCTGCTATCCTGGAAATAGGAACACTGGCTTTAATCAAGCAAGCCAAACAGCCAGCCTTTTTGAGACAGCTGATGAGGATGCTCTTTTAAGCATGGTCAATTAGCTGTTAGAATTAAACTGAAGGATTTGATTCTATCTTCTGATGAAGTTAAGCTGCTGCCCCCAAAGGGACAGGATACAACTAATCAATCTGCATAAAAAAGACTCTGAATTAGATAAATCAAACCCTTAAGCAAGCAATGTAACAACTGCAGATGAGATCACTCAATTATGGATGACACCAGACACAGGAGAGTGCCTGAAATTGGAGTATACCCACCTTCTGCAACCGGGCCACCTTCTCGTAACACCCATCTAGCTCCTGTCGTAGAGACCTGTTCTCTTCTGACAGGATTTCCACCATTTGCTGGGCCCTGGAAACTATAGAAAAAGGATCTACTTGCATCTGTTGGTACGGGGAAGGTATCTGCTGAGCCCTGGACATTACGGAATAGGAATCGCCTTGCTGCTGCGGGCCCAGAAAAGGCTGGCATAGTCGGTACAGATCTCCCTGATGCACTTGGTTTGACAAGAAGGGCTGCTGGGTCCGTGGCAGGAGGCCAGGATCTCCCTGGCTCGGAGTCAGGGGCTGCTGATGCTGGGAAGGGGACAGCCTGGATGGCGGTGGAGACTGGAGCAGGGTCAAAGATCCCAAGGACGTCAAGGACGACGTCGGACTGTGGTGGTGAGGTGGTCTCTGTTGTAGCTGCAGCTGCACGTCTGGGTTCTGCCTGGAAAACAGAGAGAAGAGGCTCTGTCAAAGTCATGCAGAAGGCGATGCGTCAACCAACCAACACGACAGGAGATGATGCGTGTAGCTCCTAGCCACAGGTATTCCTACACAAAAAACTCATGTTTATTTTTTTAACATTTGTTTAAAAAATGTTTTAAAATCAAATAGTTACCAGAAAATAAATACTAAGTACATGACGGTCATCCTCATGAGTCTACTTTGTACAGAAACACCAAGAGAAACTACATCAATAACCACTGACCAAAATTATTTTTTACATTTTTTTTCCACACTTTGTGGATAAAACAGCTTGACTGAGGACTGCTGGGAATGAGTTCTTTTGTTCCACGCTGAAACATTCAATCTCTCGTGGAGAAAACAATGAATCTTCTGCAATTAGGATACGAAGTTAAAGGAATCGGCTAAGCTCTCTGTTACTACGCCAGCACCACTGGTACAAGTTCTCCTAACTATCAACTGACAGGCTGCAGCCTGGTCAAACGAGCGAGTTACAGGACGTGAAAGCCAGCCCAAGAGTCAGGAGCAGCCTCCCGATTCAGAACCTCCCGTAGCCCTGTGCAGTGGATGTATTCACTGCTCCTAACAATAACCTCTGCAGGATATCGAACCCGGATCGAGCCATCTGCAACGCGCTTGCATCTACTCACAGAACCAACCCCAAGCTACCCTGGCTCACGTTTCCCAGGCTCTGGAGATCCCCAGCTTAAACTCCGCTGTGCTAGCCAAGGAGCAGACCTTTCTTAGAAGATTGCATGGATTTATCGTACTTGGATGACCTCAGGAGGCAGGCTTTGCTTCCTCCTCCAAAGACATTCAACCTCCAACAGCCCCATGGTTGTCTGCATTCCCAGAAGGGACCCTACGGGATCGCTCTGCTGTGATCTGGGGGTGCTGGATGTACAAAAGAGCCCCCGGCACAGCTCTGCCACCACACCAGGAGGGTTAGCAGCATGTCAGATCGATAACAGCGAGCGTGGAGCTGAACTGGGAGCCAAAGGGTTACACAAAGGGCTCCTGGGCCGATGTGCAAACACTCAGCATCGTCCTTCCTGTGCTGTGCAGAACGAACACATCAACTCCTCAGAGCCGTCCAAAGAGGAAACGCCTGCACTACTCACATCTGGCTGCCAGCGCCTGCAGGAGGCTGTAGGTTCCCAGGCCGGCGGGGGGTTCACTATTTCAGTGCTGTGCATCCCACGTCTCATCTTCCCCGCTTTCCAGCAGAGAAGGTGCATGGAAACCTCCCAGCTGACGCTCGGGTTCCTCAATGGGGAAACAAATCTAGCCTTTCTCACTTAGGGGAAAAACAGCTAATTACTACGGTCCCTGTCAGCAGCAGCATTTCAGGAGCTGTATTTCCACAGGAACGACTGTATGCAGTGTGGGGATCCTGAGGGTCATGCAGAAGAGAGACGTGCAATTAATTTCCTCAGGAACGTTCAGCTTAGCAGCTTGGTTCTTCCTTCCCTGGGAGGTCAGCTCTACTTATCACTGCACTTAGCTCCTTACTTTTATTTGCCATTTCTCACAGTGAAGGCAAAAGCACCACAGGACATGCTCAGCATCACCTAGGGGCTGGAAACTACCTGAAATAAACTTTCTCAGCTCACCCAGGGTACACGCAAAGTTTAAACTCTGCTTCTTAAGAACCCCCCCAGCTCCTCAAGCTTTTTCTTTACATGATGTCACGCTCCTCTGTTGGATGTTGTAATCAATTAAGGAACAAGTCTGCTGTGACAATTAATTTCCGATGACCTGCAGAGGTTAGACCAAAATAGTTATGCTGCCAGTCTGCCTCCTAGCTGAAAAAAACATCACCCCAAACCTTCCCGATCCTGAACTCGCAAAATACCCCCTCCGAGTCTGAAAACAACCTGAAGCAGTGATTCAGAGAGAACCAACTCCACTGATTAGCCGTGTGCTAATATTATAAGCCTCACAAGGCCTATTTGGATGCCAATGTTAACAACTCAAGCTATTTGACTCGAGGCATCCCGTTATTATCAGAGACCCATGGGCAGAACCTTGCCGTTTCCCCAGGACTCGAGCCCCAGTGAAAAGAATGCAAAAATGGGCAAAGAAAAGCAACAGATGCCTGATATTAACATTTTTTAAGACTCATTGTAAAGAAGCACTCTAGGAAATCATGGCCGAGTATTTCTAACCAAGATCCATTTCCAAGATTCCCAGCATTTTGGCATGCACATCCAAAGCCTCGCACATCTTGAAAATACACCAGTTTGGGGGGTTCAGGCTACAACACGAGGCTGGGAGCCTCTCCTGCTGCGCTGCAGCTTCCCAAGCGTCACAAATGCTTTTGCATTCCCCGCGACACAAGATCATCCAACTGGGGATCGCGTTTTGCTGGAAAATAAATATAATAGAAAGTAAAATAACAAAAATATAATAAAAATAATATATAGGTATTTCCTAGTGACCTCGGTGCCATCTAAACCTTTTAAGATCCTGTATGCAAACTTCCACGTGCATGTTCAAAGAACTTTTACAGCATCCCCACTACTTTCAGTTTTGTCTCCCAAAATACCTACATGTATTTCGTGGGCTCACATGAGCTGGCTCTGAGATCCCTCAGATTAACATGAGAATCATGGAGTTTATTCTTCTGGTAACCCAATTCGGGACCCAGAGGTTTTAGAAAGGTAGAGAAACCCAACTGTACTATTTGAGGTTTTTAAAGCTCTGAAATTTTAAGGTATGTTGGGGTCACCTAACAGAACTGTTGATAGAATGGTTATACGACCTTTCCTTCCTGCGAGGATCAGTCCTCAGGTAACCCTGCAGCAGTAATTACAATTATTTCCAACCAACCACTTCAGGCAAGAACGCAGACAGACTCTTAAAATACGTGGAAGACAAAATTACTCAATATCTTTCAATTTGCCTCAGCGTCGTAAAGACTTAAAAACCTCAAATACAGAAAAAGAAAAAAAAAACACAACCCTGCAATAATTCCTAGAAATGTTTAAGCTTGAAAACACAACTTTAAGGGCCACTTCATTCTGAAGACTATCACACAAGAATCTCCGCTTCCCTTACAGCCCCTGGCACGCATCACAGAAACGCAGCACCGGGGCCAAGCACAAATGTGGATTTATGGCTCTGCAACTCCAAGGGTCACGTTAGCTTTTAAGACGGGGATATGGTGTAAGGGCAGTTCCACGAGCAAACCCAGCCATCGGGAGCCCGGAGGCGATTTACTAATTACGGGGCACATTCTGCAGGCCTCCCTCTCAAAAATGGGATTTATCCCTGCAGCAAGCGCTTGGTGATTTAGGCTCTGAACAGAGGATGGTGCTGGGATCGGACACCGGCAGCTCCCTCTGTGCTGTGGCAGCCCCTTCTCCCCAGCTCTTCCTCTTCCACCTGAAGGTTTGCTTCAATCGCCGGTGCTGCAGGGCAGATTTTAAGAAGAGAGCAGGGGTTTTGGAGCTTCGCATGCAGCCAGCCCTCTTCTGAACTGCAAAATTTCCAAACAAGAGCGCAGACGCCTCCGGCGTGCCTGGTATTTACATTAAACCAACCTGGTTAGGAACATGTATGTGTTCCCAAACTTACACCGCCCAGGAGCAGGTGAGGCAAAATGTTTGCCGACTGGTTTAGACTTACCACACGGCCCATTCCTTTCCCAGACCGGGGAGGGTGAAGCATGAGAATGCTGTGAATTCCCCAATGTTTATCTTGCTCAACGAGTTTTTATTTAACCGCATCGTTAGGTCACCCTCAAATTCCCCCGAACAATGAGGGGAAAAACCCGCAGAAAAGGGTGGGGCTTCCCCAGCAGAAAGAAGGGGCTTTGTTTCCTTGACACATGCTTGGAAAAATGCACACACGTTTCCCAATCCAAATTAATCCCGATAAACGCAGGGCCGCAGTGCAGGGCAGCTTGGAGTGCCTGAAAATACTTCGTCACCCCGGAGAGGCTGCAAAGACGCTCGCTTGCACGGCTCGGCACGGGGCAAATGCCCTCCTGGAAGCTGGATGGCTTTAAACTCCTGCCCCATTATCCAGCTGCACCTTTAGTAACACAGAAGGTTTCTTGTCCAAATGACAGCTCCTCTCCAAGCCTGTGGGAGAGGGAGGGGAATAGAAGACTCGCTGCCTTCCCTTGCTCCGCTGCTCTGTAATTTATGGATTAGCCTTGCAATTGTTCCACTGCTTCAGCATTTGCTTGCAAAGGAAACCTCTTCTCAGCACAGCTATTTAGGTTAAAAAGTAACCTCATTAGATTCCCAGTGCTTTGAAGACAAATTTCGGTTGCTTCCCCTACTGGAAACCTTGCCAGCTGAACCTTTCTCCTCCTCCTCCCCCCGCTTTTCTTTCGAGGCAGCCAGGATCCATCCCATACAGACAAAAATCACCCTGTCTAGAGGAGCTGGCTGCTGGCATGTTTTCAAATACCTCTCCCTTACACAGCAAGCAGGCTGTGTCTCAGCCTCGCTATATTTAATGCCCTGAGTATTTCTGATGCAGCAGCACCATTACAGATCTGTTTCCTTTCCTGCATGCAGAAGATTTGAGGCCTTTGAATTTTCAAAAAGATTTGCAACGAGCCTCGACAATCATTGCCACCCCCCCACAAACCCTTTACTTCCCCTCTTCCTGGCCTCTTTATTATTTATTTAGCCAGATCAAAGGGCCTTTTCATCAGGCTTGTATGCTGCTGAAGTCATTTCAGATCACAAACAATGGTGGACAAACTCTGAAAATAGCTCCCCATAGGACTAAGAAGGCTCTGAGCAGACTCAAATTCCCCACAGCTCTGACTGTTCCCAACTACAGGCTGGTTTCTTCCTCCCGCTCCCCTCAAAACACAGAGCAGTATGTGCAAACACAAGCGCACAGAGACCTCACCATTTACTTATGCAGCAATGCCCTCCTGTTGCTCCTCGGTATTACCCTTTCAGCTTCAAAGCCAGGCCAAAATCATCACACCAAAGCCCCCCCCCCCCGGGTCTAGGACAGGGCTGAGATAAGGAAATAAGGAAGGTAGAGCCAAGACTTTCAGCCCACCTGGATAAAACTTTATCTTCACCCACGTGGACATCGGCTCTAGCCAAATCTAGCTTCTAATCTGGAGGAAACCAGAACAGGTTGGGATTTCAAATGATGCAAGGAAAATTAACAAAAGCTAAGCCAGCAAGCCTGGGATGAGGCACAAAGCACACACCACTCTCCGCTCCCATGCTTCGGTCCACTGAAAACTCTGGAAAGCCCTAAAGGAAGCTCAGGTGATTTTTATTTCCCTCACCATTATTGCTTTCGTTCACTTTCTCCTCTCCCACGTGGCATTCAGGTGCAGCTTAAACCTTAAAAAAAAAATCTTTTTTCTTGGCAGATGTAATTAAAGCACAAGTATCGCAATAAGTAACTGCAAGTTCCTAAAATGAATTGCACTGCAACTTCAGCTTCTATTTTTTTTTTCTTTACAAACCTTCTGCAAGGCTCTGGAGCTCCACTAAACTTCCTTGTGCCAGAAAATCGAACTGGCCTTTTTTCCATTTTGGTTGTGTGTGTGTTTTCTTCTTCTCTGAAATGTGTCAGGCCTCTCTAGGTAAGCTAATGAAAACAGCTCACAGTCCTTCCAGACACCGTCTGCAGCTGAACACAATATGTAGTCTCATGCAACAGAGATGGGATTTTTGCTGAAAGATAACCTGCCTCGGGAGTGCCAGTGGACTGTTTTATAGGTTCTTTCCTTATTGGGCTGTCATTTTAGGATCGTGCTTACCTGACTGACCCATACTCAGGGGGATGCTGATACCTCATCATAGGCCCATCGGATCTTCCCTGCTGGCTCACGCGGTGATCGCTATAGAAATGCCCCGAGTCCTGAGGTTTGCAGTTCATGGATGGGGTGGACACGTTTTTGTAAGGATACTCTGGAGGAGGACCCCGCTGCTCCATCCCTTTCATGCTGGGCTGGGAAGGGGGCTGCACCGAGTTCTTGTAGAACTCGTTGGAACCAGAATTTTTGTAAGGGTCGCTCGACTGCTGAGGGGAAAGCGGGGAGAGGGGGGAGAGCGGCGCGCTTGTGACTGGCGCGTGCGCCTTGACACCGCTGGTGGCCAAGGACAGCTGCATCAGCCTCTCGCTCAAGGAGCGGACGTGGCCTTGCTTGAGGTCCTTAAGTCCTTCGTCCTGGTGGACCTTCCCCGGGCTCACCCGCTGAACCGTGGGCCGCCCTTCAGTCCTCATCTTTTGGTTGGTTACCCCCGTTACGTAAAACGCTGCCCCGACGCTGGCGTGCGGCTGGCCCCTGAAATACTGTGACTGGACTTTGGCTTCCTCGTAGGTCGGGAGGTCTTCGCTGTTTTGGAGCCGCGGGGAGAGCTGCTTCTCCATGATGCTGTTGTCCACCTGGATCTCCTGGCCCTGGGGCTCCTGACGGGCAGCATGAGTCACAAGCTGGTGGTCCTGGGAGCTCAGCCCTTCGTTCTGTGGCGCTGGGTTCCCGGTGCTGTTGAAAGGGGGGGCATTTCCCGTGGCTTGCTGGTGTAAGGCGAGGAGGTTACGGTTGTCATTCGGGTTTCCGTATCTGAGCTGCTCCTGCAGCAGGCGCTGTAAAACTGTCGTAGCTGCTTGCTCTTCTGAATTCCTCATCTCAAACCGTGGTGCCTTTTGGGTGGAATGTAAAAGCTGCCCTTGACCTAAGGAAAGGAGACACGGCTATTAGCGCCTGAGTGGATCAAGCAGAAGACGTTTAAGAGCAATAGCTGGAAATACAGAAAAAAGGCAGGTTAGATTACCAAAGGTTCCCATAACAATGGGGGTCGTTAAGGCCCTTCTACCTAAGAAGGACTTGCATGCTAGGGGGCAAAGCCTCAAAAGGTGATGAAAGGTGACTTGCAAGTTTATAGAAATATCAATCGACTGCAAGCTGTAGAGATACATGCTGAATACCTCAGACAGCAAGGCTGCTTTCAGGCAGAAAGGAGACCTATAATTCACAGGATGATGGTAAAAATGCCTGAGCCCTGTTTGTTTTACACTTCGGGCTACCAACAGTGAAATACGTTTCCCATATTTAAAGGCAGACAAGGATAAAAGGGTGAAATCGGCAATTTGTCAGCTTTAAGGAAGAACGGGGAAAAAAAAAAGAGTTCCACTGAGATAGTATACGGTTCACAGAAGTAAAGAAATCTCTTAGTTTAGAACATTTAAAGCAAGTATGAATACCTGGTTAGCCAGCAGATTTTTAGAGTTAATAAATACCCAGGGAGAGATTAGTTCCTAGTCTCCCCGCTGCAAAAAATACCACGTACTGGTGCAAGTGAGGACGCCTGACTTCCTACTACACAAAGGCAACCAAATCCTCACACATGTCATCACCTGAATGCATGCAAATGTGAGAGAAGGAAAAAGAGTTGTCTGATCTAAGGCAAAGACTTGTAAGTGACAGGAAAAAACACCATGTACCAACGAGAGAAATACAAAGAGCCAGTGCCAAGCACATCTTATGAAAAGATTCAACAACCAGTGACCAACAGCAATTATACCTCACTCTGTCTCCCAGTAGAGGCAGGAATTTGATGAGGAAACTCATACCCGTTGGCCTTGCATGAGCCAAAATATTCAAAGTGAATGACACCTCTGAGACACTTAAGTAAAAGCAGAGCTACTTTTGAGCTAGAACAGCGCAGAATAGAGAGTATGCTTTACAAACTCGCACTTTATTCTGACACCATTTTTTTTGTCTCTTAGGAAGAGGCAGCTTGCTCACACAAGCTTGTTCTGTGGCAGAACCAGGGACGGACTGCTGGGGTCTGGAGACCTGGAGGGTCGTCTTTGTTCCATGTCTCCACAACCACCCCGTTTCCTCCATCAGGACAGCCTACCCCACGAGCCTACCCCTATAACACAAGGCCTTGATGCGTCAGGCAGACAAAACCCTTCTGCAAATGTTAATGAAGAGAAAGTTAAAATCCCCCTCTTTCCAGGCTACCTCACCAAACCTGGAATTCAGGCCCTGCTAAATGGCCTGGAATGCGATTCTTCGGAACCCCTACGTGAAGTGGCACGTACCTATGTCCTTCACTTTGACTTCCTTGGTAAGGAGGAGCAGTTCTGGCACATGGGGGGACTCAGCCTTCCTCCTGCAAGTCCAAAATCTCCGCTCAGAGATAGCTTCAGTATCCTCTTCAGCAGGCCAGATCACTTGATACTCTCCTCGCTTCCAAAATAATTCTGAGGAAAGCATTGAAAACATCGTTTTAATTGGCTGATGAGACCCTAGAAATAACAAACCTTGGCCCATATTTCATATATTCCTTTTGTAGCTTCTTGTTTTCTCCCAAAGCCCGGCAATTCTGATCCCTTTAGGATGAATGAACCCCCCTGTCCCTAACAATCTACTCCAGCTGCTGCTTTAATCATGACAATTTCTGCTCCAAGATTAAATGTTGCCAAGTAATGCTCTGTCCCATCTGTGCCTCCAAGTGAAACAGTGATTAAAACCCGCTAATTCTAATTCTTTAACTCCATTGTTTTTTTTTTTTTTTTGTTGATTTTTGGGGGATTGTTTTTGCTAAGAATGAAAGCTGCAGCACAGATGATGATACCCTGTGCTTACAGCTCCCTTTTCAGTGGTACTGTATATTGCAAATTGTATCAGCAGAAATCCTTTGACGAAAGGTGCTGTGGTTAAGTACTTTATTAACTTCCACGAATCATGCCTCAGAAATGACTGTGAGAATGATCAGTATATGAGCATTAGCTTTATTTTACTGACTGGGAAAGCGAGGGAAAGAAAAGGACACTGCCAAAGTATATGCCAGAAACATACTGCAGAGCCCAGCTCCAATTCCCCAAACATTCTTTAATTACGTTACTTTTCCCTTTCAGAATATAAAGCACTAAAGAAACTTTAACCGTTGAGGGGAGAATGAGGAGAACACAGGAAAATGTGCAGTTCGGTGTGTTATTCAAGAAGTTAAATCTACTGCTAAAGGTGTCCTAAATAAAAAGGCAAACGACACAAAAGAAGGGGAACGTACTTGTGTGTGCACATGGTGCGCTTGTGTTTTAAGGGTAAAAAGAACAAAAATAGTGAAATTACAAACAGTCGTTGGGATGTATCATTTAACTTACTTTCCTGGAATGTAGCAGAAAACAAAACGAGCAGATGTAGCGAAGGAACGCAGCCGTGGATGCCTGTCTCTGCCTCATTATGGCACATATCCACACCAACAAAAATTATCTCAGATCTGTACGTTAAATACTGGAGGTGTCAACAGCAATTTCAAGGCACATGAACAATATCTGAGCAGGGAACAAGGCTGTGTTGTGTGGTATGGTACTTCAAGATGGTAGTTGAAAAAAACATCTAATGTCAAATTCTTAACTGGTGACTTAGCTCGAGCGGGATATATTGAAAACAGCTGCCAGCAAATATGCAGCAAAGAACCTTTAAACCAGGCATTAAGATAGCAGATAACTAGAGCAGTTTCTAGCTTCTTTTCCCACTGTTGGGCAACAGCAGAGGACGATTCCTTGTACCCCTTCACACCACTATCATCGATTCTGCTTTTTCTTTTCTTTTTTAAACAAAGTTGCCCGAAGCAACCCTTTTTATTAGAGCATAAAAAGGCTTTTATTATGCAATATGGTGCTGCCTTTCCACCCAAAGATTTCTTTTGTCTCGACTGGAAAAATGTAAGGGGTGTGTGTGTGTTTATTATTTTTATAATACAAAGATACAACCCAGCTTGAGATCCTGCCTCACTGCCTCGAAGATTTTCTCCGCAGACAAATTCAATCTGTGCACGCCTGACTCCTTGAAACATTCAAGGAGGCAACGCTGCATGCAACCATTTCACACACCCAGCTTCACTGCACAGCCCTACAAGCTCATGCTGCTGATCTAAAGACGGGAGAGCACAGTGAAAGGATCTGCTGGGGCTGAATAAACTCATTTTAGTGTGGGTGCAAACTAGGAATCAGCTTGGAAATCCAGAACAAGAGGTGGATGGAGGTACAACATGGAGATTGTCTGGGCAACGAATACAGTTTCTTTAAATATTCAGTACGATGTTGCCTTTCCACCCAAAGATGACTTTTGTCCCAACTGGACATCTATTAGAATTAAGCCTGTTTTTTTTTCCTATTCTGTCCTTTTTTTTTTTAATTAACAAAGAAAATCTTGTGCAACTAACTTGGGTGGCAGCATTCCTGGAATCTGCTTTCTGGGCAAGCTGGAAACTCATGGCAGAACCAGTTAGTCAAACTATTTTATGTAATGAAACACAAAAAAAATGAACAGTACAATCGGTACTGTAGCCCATGTGTTATTTATTTGGACACCAAATTCTGTTTGTGTTAGGCTTGTCCAGCAATTTCAGTTTCCAGTGTGCCAAAGATTGAAATTAGTGAGGTGCACTGGAAAAGTTGTTATGATAGAGCTGGAAGGAAATTGGAACAGGTTCTGTAAACATTTTAAACAGACATCTTTTGGGGTTTAGCCTAAATCTATTAAGATGAATAGTTAACTACACTTAGTTCATTTCAGACTACCAAAAACTCTGTGAAACTGTCCTGGCTTTTGCACTGCACAGCGCATTCTTCGTAACCACAAAGCCTAGCAAAAAACCCTGCTTTCCGAGTGGAAAATTCAGCTTCAGAACAATTCTGCCCCAAGGAAGCACCGTGAGGTACATCTCCCAGGCTGAAGAGATTCAGCAGATTGTTCCCAGGCATCATAGCTCTATCATCTCACCACCTTATTCTAATCTCCAGCCTGAAATTGTCTCTCGTAAGATCGTACCTGTACGTTCTTGAGTCCAGAGCTGGCAGAACTAACCCAGGAACTGCAAGGTGCTGCACGCAGCCATGCTGAGATCACAGGTGGACGTAAAGGGGAGGGAGCATCAGCGCTACGTAAGGAAGACAAGGCCCGTGTTCGCAGGGCATTGTGTAAAACTGCAGTAACCAAGGCTTCTGTCTCAAACATCATGCAATTATGCACTGGAGCCTTGCCAGTCCCTCATGAGGAAAAGAGATTAATGAAGAATTTAAAATGATAATACCGCCACGCTGCAAGGAACCAAAGCAGCACATTTCTGTACAGCATGCAAATATTTTGCAGCATTATAAAAATAAACAAGCTTAGACAAGTGAGCTACTCACCACTGCTTGATGAGCGGCTATAACGCCAGGGCTCAATTAACCTGCGTGGAGCAATAACAACTTCACAAGTGAAGAGAAGCATCTTTCTTTAGCTTGTGAAACCGGGAGGAATGCAAGAGTCCCTGTGAGGGCAGCCTGTGCATACTTGCCCAGGATGAGTGCTTAGTCAAGAAGCTAATTAGCTTACACATCAGGTGGGATGGGAACAGGTTCACCCCCTCCGAAGGGCTGGAGTACAGTTAAGCACTTTCAGTTTTACTATCAAGTTTTGGGTCATTCTTATGCAGAGCGATCCAGCGACAGATGAGTGGCCTGAAGGTTGTGCTAAGTAATTCTGTGGGGTTTTTTTGTAAAACACACGCGTGTATTACTACTTAGCCTGGTTGGCAACAGGTGATGGGATGCTTATCAGCTTGATGAAGTCCCAGGTTGGTTTTTAGGTGCGGAGTTATCTTCAGACATACCTGCGTGCTGGAGTAGAGCAGGGGAACACAAAACAGAGATAGCACAGCTAGGACGGGCTGGGAAACCCCCGGGGCAATCGCAGAGCCCAGCTCACATGCTGAGTCACCTGGAGCTTCATGGAAATATGCCTTTGCTACACGGCCTGTGCAAAGCCCAGCGTGCACTCTGCCTGATCCTGCACAATTGGCTCAATGTGAGTGCCGGTGAGACCGCTGGAAACGCAGCTGTTCTGCACACACGCTCGCTTTGAAGTGGCTGGGAGCACTGGACTCACGAGGGTGCGGTCCAAAAATTCTGTAATGCATAGTGCAGGCTATCACTGAACGCTCTCCATTTTGTTCCAGCCCTACCCAAGGAGGAGGGAAGAAGTACACGCTACGACAGCCCTTGAGGATAAAGGTTCCCAAGGTCTGGCGCCAACACCCAAAGCCACAAGGCAGCACACGAGGTGTACTGGCATCCTGACAGCGCTCCGGCACCTGCTCCCAACCAAAGTGGGTTTCAGACTCCAGCCATAAGCACTTCCCCAGCTTCCACTCAAGCATCCCGTCCCTGCTTGCCTGGGTCTGCTGACTGGCTCAGGTGATCTTGGAGGGTGGCACCGAGCAGGTGCATGGAGCGGCGCCAGCATTACTCATCTTCATACCAGAGGGACAGAGTCACCGGGCAAACAAGAAAAACTTCCTCCTTTTCACTAAAAACAAGAACAATGTCACCCGGAGGGGCGCAAATAATACGCATACCCCTGAGATTAGATCACCTGGCAATTAGAGCGAGAGGCCAGCAGAACACCCGCGGATCGATCGCGGCTCTGACGACTCCAAGCCCACCTTGGTCAAGAAGCAGAGAGCTGTGCCAGGAGCCACCGACCATCCTCCAGTGCTCCCAGTACCAGGAATGGGGCACAGAGAAGCCCGAGAAAGCCTGGCAGGCTTCACGAAAAAGCAGCAAGTTGCTCAGCTTCAAACAAGAAGTCAAGACAGCAACACGGGAAGAACCCACCCCTCTAAATAACATCTCCGAGGGAAAGCTCAGAAGACCTCAGAATTACTGCTCCCTCACTGCTAAGTGCCAATTTCTTCCCAGAGAGTTACCTATAATCTTAACCAACGTAATTTAGAATGTGCATTTAAAAAAAAGAAAAAGAAAAAGAAGGAAGCCCTACAGAGGCTGGTATAAATAGGAACGCTTCAGGACTTCAGGCATTTTGGGAAGAAAGCTTTGGAATTTCAAGCTCTTCCACAACATTTCAGAACTGAACTCCAAAGCGTTACTCTGAGGGACATTTTTCCGAACATACTGCTCTAACAGGAAAACTGGTCTGGGTGCATTCACCCGGCTGTCTGTCCCGGGAACACTTCTGAGTGAACACACCGCACCATTCACTTACTCAAACTGTTAGGCAGCACTAGCAGGCACACACACGCATCTGTAGGGGCCTGTGCTGCGATTTCTGCACGTTTCACGGAGCTCCAGTTCCAACACAAGCAAGAGGAGCTCTGCGCTAACAAAGGCCGAGATCTCACCTCTCAGACACCGTCTTGATAAACCCGCGTGAGCTCGATCTGGTTTGAGTCACCCCACGTCTCATTTCGGAGGTCTGCCTCCCAGCGCGTACCGAGCGAGATTCATCTGCTTCGAGCTTCACAGATTTCCAGTAATTATCCTTGCAGAATTTAGGAATTGTTGTAAGCCCAAGCCGCAATGTGAATTCAGCATCAGGCTTTGTTTTGTCTTTTCAGAGAGCTCCGCTTCTTGCTGCTGCTAGCACTCAGGCAGCGCCCTGCTTCTGTCGTCAGCAGCCCCTGTCCCACAACTATCCCAAGTATGTCTCAGCACCATTTTCATTGCATTGTGTGGTTTCGCCATTCCTCCACTGATTTAATCCAGGCCTCTCCTCGGGGCTCTCAGATAATGAAAACCATGTGAGAGGAAAATGTAATCTTCAAACATGCAAACCAGTTTCATGTGCATTATCAGAAGGGAGCAAAATGTTGACAGTGCATCATTTGTCCCTACTGATAGCATCGGGCTCTTTTAATTGCTGAGGAGATAAAAAGGAAGATTACAATCGGCATCTGCATTAAAAATAAAGTCAAAATCCGAGCCCAAAAGCTTAAGTCCTGAAAACAACGGAGATACACTCCCTAAGCAGCTGTAGGGGTCTGGTGCAACCTTAAGGTAGCACGCCGCCAGCCCTGACATCCTGAAAATGTGCATAAGAAGTTGATACAAATAAAACTTGCAGGCGTAAAAGGGTGTAGGGAAGAAATCACTACGGCCTAACGCTAGCATGGAATTTTCTGGCTTTTTCCAGCATTACCACAATCTAAACTATTTTAAGCCCTTTTTTCATAAGGAGGAGCTCTTCTCGTTTCACAGAGCAGTCGTACAGAATTCAATGGGACTAGTCACAAAGCTGGGCAAGCAGTCGGGCACGGGCCCTCCTTTTCCACAAGGCTGCTCTTTTTTCTTTTCTTTATAAAGGGAACCAGCTAAAACACAGCTAACTTATCAGCCGCTGCTCATCCCGGCAGACCCAGCAACGCTCCTTCTGAGATGCCACGGCCCAAGAAAAGGAACAAACCCTACCGCAGGACTCGCACAACCCGAGCCCATTTCGTGATCCAAACGAGGCAGCACAGGTTAAAAAGATGGATCTGCGTTATTTTATTTTATTTTTTTTTTTAAGTAAAACCCAAGAGGAGATCCAGACCACCAAATTTTTAGAAAGCAAGGATGTTTTCCAAGTGGTTTTGGTGTCGTTCTTTATCATAACCACCTGGGTTTTTCATGTGCACCTTGTAAAAAACCTGTAATTACTTGTAAGATGATTAACTAAGCCTCAGCCCCACACTGGGAGGAAGATATTACGACGCTCCTTTTAGCGCAGCTCCATCTATGTTTCTGCTGCCACAACTATGTCACTCAGGGAATTGATTTTTTTCACTGCAACTATTCCAGCAACCACTCTAAAGCAGCTACACCAGGAAATAATTGGTTTTAGGTATATTACTCAGGAAGCCTTGTGTAAACCATACCAGCAAAACTATGTCCTTGCTAATATAAACTTCATCACGACTAGGAGGAGTTTCCATAATGACTGAAGCAGCAAGTATTTTAAGCACAGATTCTGCCGAAACGGCTTTGACTGAGGATGTAGGCACCCTAGAACCTCCGCAAGCAGGAGGCAGGGGAGTTTTCTAAATATCTTGTGCAGTTGGAGAAGATACTCCTGCGAGGTATCCCTAGCAGCTGGGGAAACAAGAAGTTGGAGCTATGTCATATTCCCCTGCTGAAGGACATCTGCACGTTTGGGTTTTGATGGTGCAGGGTTAGGAACGAAGAGCACACCAGGATCTTACGCCACGGAAGCAGAGATGTGCTGAGATGAACCTTGCTGAAGGTGCAGAAGCCACCCCAAAACAACTCGGGGTGTCCCTGCTGCCACTCCGGGCTGCAGGCAATGCAGCAGCAGGACGCATGCGGAGCTCTCCTGTTTTCATGGGCAGGGGATGTGACGTAGGGCCTCACTGGCGCTGGAAAACCTGGCACCCTGACCTCTTGAGACAAGGTGAACCTGGGGTGCTGCCTCGGGGCTGGCTGTCTTCCACAAGCGATGTCTCGTGACCCTTGGGTCACCACTTCAGCCTTCTGCGATCCTCCAAGGCACCATCCCTCCAAAACGCCATCGGAGCGGGATGGGACGGGGTCTGGGGCTTCCCACATCTGTTGTTCTCTTGTCTCCTGCTTTCCAAATCAGAAATGCACTGGTTGTTCTCCAGGTGGTAAATCCATTCTCCTCCCCATGGATGCCAACATTTTTTTATTATTTTTAAACAAGATCCGAGTGCTCCATGCCCAATCCATAGCCACCACCAGGAAAAGCCAGGTATTTTCAGGCACCTTGAGAGGGTTTTTCCACCTGCTCTCCCCAGTCCACTGATCTTACCCAAGGGAAGGGTGGAACAGACTATGTGATTGCACTTGGTCTCTTAAACCTTTGTCATTCTGCAGTAAAAGAGGGGATTTTTTTTAAACCTAATAGAGATTACGCGCAGCCAATGTGAGCATTTGGCTGTGATGATTTCGGTAAACTACAGATTACCAAATCCTTGTACAGCGCCGCGAGCCATCTCACATTGTTTTCATGTCCTGTGTCTCCAGAAATATGCAAGAGGTTTTAGTTTTGTTTCATTATTTTTTTTAAAGAAAAAAAATTGCCAAACCAGGGAGATGTTTTCCCACCCTGTTTTTCCCAAGCCCTACGACAGGACGGGCTCATCCTAGCATGGAGCTGTACAATTCGCTTCAGCTGGACACAGAACTGCCCAAATTAAAAGAGGAAGAAATGTTCACCAAACCCTGAAGAGAGCAAAGTCATTGAAATGTGGAATTACTTTACTTGGGGGTTGCAATAAATAATCCTAAAAGGTTAAGCAATCTATTAAAAAACAAGTTGTGTAGAAAAACAAAGCATTTTAAAGCAAACAACAGTTCCTGTGATAAAACTCTTACACAGACGAGAGCCTTACAAAAGCTAATTAATTAAACTAAAACTTAAATTGGCTTAATTCATAGGCATTCATATAATAGAATTGCTCAGCAAAATCTTGGTCTACAACCAGATATTCTAAGTGCTTACTAAAGGCCTTGCTATTATTTGTATCAAAGACCAGTTTTATTAGATCAGGGCGCTTTTCTTCATTTAAACTAAGGCTTCAGCTCGCGGGGAGAGAAGAGAGCCCCTGGTTTTCCAGCGCTAGGCCAGCAACAGAGGAGCTGCTCCCAGCAAGGCACAACACGTCGGACAGCCATTAAAATCCACGAGCACAACCCAGGACCCCTGAGCCTCGCAGGAGACTCCAACACACGTCCTTCCTTTGCTTAAGTTAAGCACTCGCACGTAACCACTGCTCTCCTAGGACAAGATTGGAGGGCTTTGAGAACTTCCACGGGTCTTTTTTATTTTGGTCTCAGTTTTCTGTTTTGTTCAGGACTTTCTTTTCATATTCTCCTGTTCCTATTCACTCACCCATTCATTCCTCACCATCTCCCATTGAAATCAGGTGTCTGGTTTGCCCTGAATGCCCATTTATACACAGATAAGTTTCAAATATATCATTAGCTAGAAAATTACGTCTGAGTGTCTAGGTAAACACAAATTACAGCAACCCTGAAAAACTCCTTTCACCTGAAGGCGTAACAGGTAAGTCAGACAAATATTATGCTGCATATTTAGAAATGCATTGCTGCTAGGGCCTCCTTCACACTAGTATTCTCCAAAGCTGTTGAGATTTATTTCCTTTTGCCTTGAAGATTACATTTCAAGACTACTCAGGAGAGCCAAGCAATGTGCAAGACCTGGATACTTGCTGACTTTCAGCTCTCCTACCATGCAGTACAATGTTTTCACGTGGACACAACTTCAGCGTCAGATCTGTTCCAAGCATAAGCCAAAAACTTTTGCAGAAGCTGAAGACGCAGCCACGGCATGGAGGCGGCAGTACGGCGACTCTTCCTGTGGCTGGCACTGCCTTCCAGTTTTTCGGAATATGCTCTCCTGTCCAATGGGGTTTAACAACTGAGAAGCTCCTGCAGCCAATCTGGACTCCGAGGGCAGCTGTGTGCCTGCTCGTTCATAAAGACAATGATTTAAAGCCTACGATGTGATACATGGGGCATGTACGGAGAGAAGATCGAGCAGAAGAGGTAGACAAAAGTCAAATCTAGAAAACAACCACACATCAAAAAGCAAGACGAGCAAAGGGTTCCTGAAAGCAGAAAACGAGCTTACAGAACTCGGCTGTGGCCCAGATTCAACACAACGGACTAAATCATTTTGACAAATCCTCGGGTGCTTCCTGAAACTTTACAGCCCCGGCAATGGGCATTTGGAACACTTCTCTTAAGGACCGAGAGATCCAAGTCCTCCCTCGTGTTTCAGTGGAGAGAAGAGGAGAAAGAGAGCCTTCAGCCTTATTGCCAATCCCCACAAATGACTGTTCTCACCCTATTATAAACATTTGGTCTCCATGGAAGGGGGATACCTAGCAGCAAACATTGGCAACCAAGGACATTCCACTCCACTGTATCGTCCACAATAGCGAGGGGAAAAAAATCCACAAGGCTGTCGCAGTTCGGAAACCTTTCAGGAGACTTCTTCAAAAGCAAGTGTCTGGAAATACCTTGAAATATGGGACTGTGCAACAAAAGCTAGATGGGGGAAAGACAGGCATCTTCCTGAATTCAGAAAGCGTTTGCACTTCACCCCAACGTGGGAATGTCTAATAAGCCAAGAAGCATTCGCCAAGAACAAGGTCAGTTTTCTAATTCAGCACAGAGCCTAACACACACCCTATTTTGCCCTGCACATAGAGTCTCATAACATACAGGTGTTTGGAGCCAGGCTTTAGCTAGTTTAATGTGAAATCTTACCACGTAGGGACTTCCTTGTCGTGGGCTTTGTCTTTCCACCGGGTTACAGCTCTGCAACTCTTTAGGAGCTGTCAGTATGAATGAAGCAGGAACTGCAGACTGGAGTCCTGCCCCAGGAGAGGTACGAGCAGATAGATTCATTCACAGCTAAAAGGATTTCACGTTAACATACACTTGGACTGTTGATAATTTTGGAATTAAAGACTTATCTCTGTATATACACTGATAGGGCAACAACCTACAGCTTACACCAGATTTTGCTCTACGTTAATAACAGAAAGCCTTTAATGAGCTGAAATTTCACTTCAGCTTGTCATTCGTTACAGTGACAGTGAGTCCAAGCCATGGACCAAGACACCATTGTGCTGGATGCTGTACAGAGTTAAATAGTGCATGTTGTTCCTTCCAAAATAAAACCAACCACACACAAAAACAACCCTACATTATACTCAACTGGAGATGAAAGGAAGGGATAAAAGAGGGAGAAGGGTTTGTGTTTTGAGAACTTGGGGGTTGCAAGTGCTCAGTTTCACCATCACAATTGGGAAAACGTGGCAGTTAAGCAATGAAACCTTATTTCCAAATAAAAAGATCAGTCAGTTTGCCGATGAAGGACAGGATAAAGAGAACAAGGGGACTATTAAATTATCTCAACTTCTGAGATTCTTGCTATTCTTTTACAAAGTGAATGGCTTATGCTAATCAGGATGCATCTGAAATATATCCTTCAAGCCTTCTTGTACAAATATAGTTCTTATTTATCCAGAAAGATCCCCACCAGCTGGCAATGTTTGCATACAATGTTAAACCCAACTTTGAGAGCCCATGCATTATGAGTCATTTTACGTTTAAAAACATCAGTTCTCTTAGCTGTTATTGAAGATGGGGTATCCAAGAGGAATTTTAGTGGAATTCAACAACAATTCTCTGTGTTACCATTCCACTTCCTCTAGCACAAAGCAGCTGTAAGTTTTTCTTGTTGGTTTTTTTTTTTTTTTTTTTTTTCCCTGTGCTTTGCCTATAAAATATCTTTGGAGCAGGGACAAAAGGATTTGCACCAATCCCTTCTATACGAATCAAATATTTATGCTATACCCTCTTCAAGAACTTTCATCTAGCAACCTGTGGAATGTGATCTCCTGACCTTAACACTCAAGCACATCTAAATCAGCTGCCCTTTGAGCTGTATTACAGACTGCAGGGATTTTTTTAAACATTCTTATTGCAGGCATATGAAAACCTTGTGGCCCAGCTGCGGCACTCTGCAATACAAAGCGGACCATACATTAGTCCAGAGTCGCTCAAGCCTGCCTTACGAAAGAGCAATACTGATTCTGCAATGTTTACAGCACAAGCCGATGCCATGCGTCACCGTAAGCAGGTAGAATAATGAGCCCTGCTATCAGTATATTGCCCAGCCATCAAAACTCAAATGTATGTCGGGTCAAACAAATCCAAAATTATGAGGTGCCGGCACCACCGAGGGTTCTACAACCCCGTGTCCCCCCATATGGCCCATTCTGCCTACCTGCACTGCCCAGCTCAACAGGGCAGGCAGTGCTGCCCGCAGAGCATCTCCAGAATCAGAAACAGAGAGCTCGTGGAGAGAGCAGGCACCCCTTTCCCTCCTGAAAATCCTCCCCTTTCGTCAATAAAGAGGAAACAAATCATTCTGCCTTGTGCTTATGGCTCCCAGGAATGTTTTAAGGACTGAGGTTATACTGCAAACAAGCGTCCTGGAGAGGAAGAGAGGGAAGACCAAGTGCCCCAGATGAACCTGCAACTGAGACTTCTCCCAGGGGACGGATTTCTCCAGGGTCAGCTCATGACCCTACTGCTAGGAGGAGAAGGCAGTGAGGCAGCCCTGGAGAAAATCTGACGCAAAGATTTAACAGAGTCATGGTCTTGACAGTAGGGTTCTTATCTCTGTATCAGTCCTGAACAACCAATGCAGTGTTGCCATCACTCCACAGCTGCAGCACAAGCTCAAGAAGATGGTTCTTGTATCCCCACCCTTGATTTGGTGGAGAGACCTGGTCACCTGAAACAGTCACAGGCAGCCGAAGGTGGTGAGACAGCAGCCAAAACCTGTATCATGTCCTCTGCCAGATCCTGCTCGGACCTTCACAGCTGCCCTACTGGCTGTTACAGTTCTCCAGGGGTCCCTCAGCCGAGCACCTGCTGACTTTCTGCCCTCCCTCCGCAGGGGGAACAGAACGCCTTTTCCACTTTCTTTTCCCCACAGAAATCCCTCCAAGGGGAGAGGAAGAGGAGGGAAAAAAAAAACAAAGAGGAACAGGGACTGCAACAGAGTGGTATTTAGCATTTCCTGTATCATCCACAGGAAAAACCCACGCAGTGGGGAAGAGCGTGATGTCAAGGCTGGTTCCACTACACAAACAGCCAGATCCTCCCGCTGGGGGATGGATGCTGTGTGTTTCCACAGGGAACAATGTAATCCTCCCTGCAAAGGAGGAGTCCGGCTACGAGCCACACGAAATTCCACAGGTCCTTCACTTGCACAAAAGCCTGGTAGTGATGAAATTTTGGCCTAGAGGAAGTGGGTATGAACGCAGAGCTGGGGGAGAAGGAAAAAAATCAGAAATTCACAGCGGTATTATCATTTATAAACCAGAACACATCCAGCACTTGGCCCCTGGAGATCGGAGTAAGCTACAAAATGTGTTTCCCTGCACAGAGCTTGGGCCTCCATCCAATTATTATGTGCACATGTCCTTGCTGCGTTCCCAGCCTTACTTAAAAAACACAAAACCCAAAGAAAACATATCTTCACATTCACTGCACAGCACCAAGCACGTTACCAGCCACGTTCGATAATCTGCTAAGATGTGTATACACCTTAATTACAGGCTCAACACTTCTACACCTTGTGACACAAGGAATAAAGCACTTAATGTAAAACAAACTCCAGTCTGAAACAAGGAATCTCAGCTGATTGTGGAAGCCCTATGTGCACGCATGTATACGTAAACACACATACATACTTCTCCGTGAAGCATGACGAGCAAAGACAATCTTGACACGTGGATTACAAGCACAATGCCTGTGATTATTTTCTGAAAAGAGCATCGCAAGAAACACTTCTGCTTTCAAACACAGCCCGACACAAACCCACTTCCCTGACTTGCACCGAATTTTACTCTGATTACACATAAGCACACAAGTATTAATTTTAGCTAATATTCACTGCTGGTGGTGAAACAGGTGGGCGAGCGTATTTTTCCTGTGTCAGTTTTGCAAGGTGGAGAGCAATCTTTGCAGGAAGGAGCGAGCAAGGACGGCCAAACGCCAGGGTGCCTCCCAGCTCTGGGCTGCAGGAACGAACGCCGAGTCCCTTGCGCCATGAGCACGGCTCTTACCTACAGATCCGCTGGACAAAAGGATTTTCTTTTCAGCAACTGGACACTGGCAGCTCGTTGGGTCGGTCACACAAAGCTTCCCCGCTGCCGAAGGTAGTTTTTCTCCTCGGGTTTTTTGGTGTTGCCGTTTGAGTTTTTACCCCTGGGAGTAAAGGGCAGCGTGGTGGATGCAGCAGGGGCAAAGGGTGGAACTGGCGACCCAAGAAGCAAGCGGCAGAGCTCCCTCCAGAAGATGTTGCGTTTCAGGGCGCTTTCACTTGCAAATCCTTCTTCATCCTCAGTGTCAATACGACCGGAGGGGAGGGCACAAACTTTTTTAACTGCAGAACCAAGCCGCGCTCTGCGAGGATGGGGGGCCGTGCTCCGAGCTGGATGAGTGGCTCGACTTTTATTAAAAATACGCCTTCGGCTGGGTGGAAATCCGACGCGGGGAGGAAAGGGGAAGGGGAATGGCAGGCAGCGAAGCCTGGCGCTGTCAGCAGCAGGCAGCAGCCCTCAGCATCGCGGCCGGGGCTGGCAGCCGGGCTCCGGCCGCTCCTCGCCTCCTTCCCCGCCGTTACCTGAGCACGGAGGAGCCGCGGGGCCGGCGAGGTGTGCACAGACGGACGGACGGACACACAGAGAGAGCCGGGGCCGGGCTGCTCCGCTCCTCCGCCTCCTTCCGCCTCCCTCTGAGGCGCCCCGCGGGCCGGGGCTCCGCCAGGGCGGGCAGGAAGCGCCCCCGCCCCCGGCTCCAACCCCAGCGCCAGCCCCAAACCCAACCCCAACAACCCCAACCACCCCAAACCCAAGCCCAGCCCCAACCCCACAACCCCCCGGCCCCGCCATTACGCGCCCCTGAGGAGCGGGTCCCGCCGCCCTGTCAGGGAGAACGGGCGCTGCCTGCCGGCGTGTGGGCACAGCGCCGCGGAGCTGCCTCCCCGCCGCTCCTACTTCATAAAAATTCAAAGCCGAGCTCCTAAAACAGCCAGCCTGACGCCTTCCGAGGTGCTCGGACCTCTGCTGCCCTGACATGCGTGGGTCCGGGGGACTGTGGGAAGAGAAGGGACTTCGGCGCGCTCCCCAGGTGCTCCACAAGGTTTTGCTGGTTGTTTTTTTTTAGCACTTTGTCACTTGCTAAAAGGCAGTAACTGCACTGAGAGGGGTTTTTGATGAAGGATTCAGCGTCTGGGGTCACACAGCTACCACAGAATTTCAACTTTAAAAGTAGTTTGGCTTTAAACATCTAACAGCTCCACAAAAGAAAAAAAATACGCATGTCCTCTGTGCCCATCTCCCCACAAAGGATCCCAAAATGCTGTGTTCATAAAAGAGCCTCGGTCCAGTCTACCTGCTTCGGAACATGCAACAAATGGGGTAACGGCAGCAAACGGGACAACAGCAGGCTGCAAACCTCCACTTACGAGGGGCAGCGCTCTGCTTTCGAGATGGGGTAAGTGACTCTAACTTCTCCGAGACCCACGCCGCAACGAGGGCAAGTCCCCAGTCTAAACAAGGCCCCAGGTAACAAACTGGTCCTTCAACAGGGGAGAATTTGTGTACGAACCACGGTACCCTGCCTTGCTCACAATTCACTGCCACATTTTCGTACAACGTGCCTGAGCCCTCCCAGTGAGGCCACTGCTGTCCATGCTGCAGGACGGGCACCGAAGGGCGGCTTCGAGAAAGAACAGAGGGGTGAACAAGAAGCAGTCACCAGCAGGCTGAGTACAGTACTATGGCCTGACCACGTAAATATTAAGCCCATTAAGTAGTACACGCTTGGTAAGGTTCAACATCCATTTCTGAAAGAATGAGAAGTGCCACAACTGGCCACACATCAAATCCTCGCACAGCAGGACCTGGCCCACTGACTTGAGTGCGTTTGGGCTCTTTGTGCGAGATGAGAGAATTTGATTCAGCCATCTACCCTTCAGCTGCTCTAAGGAAATGACTCCTTTCCAACACTTGCAACTCTTCCGATTTAAAAGAAGGATCTGGAAAAGATTTCAGGAAGTCAAACTTCAGAAATCCCAAACGCAGCGTATATAAACATCTATTTTTTCCCCTGTAATTGATATTCATGCATTGGAACTATTCAGTGGAACAAATGTAGAAGCACATGTAAACAATTCATTAACATCCCATAACCTTACAGTTTGCAAATGCAAAAAAAAAAAGACGACAGAACAAGTTAATGAAGCACATATTTCCTAGATGCTGTGGGGTAGAGTTGTAAGGGAAATATATAGCTACAGTGAATCAAACAGTTAGAAAGTAAGCTTCAATCACACATCCCGTCTCCCTCCCACATGCTGTAAGAAAATAGAGTGGCGAGTAAAGAGAGAAGAAGGTAGAGTCATACGGAAAGTGAAAATATTGCTTCATTCAGACACTGAAAAGCAGCTAGCCGTGCCCAAGGCACATTAACCTCAAGTCATCTGCTGCTGTTTATTCTACAGAACTGCTAGCGCTGCTCGTGTTTAACCCACACAATTGAGATAACAGCTTTATCAGAACTGGAAAAGAACAAAGATGCACGAAATCCAAATTCTCTCCCTTCAAATACTCTCCCCCCTGCACCCAGCTCGCGCCCAGCCCAGCGCTCAGGAGCTCCAGCACACAAGGGCTGTCTGAACAGCTGCCAGGGGAGGAAGCAAGCAGTTTCCATACACACATCACACCACAATGTGGGAATTCAGGAAACAACATAAGAAAGGGGTTCCTAATAACTGTTCCAGCGTCCTCGGGCCAATTTATGCAATCATACAAAGGTCACAGGCGGTGTGTTAAAAAGCGCAAAAGATAAATGCCACAACGGCAACTATTTCAAAGGAGGAAAATAAATCCTGAGCTTACAAAGCATTCGGATGACCTGGAATTGCTCCACCTACAAATTTTTTTTTTTTTTAAGAGGTTGTCCTTGGCATTCTTTAAAATTCCTCCATCTTAAAGTTCCTCCCTCCAGGAATCGCTGCAGCTCTGCCGTCCTTTGTCCTCAGCAGCTGGAGCTCAGGAAGCTGCTGATATTATCCCTCATGTACGGGGAGGAATCGCCGCTCGCTCCTGCGTCCATTCAGCGCGGCTGAGGGGGGGGAAATTAATTTCTGTGCATCTCTGATCCCACGCCAGTTTAAGAGCGCTTTTCTTCTGGCATGTAAAAAATAAACCGTTCACAGGGCTCAGAAATGCCATTTAGCTCATGGGGCCAGATAGGACTCCCCCCACATCCCTCCAGGCTGGGAATTCTTTGTCTAGTCTGTAAATACACTGTTAAGTGAAATAATGGCCTCACAGTAAACAAACAGCAATGCAAGCAACAGTAAAAAAGACTCAGAAAAGGAGATGAGGTTTATTAGGTGAGCAGGAGCTAAGAACGGTTAACTGTGACAAGGGAGATTTCTTTCTCTCTCCTGCCACAGAAGTCAAATAGTTTGGCAGATAAGGAAGAAGAAAAGCAGGTAAATGAACAAATACAAAAAAAGTGAACAAATATGCCAGGGCATACAGATTAAAGTAAGATCAGCAGACTCCAAAACCACATAATCACAAGAAACACGTGGAGAAGGCACCAAGGAAGAGGAGGGTGAGGTGGTTTGGGTGGGCATTCAGTCTAGATGTGGAGTTTTTGGAGGCCACTGGACCTGCACACACAGTGACCTCGGACATACAGCTCTGCTGCAACATCGCAGCTTTTGCTGCCGTTTAACCACCACCAGGGCAGACACGGCCAGCTTTAAGTCATGTTCAGAGGATCTGACGTTGCTGCTGTCAGGCCTGAGCTGTAACTAACCCTGAAAAATTCCCTCAGGTCCTGTCACTGGGTGCAGCTGGAGACCAGCTATTTCTTCTGAAGAGGAAGAAATAAAGAAATCAATCTGGCAGAGATGAGACTGAGACATGAATTATATGTAAAACCAGTTAACGTTCACCAACAGATGGCAATGACAAATATTCATATGCCAACACCACTAGAAATTACCACCATAAAACAACGTTCGTAGAATTGCTAGAAAAAAATAGAAAAAAATGCTAGAAAAAATTTAGAAAAATGCTAGAAAAATACTCTTCAAAACACAAGAGCAGCAGGAATAGTTACTACCTATTCTTCTGTCCCTCTCTAAGCACTTACTGTGTCCTTCTATATAAGTTAATTATTCTACCAATTCTATATAATGAAACTGTAACGACCACATAACTCATGGGAGGGAAGCAGCTGATACAGAGGCTTTTGCATGGACAACCTCACGTCTCTGCTCAGCTTTGCACCATACCATGGCTCCTGCTCATCTACGGTTCTGCATGCTGCTGCGTGTGAAGATTTCTTAAAATTATGTCAGTCCGGCCGGTACCTCTAACGGAGTGTAACTCAAGTTCAGCATGGTTCCTCGGGTGAAGAAAGGGCCTGCACAGGAAGGGGGAGAAAAGGGGCAGCTTACTGCAGAGAGATGCAATACAGAGGTCAGCAGAGACGTGTCACCCATGAGGTGATTGATCAGATACCACCTGTAAAGAGAATTATTCTAACCGGTGAACCTTGCCCCCCTTTTTATGGAGCATTTTGGAAGCAGGTGGTGTCGCTAGAAGAGTGGTAAACAACTGCCAACTTTGTAAAAAACAAACAAAATGTTTCAGCTTTGCTCTACATGAATTCACAGCCCAGGTCTGTAGACTTAAATGCAGTTTGGGCAAAATAAGGCCAGCAGGGTTAGTCTGGACACAGATTTCCTTACAAGATGCTTGTTCTCCCTCAGAAGGGCTGTAAGCCTTTAACTGATGTCTACTGTATAGTAAGGTCCTTAATGTGTGAAAGTTGACCATTTCCCTCGTCTCTCTGCACTCTTTGCTTCTCATGCGTCTTTTTTCTAAGGAGATCTCTCTTCAGATATTTCTGAAATGAACTAAGAGATTCCCTAAGCTCCTAACAGGTCTGGATCAGAGTGAAGTGTAAGAGCAAGGCACAGAGGCCCTACACTTCAACACGGCCTTTGTTTGCTCTCGATGACTAAAGAATGTATGAAATCACATGAGAGTGAGATTACAGCAGGTTCTGCAGCAAAAACAGATTTAACAATCCTGATCTGACCACAAATATTATGAGGGGAAAAACATGTCTGATTTAACACCAAAAAGCTTCACCACTTTCATGTCTCCAGGACTAATAATGGTGCCAACACACTGATAAAAAACATGGGGACAGGGCCAGTGTTCCTTTTTGATGTAAAGCTTTTGCAACTCTTTTTTGATACTGATGTCAGAATCAGACTGAGATCTGGGAGAGGCCCAACCAAAAGCAATCTCCCACTGCCTTGGCAGGTCAAAAAATGATCTTGGTGATAGAGTGAGCACCACACACATGCTAGAGCTCTACAAACTGTAGGAGCACGGCCACCTTCTCCCACTAAAGAGAAGCTGTGCTGAATAGTAAACAGATTACTTAATTTCATTAACATGAAATTAAAGAGGAGGAATGAAAGGAGAGATGTTATGCATAAAAAAGAGCAAATGCATTAGAACAAGATATATGAAATTCTGTTATAATTGCTTGAAAAAGTGGCAATTAGAGATTTTCTGTGTACATAGTTCTCCTAAAAGCTGTCTTTCTCCTGTAGTGAGCTACAAAGATTGATAATTAGAGGCAGCAAGATAATCATGTAACAGATAGCTGATTAACATTTTATTTAAAAAAACTAAAAATAGAATTACGGAACAAAGTCTGATTTGATTTTACAATCTACTTAAGAATCTGCTGCGGATTCTGAAAGAGCACCAGCACTCTCTGCTGGTGATCTTTGTTCAAGAGTTATCTAGAGGAAAAAAGAAAATGCATTATGTTTTTTAATGTGAAATGCCATTTTTGTTTTAAAAGGATGATTAATTAGAACCCTATCAATTTAGCAAACAGCAACTAAGAGCTAGTTATGTTTTTGGAAACAATACAGTCATTGCTAAGAAGTGTATTTACTACAGGCAATCATCATTCACTGGAATAAATTTCACTGGTGCAAATAAACATCTGATGTTTAATGCTTCGCTCTGCAGAAAGCACTTCTGCTGTGCTGCAGCACAAAGGCAAGCTGGTGTGAGAAGTTCCCGTGATGCCAAATCCCTTGGCTCCACTCTGACTTTCCATCAATTTTAGAGCTACGCCAAGAAAAACAGCTCTTCGTAAAAAAGTCTGAGTGCAGCACCAACATCTTCCCCGACAGCAGTCGCAGTGGAAATGCTGCTATGCTTTCATCAAAGCCAACCTGCTCGCAGCCCTCTCTGTTACACCCTTTCCCAGGAGGCTGCCAAAGCCTCGTCTCCTTTTGTCCAGCGTGTACCCGAGCCTCATCCACACCCCTGCAGATTATTTCACTGCATCCATGCCACAGACGGAGCAGGGACAAACAGATCGGCAGCGAAATAAAATAAAACCAAAGCCAAGTACCTAAGTGACAGCTGTCCCAGTTTCCAAACTAGACACAGATCAGGCATCGGCGAGAAGGGTTAAAGACTGGCAAATTGAATCCATGTGCAGCTCATGAAAGTGTGGGAAACAAAAGAGACAATGTGAGTTAAGGACAGAGCATTCATTAGCAAAGGGCTCAAGTTTCTTGGCTTTTGCTGCTCTGCTTCCCAATGGCTATTTTTCAAGGTAGCTTTTTGTTCTTTCATTTTGAACATCGCTGTGGAAAGACATTATGCTCTAGCTAACAAACTAAGGCTCAGTACATGTTGAACTGCTTAAAATAATTTGTATTTTTAAATCCCTGGGGGCGAGAGGGGAGAGCAGTGTGAGATGAGGTTTTCTGCTGGGTGACAGTGGGCTTTGGGTCAGAGTTTTGTATGACATACCTGATCCAAAGACCTCGAGCACCGCCATAAATATTCACTTATGGTATTAAATATCCACATAAAGAAATCTCATGCATAAAAAAAATACATGAGGATTTATAATGCAGTCCTGTCACAGTAAAGCCATTTTTGGAGACTGGCTGCCAAGCTCCGAGCTGCCCTGCTCTGCAGGTCCCCAAGGGAGCTGCTCCATGTCCCGAAGGACATCAATACCACCTCACCTTGCAATCTGCCTGATAAGGTCCCTACATAACACGAGAATCGAAAATCTAGCCCAGAAATCTGTGCTCGGGCTCTCCAAGAAGGCCGAATTCAAGTGATTCTTATAGGGGAATTATTTGCAATTAAGAAAAAGCAGCAGTTAGGGTGGAATTCTGGAAAAGTCAGTTAAAATTGGGGGGGTCAGAATTTGAAACCAAGGGTCTATCTCACTGTTTCAGTCAGGAGATAGTTGTATATTAAATTTAGCAAGACGTGCCGCATTTTCCTTTAACTGTTTTACTTTATGAAGTAAAAAAAATAGGAAGAAGAGCTCCTGAATTAGAGAAACAGCTGAGAGCCCTAAAGAGAAAAAACACAGTGGTAAAAATAGGTAAGTTTTACCCTAGTCATAAGTCAAAGTCAGAAATAAATGTTCTAATGCATTCTGTTCCTGACAAATCTCAACTTCAGAAGTGCTTCGCATCTGCTGGGAGTCCTAAGGAACTCTGTAAGCACTCAGGGATCACTGGCACTTGGCAGAGCAGGACGGAGAGCGACAGCCAAGTGCCAAGCACAGGGCTCTAAAACACTGTGTGGGGAACAGAGATTCCTGCCTAAGGGATCAGAGTGAGTTTCCCATCGCACAAAACGGCAAAAGGTTTCAAACCTTTAGTTTTCCACTGGTTAAGGAAGTTAGAATTTCGGACATGACAGGACCCAGCAGGAGATCACTGAACTACATGAAACATGAAGATGCTGAAAGCCTTGAGAACTTGAGTAACCATAGGAAATTAACATGCTGACTTTTTTTTTTTATAATAATATTATTAACTATACATGCCAAACTACTCTTAAACATTCTCTTCCCACATTCATGCCCACACCTTTACCTTCGTACCATTCGAATTCCATATTCAGCTTGGTCCCTTGATCATTAATGCAGACTCCTAAGCTTCAGACTTCAAAGAAACACACGCGTAAGAGTCACAGGCACAGGACTGGAACAGCGTCAAAGCCTCCCTGTGCAGGAACCTCGATCTTCTGTTTGACTTCACTGTACAAATATCTCATCCTATCAAGACTAGGAAATTCAGTGATTTATGTAGGGCTTCCCACAGATTAAGTTAATAAGGGAACCCAACAGTGCCTGATCTCCTTCCGTCTTCCAAACACCGGTAAATGAAAGGAAATGGGAATGTCTCCGGGGGTAAGGGAAAGACGTGAGCTCTCTACAAATGTTAAAGGGAAGAAACCAAAGGCTTCCTTGTGTGTATATGCACTTTTCCAGGAATCCTCTTCCCTCCTCCCTCCCAGAAGTGGCACCACGTTTCCCTGAGACCATTACAATACACAGATGCAAAGCCTTGTCCACACCACAGCAATTTGCTTTTGAACACCGGTGGTTTACTTTTGTTCCCGTGTCCTTCCAGATCTGCTCTTCCACGCTTCTCTGTATGCCGTCTGCCCCACACACTATTTTTTCTTTTCTATTGTAAGTTCTTTGGCCCTTTCTCCTGTTCTCACCCTCTTTCTGCAGCTCAAGGTGTCTGCACTCCCTGCCGCCTCACTTCCACGGGTTCCCCGGTCATTTGCAGCACATTTCCAGTACCGCCAGCATTTCTTGGAGCTCCAGTCATGCCTTGCTATTCAAATACCCCAGCATACCAGACAATTACAGTTTAACACAATGCATTTGAGTTTTACAAATGAAGAAATTACAGCACAGATGGATCAAAATCAGGCCTCTACCAGACCCTATGGGTCTCAGGGACTCATTTTAATACAACATGCAGTCAGCATCCCTGTGAGTTACCTCTGAAAATCACACTGTCATCCCCCTGGCCAAGACTAAGCCTCTTCACGAGAGGCTCAGAAAGGCAGGCTGGCCTTTTCCAGCTTTGTTCATAGCTCTTTTCATGTATCGCCAACTTTCAAGGAAATTACCCAACACCACACTAACACAGGTGGTTTCCTCAGTGGTAAGAAAGCTGCTGAAGCTTATCGGATTCAGCCATTTCTACCTACAAGATGGTCTGTGCTTGCTGTTACATGCTACAATGGTAGTGTGAGATGCTGTTATAGATGCACACATTTCAAAACGCATCCATCAGCCTTATGATCCCCCATAAAACATTGGGCTAAAGTGGCAGTACTGATGTAGACATATTCTAGAGCAATGACTGACTTACTGAGGTGAACTATAAAGCCAAACTCAAATTTCTCTGCCTAATGAGAATGCTGCAATTAGGTCATCACCGAACACTGCGTAACCACAAATCAGAGCACAAACATTCCCACAGAATAACTAATATGTGACAGCAGGTACTTGGAATGAGAACAAGGATTTCACCCATGTAGCCCTGCTGGTGAATTCTGTAGATAAACAGCAGTCCTGAGATAGTCAGCTTCCAGTGGGGACACCCAGGCGTTAGAATACAGAGATCCACTTCAGTAGGAGCAGTTTAGAGCCTGAACTCCCAGACATGAAAGTTCGCATTGACTTTGATGAAGTTGGCGTGCAGTGAGTTTTGTGGGTCAGAATTCTATTTAGGTCGCATATGAACTTGACCCAGGACACAACCTTCTTTGTATCTTCTGGAATCCAGTTTGAGCAACAGTTCTAATTTGCAATAACTAGTTCTCTTCCGCTAAAAAACTGAACTAGTTCCATGCCTACCTTTGCTCAGTTCTGACTGTAGGTTTTGATAACCCTCCAAACACCAGACCTTTATTCAAATGACCAGATAAGGGGCTTCTATAAGAGAACACTCTCAAGAATGCCTTTTGTCACAACCACCCTGGCCCTCTCCCTCTCTGGGGTCCTGCACAGGCACCTGGAAGTACCTGCTGCAGGGGCAGCGAGGTCAGGAGAGTGAGGAGTCACAGGTTAATGAGATACTGTTCTGATCAGGGAGGTTAGGTTACAAGGCCATGCCTTTGAAGGCTGGCTACTTCAGTGCAGCCCTCTGGTTTACGACTGGGGATTTATTTTAATTAGATTATACTCTTAATTATTTATGACCTATATTATCTGTAGAAGCTGCTGAAAAGTTAAGAATATCGGCCTTAATGAGGATAATTGGAATAATTATATTCTTACTTCTTTTGTAAAGCACCTTGAGCCTTACTGATTAGAAGTGCTAGGACAGGATTAGCAGCTTAATGAAAAATTATTATTAAAAAGTGGAATAAAGATGAGCAGTGAATTAAAACGGAATTTGTTATTTTCTATCGCATTAGGGCTGAACTGAGGATCATTTATTAGAGGTGACACACAGAAACTTTTAACCTGATTATCGAACGGGGATCTTCTTTATGCTTTGCACAGTGGAGGATTCCAGGCAAGGAACCTGTGCCCAAACATTGTGAAAAGTGAGAACAGCCCCCCAGGAGCTTGTGCCATGGAAATGCTGGGGCGTCCTACCATCTGCTGGTGGTTCAGTTGATTTTAGGCTATTTACAGCACCAAGCAAAAGCAGTGGATGTTTAAGGTCACCTACCAGGTTCCTGTGTGACTAAAGATTCAGCCTTCCAGCCCTTACCTTTATCAAAAAGATATCCTGGTATTGAGACAGATGGAACTGTGGTTCTGCCTCAACCATATGGTAAGTCTGATGGTGAATATTTATTTATAGACCTACCTGAATCAGTCTGCTAACAAAAGGCACAATCTTTGCAGCTAAGGGCAGACTGTGAAGCGGCAGCAGGGACAGCTAAACCCAGACCCGAAGGGGCTAAGCGGGACCCCATTCTGTAAAGGGTAAGGACACAAAAGCAGAGTTTTTCAGCACTTGTGAGATTATCACCCACATGCTGACACTTTCTCCTCTCAGAGATGGAAGCTGGAGGACTTGGAGTCACCTCCACTTGATTCGAGGTTTGGGCTGCTGCAGGTGCTGGGGGCAAGCAGGGTCGGAAGGCACCAGGCAGGCCACGGACCTCTTCTGCAGGACTATGGGCAGCAGAACATCCCCTGGACTTGAAAATGGACCTGGGAAAGGTCAGGACAGCTCCGCTCTCTCCTCTGCATGGACTCAGCCAGGTCCTCGCAACGGATACCCACAGCAAACCCTCGCAACCCTCTCCCCTCCCACGAAAGGGCTTTTCCCTCTCTGGGAGGGCAGCAGGGAGCCAGGGGGGCCAGCTGGGGTGTGCGTACGAGGCCAGCGTTTCCCTCAGGCTGGGCGAGCGGTCGGAGGGCTCCAAGGAAAGGGCCGGGGCCGCGTCCCCCCGCTCTCTGCTGCACCTGCCTCCGAGCCCGGCATCCCGGCTGGCAGGGCCCTACCCGGGGCACCACGAAGCCGCCTTCCCCTCCCGGAGCCGGCCTCACAGCGACGGCCAGAGCCTCCCCTTTTCCTCCCCTCCTGCTTCTTACCCGGCGGGCGCCTGCCCCGGCGGCCGCCCGTTCATCCATCGTGCCGCTGCCCCCGCCGAGGCGACAAAGCCGGCATGGCAACGAGAGGTGCCGCGGAGCTCGGGGAGGCGCCTTCGGTTATTAACTTTCACCAGGCGGCCCCGACTACGGCACCCGGCATCCTTCGTAGGGCCGGGCGCTGTGGAGACTGCCGGGAGGCGTAGTCCGCCCTCCTCTTCCTCCCCCTTCTCCTCCTCCTCCTCACGGCCAGCTCCGCCTCGCCCGGCTGAGGGGAGGTGGCTATGGGCGAGGCAGAGCTGCCGTGTCAGGCTCTGCTGGGTCCCTCCGCAGCTCCTCGCTAGCGGGCAACTGAGGGGGTAAAAGCGTTCAAGTCCTTTTCAAAAACACTCTCCAGGCTGTGAGATACGCAGCAGAGCCCGGTGTCCAAAAATAAAATAAAAAGACGGAGGTGGTTTTACCGCCGAGGGAGCGGGATGCGACCCACGGGGTGGCTTGCCTCACAAAATGGCTGCTGCCCACCCGAGGCCCCCTCTGTGGAAAGGCAGCGCTGGAGCGCAAAGTTTTGATGTTTCTGATGTACGAAGGTACATTCGCCATGCAGTTGGCCTCCTGGCTGGCCAGATCTGCAATTATTAAAGATATTTTGCCCTGCCTCTGGCACACCAGGGCTGATGGCTCTGCCTGTGGCCTTGAGTCACCAATGCTACCTGTGACTGCAATTTTCAGTACTGAGTAACTTGAAAAACTGCCATCAATTATGCTTTTTACTATGCGGAAACACTTTCTCTACGTCCTGCCGTTTACAGTAGACTGTAATTTATTCAGGGAGACACCCCTAAGAAAGCCCATGTATTTCTGCCTAAGAGAAGCTTATTTTACTTTCCTGACTGCAAATTTAGTCTTTTGCATCAACATTTTTTTATGATCTCAGCTATGGGGACCTAAGTTCTTCACATTTTTCTTTTTTCATCTCACTTGGTTATCAGCCCATTGCTGAATAGGCTAAATCTGCTATCTGCACCTTGCAAGCTTTCTGCAACTGCTTCATCTTTTAACCTCTCTTCCACATTTCTAGCATCATTGCCCCCAAACCACTCTCAACAAAAGGCACCCAAAGGCAGAACTGTTGAAGATGCATGTCTAGAATTATCTCCAAACATACACAAAAATAATCTAGAAAGAACAGTGTGACTCCAGAGGATGTAAAATGTAACAATGGAAGCACCTCTAGATGCCTCAAAAAATTTTATCACTTCAGTAGCGGTTACTAAAACAAAAACTTAATAGGTAAAGCTTAAATAAGTGGAAATTGTCTATAATCAACTGCTGGTCATCAAGTGTACAGCTCCTGCAGTCTACGCTTCATCCCCTTCACTTTAAAACCCTTAAAACCAAGCATCTGTCAGGGTTAGCACACAGACCTGAAAGTTGTAATAGTTAAAATAAACACACAAAAACAAACACCACCACCACCCTCAACATTTTAAAGATGGAATAGCAAGCAAGTCAGGTGCAAAAATGTTTTTAAGTGCAGACATCTGTGTTCATGGAGCCTTGTGACTCCTTGCTATATTTGATTACAGACAGCTTTGTTGCTTGTGATGAAGAAGGGGAGGGGGGGGAAAAAGTGAGGTAGTGGCCACACACCAACCTTTCACTGTAAACACCAAGAAAGGAACTATGGAGGAAAAGTCTTGTTTTTGCTCCATGGGAATCCAGCAACACGGGTGTAAGAGTGACACTAAAATGGGCCGTGCTGTCATGAGGCCTTGTTTGCCAGAGCCAGACAAGAATGGTCTGTTATAAAACATGGTGGAATGTTTGTTTTTGTAGTACTGGATTTCCAAAATCCATAGTCTTTTTGTGGCCGACAAGCTCACTCTTTTCTTTGCCTCGTTACCGCAGCTGTCGGAGGTCTGCACCCCTGCCTGGAAAACATGAGTAACAGCTAGAAAGCAATCCTAGCAAAAATCTGCATCATTCATGCGTAATCAGACAATGCTTGGGAGAGTTACAAAGGAAGGGAGGAGGAGAAAACCACAGTGCTGCAGACATTTGCATTATTTCTAGTTTCTTTGCAAGAGTCACTTTTAGGTTTAAAATGCATGAAGTATAAGTTTCATATGCAACTTTATGTGCACTTTAACTTTATTGGGTTTTAATTCACATCCCACTGAGACCTAGCAAAATTTGGCAGATAGGCCGTGTCTGTTTCCAGCACATACCTTCATTTTGTCTTGGTAATACTGCGTATGTATGTACCAATTAAGTGAAAAGCATACTCTGTGTTGCGGCTTGGTGCTTACCTCAGAGACTCTCTCCCTGGTTCATCCCAGCTGCTTTATTCAACTCGGACCATGCAAAACACTCCAGATGACACCCTGAAAAAGCAGGCAGTCGGTGCTTTACAGCAGTTTCTGTTCTCTGATCCAGCTAGAAGATGCACAGGCAGTTCAGCTGGACTACTGAGTTCTCTTGCAGTTCTTGTGAGTGGAGCTATGACTAACTAAATCCAAACCACACTTTTGGCTGATTTCAAACCGATCTGAAGTTTGGCACAGCCCTGGTTTTGGTTTAGAGCCACCCTGTGCTTGCATTTGGGTCCTACAGCAAGGATAGGAGCCAACCCCTGACAGCCAAAATGGGAATTCCAACTGCATACATTTGCACCGTGCTGGTGGTCCTCCACTAACAGTCCTCATGGGTCTGCAGTATGCTTAGTCCCCAAACACAAACCCGATTGTCCAAAGTGGGTGCTTTGCTATGCTAGTTCTAGTGCTTTTTTGGATCACATATTCGAGGAAAGGAGCACTACGGTTCTCTTTGCCTATAAAGGAGAGGAGAGGTAAGAATCTTCAAGTTTTCACCTGTGTCTTCAAAGGTTCCAGTACTCAGATTAGATACATTAGATACCTACTATACAGCAAGTTCTCTAGAGAAAACCACGCTTTTAAATTTGCACATTTTTTTTAAACTATTCTTGCACATTCAAAAATTCATCTTATTACTTGATGGTATGGAAGTTTTGACATAACAGTATATCTGCAACAACTTCCTTACCAACAAAGTTCACTTTGTTGATGACTGGATGCTTACAAATCCATGGATAAAAACGAAAGGATATTTACAAATACTGCAATTAGCACAAAAAGAAAAAAGATCTGACTCCTGATGCTTAGAACAAAGGTATTGTAACATAACCTGTTCCAAAAATGTGAAAGAAGGACCACATACAAGTTGTTGGCATTTTAAATATGTTTATTCTGCAGCTATTACAATCAGCCTCCAAAAAATTGGAGTCCCCTCTTGTTTCTGAACTGTGGCAAGTGATGAAAATGCCTGCTAGGAACATTGAAGAAGCTACACAGTGCACTCCTTTCTGAGAAACAGACATGTCTACTAGGGATTAATCTCTTTGAAAAGGCAAAATATAAATATATACACTCTAAATCCACAACAACGGTTTAAATGCACTACATTAATTCAAGTGGGATAAGAGTGGACAAATCCACATCATGTAAACTGCAGTCATATCATCTCTCTCCTGTCTTCTCCTCCAACCCTGTCCAGTTTCGGTTTACATTCTGTGATCTGCCTATCGCAGAGATGAAATACAGAAGCACTGAAGTGTTGAATCTCAGGGGCTGTGCACAGGACCAGGAACTGGGGTGATACACCGCTCTTTACACGTTGCTCAAGGCATCCACGCCAGGAAGAACTTTACCTGTTAGGTAAAAAAAATTCCAATAAAGTTAAGGATCCTCCAACTGTACTTAGCTTTCTGCTTACAGCTGCAACATTTACACAGATAAGAAACAAACCATAGGTTAAAGATGGCTCTACGTGCACTCCCGTTGACATCTTTGGCTATGAAGGCATATGGGTTACATTTAAACTGCTCCACACAGCAAATACATTTTGGGGCTGTGGTGAGTATCCAGAGCACAGCTGCACTCGTGTGTCAGCAGCAGATTAACGGTCCACAGTTGTCAATGCTCAATTAACAATAATGCCAAGTTTCTATCCAAGTTCTTGCTAGGGTCATATCCAAACACCTAAGATATTTTTCCACGAAGCTTGATGGCAAACAGATTTTTTGTTTGGACCTAGGGAGTTGCTGCATACTTTCTTCAATCTCTAGTGGCATGTAAATAGTATTTTGGAGCATGTGGTGGAAATTTTAAGAATGAATTCAGAAAAAGGAACAGAGCCTGCTATAAGACTTGAGTCTTTTCCTGGGACTGAAACACCCAGGTCCAGATATTTGCACACCTCATTCCAACAGAGGGGAGTAAGGAATATGCTCCTCTTTGGGCATGGGGGCCCTGCATTTTTATTTATTTTTTTTAAGTGCAATGCTTTCTAAAGCATCTTCTTAGCTTATTGTCCTACTTTAATAATGGAGAACTTTCTGCTCCCCCCCCAACCTACCTTCAAATGCACAAGCTGTGCGGCAGCACTGAATTTTAACACTGTTCACAACCAACCAACTATTTTTTCTTATTCAAATAATCTTCAGAGGCTTTTCTAATTAGCTAGACTTCCGTTACATTTAAAAGATCACACACACAAACCCACATTTTGGGCCAAAACTTAGACAACTTTGTCCTTGCGAATAAATCAGTTGCACAGTTTCATTCTAGCCATCTGCATTCTTTCCCTTTACCATCACTCCCTAGGCAACAGAAACAAAAGCTCTGTCTCACATATAACTGCTGGAAACCAACAGCTGCAATGCAGTTTATTGCAGTTTCTCTTCTACAGAGAAGTTGACAGCATTAGATAATTTACACATATTGGGAAACAGCTAATTACCAGAGGAAATAAAAACTCATTTAGAGTACAATGCAACTCATTAGAAGAATCCTGTAAATTCTCACCATTTTGGATTCCGAGTATTCTTGTGCAGACTTGTTAAGTGATCACTAGAGGGCTCCCCAAAACCAGGGGATTTTAAACCATGCTCCCAAAAGGAAGCTTGTAAACCAAAATTCCAGACTATTCTGATGAGATTTCCCTAACTGAAACTGGAAACTATAAACAGCCTGGTTAACATGTCTCAGGGAATCATCTATAAATAAAGAGCCCGCTCTCAAGGCTGTTTTACTTTCTATTCCAGCTTTTTTGCTGCCTGGGAGTAGCAGTCTATGCTATTTGCAAGAATACTCCATTTTCTTTCCTCTTCCTCTAGGAGGAAGAAAAAAAAGAGCTATGAGGATCTCATTGCTCTCATTGTTCAAAAGCTACCTGCAACTCCACTTGGTGAAACAGAGAAGACATTCACCCTGTTGTTGTGCTTTCTGGACTATCAAAGCAAGGCAGAGCACCCAGAACTGCCTGATTTGCTCAAACAAGAGAAAAGAACAGTTACCCTCTAGCAGTTCCAGGCTGGCACCACCTCCGGTGCTGACATGGCTAACTTTATCCTCAGTATTCCACTTCGCACAGCAAGTAGCTGTATCTCCACCACCTGCAGCACAAGAAAATGAAATGAAACAGAAGAAATTAAGATTTTGTTCAGCTTAAGGCACAAAGCCTTGCTGCAGGTTGGTTCTGTTCCCAGATCCTCAGTACATACGGCAGTTTTTAAAGTCACGTCTGCACGCTGAAGGAAAACTGAAAGCATTATGAAGAAACACAATTTGACCACATTTTTAATGTGGTGCTAGTAGACAGAAGCTTCCTTGTTGCATTTAGAAAAGCAAGAACACGTGCAACTACTTACCAATAATGGTGATGCAGCCCTTGCCAGTGACTTCCACCACTTTGTCCATCAAAGCTTTGGTTCCTTTGGAAAACTTGTCCCACTCGAAGACACCCACTGGACCATTCCACACTATTTGCTTGGCCCTTCCCACAACTTCAACAAACTTCTTAACGCTTTCAGGGCCACAGTCCAAGCCCTAAGACAAGCAAGAGAGTTCAGAGATATAGCTCCTGCCAAGCCTCAGCTTAAATCACCAATGCCTTTTTGGTGGGATCCTCAAAAGCTCCTCCCCCCCCTTTCATTGAAGGTCCAAGCTAACAACCCTGCTATTCACCCCACGTTGTCAAACACCTTATTAAGTCCAAAGAAAGTAGCCTATAGCCACAGGCCTTGTAGGACTTGATGGTACCATTTCCATAGCATCAAACTTGCCACTGACTTAGATATAGCAGACCAGACACGAAGCAAGAGTTTCTCTGTAGGCACCGAATGCTAAGTAACAAAGCAATTTGCCAGCAGCTGCTGCTGTAGGACGGAGTCTGGAGTGGAATTTGTATTCCTAGTACGAAGAAGTCATTTTTAAAATCAATGTCAGAAGCATAAAGTCTTAGTTAAAAGCTTTTGCCAACTAATTAAATTCGAGTCAAATAAAAGGGACTCCTACTGCATTCAGATCTGAAGGTTTTAGAGGATTTTTGCTGTTTTAATCCAAATCTCTACAAAAGCTATTTTACACTTAAAAAATCAGGACAAGCCACAGGGCTTTCTTTTTATTAAGCCTGAGAACTCCATGCAGCTAGGCTGCCTTCAGAAACATTAGCAAAGGATCTCAATTACTCTTTTTTATTCCTTTAAGACGTGCCCTTCCCACCCCAGTGCTCCCTGTTATTTTCTCTAGTCCATTGAAACCTACCATCCAGCCAGCAGGAATGCCCGAAGCCACCGTGGCTTCCCCAGTCTGTGCATGCTCATCGAATTTGTCTGCAGTGATGAAGTCAACAGGCAGAGTAATCTTCACACCGTTCTTCTCTGCCTTGGCCATCAGGTCCTTGACAATTTTTGATCCCTCTTCATCAAACAAAGAGTTGCCAATCTACAGAAGTTATTTGGAAAAAAGAAAGGCATTTGTTTAGCTACTGGTTGGTACAGAAAAGAACAGCAGCAGTCAAGCCACACCATTCAGCAGTTCTGGGAAGTTTTCTTAGAGCACTAAGACACATACTGCAATCCAATTTTTGCAACCTGATTGTCAAGTACCTTCTGAGTGCTCCCTGGTCTTGCAGAGAGTTGACACACCTAGTTTCCGATCCCACCATATATACTGACCATATTTTTTTCCTAGGAGCAGACCCAGAATTGCTCTTTTCATACCTGCATGTTGTTGAGCACTTTAAGAAAGGTGAACGCCATTCCACCACCGATGATCATCTCATTGACCTTATCCAACATGTTATTGATCAGCTGGATCTTATCCTGAACTTTCGCTCTGGTGAAGGAGAGAAGGAAAGAGAATGAACAGTGCAGTCACTGCCCAAAATTCTCAGACTTTATTCTATCTTGAACTAAGCAGGAAGCCTCACCAAGGACTTCTTGGATAAGAGTTTGAAGCAGAATTATCCAACTGCTAGTCAGTACCGGCAGTTCTCTGATACCTCAAGGTTTTTCTGAGAGAATGGTCCAACAGAAGAGTTATGGGGAATGAGCAGAAAGGGAATTTGGCAAATCAACAGGTCAGTATTAAACAGCAACTTACAAGAGCATTATTAGCCCTCTGTTTTTCTCCTATTTAAATATAAAATTAATTTGGCACTTTACAGGCTGGTTTCCCCTGACTGTCCATCCATGCAGAGCAGAGATCAGATCTCCACCGTTCATAACTGTGGCCCGACCCCAGATCCACTGTACCAGCTGCCACGTGCCCAGCTCCTGTAACCAGTCCGGGCCCAGCACCCCATCACACTCATAGCCCAAACATTCCAGCATTTGGAATAACAATGCCAAAATTACTTCATATGGGAATGGCAGGAAGCAACAGTAAATAGACAAATCTTTTACCCTCCCCCTTTATGCCCCATGACATTGTTACCTAAAGAAAGCTTCATAAAGACCCTAGAAAATTACCTAGAATGACACTCAAGAGACTTGCATTGATATCTGTATGGCTATGCCCTGCTTGATGACATTAGACAAGACTCTTTCCTTTTCTTCCTTTTGTTACCTCATCTCTAAAACAGTGATAATGATACAGATTTCATTAATGAAGTGCTTTCAGACCTCATCAGAATAAACAGGTGATGCCTCTACAACTCCAGCCTCAGTGACTGCAGAGAGCTCTGGTACAAACCAGCCACCAGCCTCAAGGTAAATTAGATTTTTGTTTCTTCCTTTTGTGCACATCCTGCTGCTGACACTGAAATTACTTTCCTGCACGTGGTCTTTCTTTGCCAACACATTTTATTTCCACCTCATTAGTACAGTTGTTCTCAGTACAGATTCTGGGTCCAGTTTTGTTATGTATAAGCAATAGCCAGCCTGCAGCTGAACCACACACAGCCTGCAAGTGTGGGTCACCTGCAGCTCTAAATCTTGGAAGGGTACTAATAAAAACAAAGCACTACTCATTATAATCAAGATCACAGGAAAAGTATAAAATGAGAACTGAGTACTACTTCTTGCAGAGCATGTTTTTGGGCACAGAACAGGAATAAGCCACGTAATTTTATCATCACGGGGACGTTACAGTGTCCAAGCTCTGTGTTACTGTATTTTACAAAGTATTTTAATTCACCTGACGAACTGAAACACTTCCATAAAAGTGTGCATGTGACAAAAACTGGCAGCAATGATAATTTATTTCTACACACAAGCAGTCATTTGGTTTTGCACCTTTGATTCTCTTTGCGCACTAGCTGCTGCTAAAGAACAGAGGCCCGGGCAGCTACAGTAGGCCACGGTTGCATAATGACAGACCGTGTCAACTTACACAGCGCTGAGCTTGCAGGATGCTTGTACTCTGAACCACGGAGGAAAGGTCACTGACAATATTTCAGGGCCAGCATGTGTGTCAGTTCTGGGTCAGCCGTCCAGCGAGCTGCTGTGGGCTGTCTCAGGAGGATGCGAGAGGCCACAAGGTACGAGCAGGCCCTGACAGTACCACCACAGGGCTGCACGGGGTAAGCTAGCTCCCATCTAACCCACATCTTACAGAGATCTCAAGAATTATCTACAAATCTGAACTGCAGGTACAGCTCAAAGGAAAGCGCTTGTTTGAAGCAAACCAAAACAACCCTGACAGAGGTGCTGAAGAGAAATAAAAAGTTGGTATGCTCTTGAGTCTTACCCTCCCAGAATTGCTAAGAAGGGTCTCTCTGGGCTCTCGAGGGCCTTAGCAAAATAATCCAGTTCTTTCTTCATCAGGAAGCCTGCAGCCTTCTGAGGAAGACTGACACCTACCATGGAACTGTAGAATGAAGATAAGAGTGAGGAAAGGAAAAATGTTCTATTAGTGAAGGTTCAAACATCCACGTGTCTCACAGCACTCTAAAGCCAATTCTTTAGTCAGCTACAGCAAGGAGAGCAGCTCCTACCTGCATGAAAACAAACACGGGGATTTTCTTTTCCTAGTTTGATAAGCCAGCTGTAAAGTTGACTTTCCAGGATTGCTTTTGCACAGTCATTTTGATATGTGATACATTTATAGCATTAATTAGTAATCCAAAATGATGACGGACAAAAGCACAGGAGGAACAGATGTGTCTTCCTCCAGTAACACTGATTAGGAAATCAAGCTCCAAGACGAGCACTGCAGAGTTTCAAACACATATCTAACCACACTCCATGAGAATAACCCATCTGGAGTTATTCATCTTTAGGAAAATAGGTCTGCTGGAATCGCAGGACAATTAATACAAGTAATTTTGTATCTTCAAAGCCTAAAAAGTTCATTCAAGTCTTAGGAGTTTCAGCTGTTGCCTGTTCTCAGAGGTAAACTTTAGATAGCATACACTATAGAGAACTGTCTTCACTAAATATGTCACTCAGGAACAAACAGCAGAACAATAATGGGATAAGCTCCAAAATAAGTTAATTTTAAACGGGGGCAAAGCTCTGTGTGTAATTTTAACTGGGGGCAAACCTCAGGCATCATTCTGCAGTTCTGCCTGTGGATGGAAAAGGGATACGTACCTGTGAGCTCGGTGGGCAGTTCCGAAAGCATCATTAACATAAACATCTCCCAGTTTAGAAAGAGAGGCTCTGAAAGCATCCACTTTAGCAGAATCAGCCTTGATCTAAAGGGAAAGAATGACAAGCTTGTGCTATTCAAGTCACAGAGTAGATACTGAAATTGAAGTCAAATTCAGCAATTAACAAGCAATTGACTCGTAACCCCAAAGCAAAGAAAAATCAGCTGGAGAAATCCATCTGTTCATCCTGGGGCTCAATGCATTTCATATGCTCTTTTCCAGTCCAGCAGAAGCCACAAAAACGTTTAAGTGGTTTAAACTCCACTTTCATCTCCCCGAGCCTGCTCCTACATCCCTGAGGACTGTTCCCATTTCAGGATCTTCGTACACCAACAAGGTAGGAACGAGCTGCATCACAACCAACCTCTTGGTCTCCTAACAGATCTCCGGTTGCGTGGCGATCCCAGGTAACACAGGAAGGGTACGCAGAGATGAGGCGCTACCAAGATGAAAGCAAACTCACTCATGCCCACCTACTGACCAGAGAACGCGTGGTATCTAAGCTCCTGAGGGATTCATTTAGCGTCTGCTCTGAGGATTAACTTATAAATAGCCCGCAGCCTACGACAGGCCACAGCTGTAACAGCCAACAAAGGAAAGCTGGAGACAGGCTGAGTGGGCAGTGGGCAAAACCAGAGGCATTTCTGCTGAGAGATCTTTTCCACCCTCCAAGTCCTCATGGGATGGCTCAAGTAGCTCAATTTTCCTTCCCACCTTGAGAAAAACAGCAGAGCTCTCTAACAGCGACTGCTCGGAGTGAGTTCACTGCCACTTGCTGTTAAAGAACCTCCTGGACTGGCAGTTAGGCAATCCCTGACTGCCTTACTGCTTTATCAGCTCACCCCCCCCGAGCGAGGGCTCTTCTCCTGCTGCCTCTGCTAGCACACAGCTCTAATTCTAATTCGGGGACGATGGCAGCAAGGCACTCTAAGACATGCCAGACAGGTTCAACACAGCTTTGGGGGCCCTTTTATTCACACAGCCTAGCCAAAGGGACTACACAGATTCTGAAATAATGCTGTCAACTGCTCCTTCACTTGCTAAATTTCCTGACTTTACACGAAGAGATGAAATGCTCCGATTAAATTCCTGAACATCTGTAAGCAGAAGGCAGAGGCTCTGAATGAAGGAACCCCCTACCACCTGATTTGCCTTGGAAAGACGCCTCTCAAGCACCAGCTAGCAACCCACAGTCTTGCGCTGTGTCACTATTTCCACAGCACTGACTTTCACCTGTTAAGACGAGAAGCTGGTCTGCCAGCCGTAGCTCTCCTGTCGTGCCCAACTGCTTTGCATGCTTCTGTACACATACAAGTGCATAAAATCAGTTTCCCAAAGCCAATTTAATTCTTGTCCCACTCTTCCCCCAGCCACCACATCAGCTTTCAGTGGCACAAGGTTGCGGTAATTCCAGACTGGCTCAATTTCCCATTGCCATCTGGAGCTGCAAAGGCTCACTAGTTCTCTGGGCCATTTTCCTAAGTGCCAGGAGTCCTGTGTCAGCCCCTAAAGGGCACCGCACGATGTGCATTCCCCTGCACGCACCAAATCTGCGAGGAGCCAAGGCCTGCGTAAAGTCACCGGGTCACCATCGCTAAGAAAAGCAGCTGTCTGGAGCAAGCGTTCTCCCTGACCTTCAAGAAAATGTCAGAGGTGCAAGGCAGCCTGGCTCTCGATGGCTGCTCTGGGAGCAGGCAGGCTTCTAATGGGTTTGACAATCTCCGTATTGCAGAACACACAAGCATCAGTTTAAAACATTAGGCACGCACAAAACGAGACTTGATGTTTCACCTTGTTCCCTGAAGCATCCTTCCCCTTCCCTTCTTCTTCTACATGGAACCGGAGGTTCTCCAGCAGGATGATGGAGCCAGTTGCAGGATTAGCGCAGGCCTTCTCCACCTCGGGACCAACACAATCCTTCAGGAAAGTGACCTCTCTGCAAACAGAAGACACACCCCGTCATCCTACAAGCAACTCTCTGAAAGGAAAGCATCCAGGTCCACGCACAGGGTGGGCCTGACGCGTGCTGAGCTGCTCCTCTACTTCACCTGCCCATAAGCGCTTTAAGCTCCACAGCGACCGGGGCCAAGGAGAACTTGTCGGGCATGGGGACACCGTCGGGGCGACCCAGGTGACTCATCAAAACCACAGACTTGGCTCCATGGTCCAGGCAGTGCTTGATGGTAGGAACGGCCGCCTTGATTCTGTAGTGGCAGGGAAAAGCAAGTGAAAAAGGATTCAAGGAGTGTTTGCTGTAGAAGCAGACTTACTGAGCACTTACACAAGAGCCCTGGAAGTTGTCCCTCAAAAAGGGCAAGAGAAAGCACAAGAGCTGGGCAGAATGATTGTTTAACCGCTGTTAACAGTTTCACACAGCTCAGCCTCCCCCTCAAAGACAGCAGGGCACTGCCACCAGGACCCCCTAAAAGGGACGCCGGGCTTCAAAACTTACTCTAGGATAAACATCTCGGAGCCTAATCACACCCTAGAGAGCACATCTGTCCCTGCGGAGCTAACCCAGCCTATTCCTTTCCTAAGGACTGTGACAATCCCCGAAGCACAGCCATCACACATCATGCATCAACTAAGTTCTCTGTCCCGGCATGTTTTCACATGTTCTACTGTTATATTCTGCGAGATGTAGGAGAGAGAAGTAAAATTTATCTCGTCATCCAAATTCTGCTGATTGTTTGTAGCTATGAAATGTCAGGAGACATCTGAACATAACCAGGCTTCCTTATTTAGTGATCCTGAGCCAAAAAAAGGAATGACAGGGATGCTGACCAGTGGTGAACAAAACTGGCACCTGCCCACAAATGCTGAAGAAGCTTAACAGGACGTTTGCTATCACTGCTCCTAAACCGTGTGTCTCTGTATGCTGCTCAAGTAGGCTAACGTTAGACAGCAAGTGAACACAACCGCAGGGTAAGGAGCCAGGACGTTTTCTGGTACTACCATCAAAAACAGCAAACAAAGCTGAACAGACGTGTGGTTGTGACATGGCCATAAAGCTGCAACCATGTTTAAGGAATGAAGTTTTAGGATCTGAAAAGTTCAGCGATGTTTTCTATGTGCTTTCCACAGCAGCTACAGTGAGAGTAAGTCTCGTAGTAACTACAGTTTGCAAATAGCTGCAGGAGTTTTAAACAACAGCTGTCAGACCTTCTCTGAGACACCTAATACTCAGTGATTAGGCAGTGACAGCTTAACCACAGCAGCACTGCAGGTACTGCTAACAGAACCAGGCTTCAAATCAGAAACCAGAAATCAAAGGCTCACCTTTGGTTGTTGGTTATTTTGTGATCCTTCATTGGAACATTGAAGTCAACCCTAAAAAAAAAAAACAGAAAAAAATTAAATACTTAAAACTTCTTTTTACAAAGAGCAAGGTAACCTGCCAGGAAGGGAGCTGCCTAGAAAAGCAATGTTGCAGTTAAGGTTAGGGTAAGATTTTTAGCTGCCTTGTGCGTTCCAAATCTGTATCTTATCAGCCATTTGTGCTTGTAATGAATACAAATGGAGAAAAAGCATCAGGTTGTGTGACTTCGTGAAGATACACCATCAATCCAACCCAACTCTCATGGCCGCAGGAGTGATGATGCTGAAACAGAAAATAAAACTGAGATTGAACAAGCTCCTGCTTGCTTTTTCATTTTTAAAAGCCATGCTCTCAGATCACTGACGAGCAGGTTCCAAGGGAAAGGAAGCAAATAATGAAAGGCGACATCGTGCTCTTCAAAGAGGCTTCTGAAATACCCAGCTGGACTACTATGGCCGGCAAGCAAGCTCACGGAAGCTGCGCAATTATTGCTTACAGCTCTGAGTTTCTGCTCTCAGCAGCTCTGATCTGTCCAGAGCCGAGTACTGCAGCTACCACACTCCTGTGGGAAGACCTGACTAGATCCAGGGGTCGCTTCCCTCCCTACACACACCAGAGGAAGGGATGGCAGGGAGGAGTTCTATCAGTTTCTCTCTAGCACACCTTGCGCCCACGTGGTGACCAGCTGCAGCAGGAGGCTGTTTCGTAACAGCCAAGGGCAGAAATTACTCACTGAGCCGCTTTCCTCCTCCCTGTCTCACTCAGAGAAAGCGTGGCCACGGCGTGGCCACTTATGAGCAAGATCTTTTTCTTCCGGGGAGGAAGGGAACGTCTAACCGACTGTAACAGCGCATCAGAATGAGGAAAGTGAAGTGCTCTGTTCAAGTTTATCCTTCATCACTCCACATCTATATACAGAACACTGAAATTCTGGAAGTTGCTCGAGTTTTCTTGTAGCCTGCTCAGCACTAGAACCATATGGGAATGATGACAAAAGCTGCCAGCAAAGCAGGAGTAGCTGAGCGGAAAAAATTGAACTGGCAGCCCATGGTACAGTGGACTAATTCCATAAAGGGAACAGAAAAGCACCACCATCATGCTGCTTTTCTGAAACACGAGGAATAAGAGAACAGTTTGCTTTACAGAGCCATCAGAGCTACAAAAGACCAGGTTCACCCTTTCTCCCCACCACAGCTATGGCCGATGAAATCTGAGCTCTCCTTAAACCCTTTCTCTTCCCCAGTCCTAACATCTTCCCACGATTCTGCCTTTGGCATTAGGCCTGGAAAATAACATTATGAACATACCAAAATTACAATGAACATGAAAAGAAAAAAGAAGGGTATCAATTTTAGTAGTACTAAGAGCACGTGGCGACTTTTGGAGGAAATGAGGTGCAGGCAGGAAACTCAAATTAGCACCAACTGCTGCTTCACTCAGCCTTTGCAGCCAGGCACAGGACTGCAGGCGGGTTATACCCATTATCTGAGCCCACAAGCTGGCTAACCCATCCCCGGACCAGTCAGAGTGAAAAAAAAAGTATGTTGTTAAAGAGATAAAGGTCTTTTTTTTTGTACCAGATTTAAGAAACACGTGCAAATCCCAAGCTAGCTTCTCATTATGGGAACTGATTTTTGGCCATCTAATTTTGAGGGAACTACATCAAAATAAGACAAGAGAGGCAAAAAAAAGAGATGTGGGAGAGAAGCTGCAGCTTTGTTATGTCCGCCTCCTCACCACACAGGGCGGCTGATACAAACGGGTCGCAGTAAGGTGACCTTGGACAAAGAAACCCACGGTTACAGGAATTTAGGGCGGTATACCTGGGTGCCCTTATCTGCCAGCACCTAGCAGCCGTTCCCACGCCAGGCTTTCCACAGCCCCTGATGTTTTACAGTGAATTCCTGTTTCAGGGCTCTGCATTAGGAAGCACGGGATGCCTACAGCTCAGCTCCCGGCCCAAGAAGCAGAACCATTCCCAGCGGGGCAGAGCTGTATTCTCACCTTATCGTCACTCATTTCAGCTTTGCGCTAAGGGAAGGGGAGCTGGTGAAGAGACTCTTCTGGAAGGACCTTTTTTGGAGTACCCTCCCATAAAAACGAGCCCACAACCCAACCCAGCGGGCTGCGCAGGCTGCTGGGGCACCCAGCCCTCTCCCCACAGCCCCCTCACAGGGCCCCGACGGCGCTGAGAGCCACGGGCAGGGCCTGGGGAGAGCCGCTCCCCACCGCCCAGCTCCTCACCTCATAACAACCCGCTTGCCCTTCACGTCCACCTTATCCAGGGTGAGTTTGTTGGAGAGAGACATGCCTGCTGCCGCTGCGATCCGCACCCTCCGGCTACCACCCGCCTTCTGAGGCGCTGCCCGGCCCGCCCCGCCGGCCGCACGCTCGGCCCGCCCCTGCCCGCGGCCCATTGGGCCGCGCCGCCCACCGCGCGCTCCCATTGGGCGAGCCGCCCGCCCGTCAGCCGAGCCGCCCAGCCCCGCCGTCAGGCCTGGTTGCGGCCGGGCCTGGTCACGTCCCGCACGGAGCCGGCGGGGGCGGGGCCGCCTGAGGGCGGCCCAGGCCGCCGCTGTGGGTCCGCGGGGCCGTTGGGTTGTGGGGTCGGTCTGCCCCCGCTCCCCTCAGCCTCACAGCTCTCGCTGCCATCCGTGAGGCTGTAAAAAGCTAGATCCTAAAATCCCCCCTTAGGACGGAGAAGGGCAGGCACGCACGTCGCCTCCATTTGTCAGCATGTGGCTGCGTGTTTTGTCTGTGGCTGTAAATCCTATGGTCAGGGTTTAAATTAAATAGGTCTGGTAATGGTCTTGATATTTGCTGAAAGTAAAGCTGGAATCACAGAATCATTAAGGTTGGAAAAGCCCTCCAAGATCATCTGGTCCAAACATCCCCTACCACCAATGTCACCCATTAACCCATGTCCCCAAGCATCATGTCCAGCCTTTCCTTGAACACCCCCAGGGACAGTGATGCCACCACCTCCCTGGGCAACCCGTCCCTATACCTAACCACACTTTCTGACAGAAATTTCTCCTCATTTCCAACCTGAACCTTCCCTGGCACAACTTGAGGCCATTCCCTCTAGTCCTATCACTAGTTGCTGATCCTATCACTATTCCTGATACAAGCCAGGATGCCGTTGGCCTTCTCCCACTGCCTGAATAAAAAGATATTAGCATCAAATCCTAAACTGGTCCTGAACACAACCTTCTTAGAGCCTGGAGTTGCTTTCCCCAGTAAATGCAGTCATTCAGTAGTACAAGACTTTCTTTTAAAAAGCTTGCGTGCCATCTCCTCGAGGTAAAAAAGGCTGGAGGAGAAATGTCACGGAGCATGGCAGGCACACGGTAACCCGAGCACCCACAGTAACATAAGACGCAGGGCACTTACACACCAGGGCTGATCGAGGAGAAGGGGACAGGGGGACATGCGCTAATCCTGTTAGTAGAGGGTGCTCAGGACTACACAAGTCATTCTGAATGAATTCAAAAATAATCAAATGGTAAAAATACCTGACACACAGGAATTTGTGGAGTACTGCCCATGTACTTCCAGTCCTATGAGGTTGGGCATAATCAAAACCCCAAAGGGTTTATTTTTAAAAATAACCAGGAACATGCCACTCAATAGGACTAACTCCACAGAAAACATATACATATAACAGACTAGTACTGTATTATGTCTTTAATAATCAAAAATTGGAAGCTTAGTACAGCTTTAAGGATCTATTATTTTGGGCATAACAGCAGCCTTAGTTTGTAAGGTGTACTCAGGTTTTATGTTGGCTTGTTCTTTCTCCATTTTTTATGAAGAAGGTAGGAGAAGAAAGTCACACGAGAATGTGGGGGTGACAGAATATAATTAAAAAAATAAAGAAAGGAAAAGTACTGCAGACACGTGTTCGAGACTCAAAGCTCATTTCCACGTTTGAGTCACCTTTCTGTCCTTCCTGCCTGTTGTGAAATATCTAGAATATACTGCAAATATTTAAAGAAAAAAGCCCATGCAAACAGTTCAAAACCTGCACTTTTAAATTAACCAATACAACAAAGACAGGAGGGCAGAGGACTGATAAATGAAGAAAAAAAATCTGGTATTAGACTGTGACCACCTAGGAACTAATTTCTAGAAATACAAAACAGAAGCTGTACTTTAGACTGACACAGCCATCATCTGCATGATCCTGCCTGCTTTGCCTAGCAAAAAGGAATGAGACTGTGGCAAGTTTAGACAGATCACAGATCACGGGCTTTGGTACACTGGCCTACATATTTATATTAAATAAACTGAAGGGTTGTGGTTTGGAGACCAATAATCTGCATCTTCATCTGTATCACATGATCCAGTCTTCAAAAACTTCCTGCTTTTATAACTACTGTCTGCATTCTAAGTTTCTACTTAAAAACAGGCTTCAGCACAGTCTACAAGTTTTTTTTTTTTTTTTTTCCCCCTGCTTGCAGTAGTGCAATATACAAAAGCATATGTATTTTAAAAGAATGTTATGATGGTATTTTTGTTTTTCTCTATCTCTCTGTCCTTGAAATGGAAGATGGAAGGAGACAGGAAAAAAAGAAAAGCCTTCCTTTCCAAATACCAGCTTTCAAACATTAAGCTTGGTTTCAGTGTAGATTTTAGACATGAAGCATCACAGAAGAGATGTGAAGTAAGATCACTTATACTAAAAGGCTTTTACACATGTAACATGTAGCTTACTTTGTGGTTTTAACCTCCAATACCGGTTTAATAACTTTTTTTTTTTTTTTTTAAGTTTTAAAACCTCTTTAATTGATGTAAAACATTTTCTTGGATTCTCAATGCTGATGGAGCCTGGGCATGTATTTTTATGTACAATCTAAATAACAGACATACTGCCCTCATCAATCTTAACTACACATTTATCTATTTTAATTCAACCAGCTGTTATCTTTTGCTCTAGACCATTACTACTGCCTAACTAAACCAAAAAAAAAAAAAAGTGTGCATGTGTGTAACAAATTAGTTTAACAGTCACCAACTAAATAAAAAGACAAATCCCCAGTTACATCCTTCCCAATAGGCTTGTCATTGACCACAGTAAATGAACAGAATCAAACTCAGTGAACAGTTAAGCAGACAGAATAAACCAGCAGCAGCATGAGCCTCCCAGGCTCTTGCACAAGCCCAGGAAGTGGTCCGAGCACCCATGCTTTTTATGAAGCAGATGCAGTTTCCTGACTTTTTAAGAAACAGGGCCCTCTAGGGGAAGGTGGGTGAGAGCTCACTGGGAAATGATCTACCAACACTTCGCCAGGATTTCCGCGTTCCTGCATGGAACAGTGACAAGCTTTTTCTGCCTCTCAGTGAGGAAAGACAGAAGGCGCAGAGTCCTGTCGTGTGTGGGGTTGTGTAAAGCCTCCCCAAGGGAGTTCAGGTGTACCCAAAGGCTTCCGTTGGGAGCACTTTTTGGTGGGAGAAAGTGGCGCTGTACGTGTTTTTTAGGGTCCTAATTAGGGTTCGGCTCAGTGTTCCGGTTAGGGTTATGTTTAGGGTTGTTTGGAAAGAGAGAAGGCTCAGAGTCCTGTTGTGTGTGGGGTTGCGTAAAGGCTCCCCAAGGGAGTTCAGGTGTACCCAAAGGCTTCCGTTGGGAGCACTTTTTGATGGGAGAAACGTATGTGTTTTTGAATCAAAGCCTGACCTTTAGGGCTTCTCAGACTGTTCTATAGAGATGCTTTCTAAAAACATTAATTAAAAAAAAAGGGGGGGTGGGAAGAACATATTTAAAGAAAATTTACCCATATTGAAATGAAAGTACTTAAGCAGGGGGTAATAAAAAAATCTATGCAGGAACTGTGTGCTGGTAAAATGGACTCCATCAAACCTGAAAATATGATGTTTCAGGCAGCAGCTGCATAGGATCCAGAATTTACCAATGGACTACCTGACTATGGCAGGCTGCTGAAGTACAGTATTTCTGCATCTCTGTAATGCCAAACAACAAAGCTTTAGAATAATATTACTTCTAGTGTTATTTACTATATTTTTTCTCATCAGAGCTCCACAAGCTGATATTTGTTCCACTGATTTCATAGAGGGTAAAATGAAACAATATTTGATCCAACTAGATTGACTTTTTTCAATAAAGCAGTAATACTGAATATCAGGATTTTCCTTACCACTCGCTCCCCATGGTGGCAGCAAGCACCTGCAGATGTGAGGCAGGTAAGAAGCTGCTGCAGAAAACAGCTGTATGAGCTAATTTAAAACTTAATTATCTAAGATATTTAACACTTACAGAGACATGGGGCAATGTGGATATATGGCTGTAAGGCGAGTTCAAATTTTGCAGCAGGTATAAAAGCTGGTTTTACTGATGTGATCCTCTTACGGTGATACTGTAGCTAGGTTGGCCAGTATAGTGAAGCTGGACTAGCTCATGAGAATGAGATTTTTTCTGTGGGATTGGAAAGATTAAGGTTTTCCAGACTTCAAGACACAATTTCACCAATATAGCTTATGTTATTCCATTTTGGCTTTGTCTATAAAACCTCCTGAATGACAAAAACTGGTAGAAAAATGTTTGATCTTACCCTAAATGCAGTTGAGATATATTTTATACCTTGGGAGACTGGTTGTGGCTTTAGTCAAACTCTCCTACACGAGCGATCCTGTGCACAGGGACAGAAGCCTGAGGCTGCGGACTGAGGTGCTTTTGATCCACTAAACAATTTGGTGTAAAACGGTAGCTGGACATAAGTGCCAAAGAAAGTGGCCTAGTTAATCTTTTCTTAAGATGCATAAATAAATTCAGCCATAGCTAAAAAAGGCTATTCAAATTGAAACAAGAAAGTTCACATGTTCTCTTAACCCAAAATAACTGAACATGTAAATAAAACAGACCTAAATGTTTTGGTTATTATTTCTGTGCAACAAGCATGTATTTTCAAAACCACAGGGGCTAAAAACCTGGAGGTTTCCACACCTGTCAGAGCGTATTAGGCCAACAAGAGCCAGCCCAAGATGACTAAATTACAGTGTTGTGTCTTAACTGAAAGCGAAATTTTCAGCCTTGGAAAGACTTGGATCCAAACTTATCTTTCTACATGACAGCAGACCTAGCAGAGACAAAGACTCATTATGCCTAAATTTAGTGGTCACTAGACGTGTCTGTACAGCACAAGGGATCTCTCACACCTTGCTCCTTCCAAGGCTAGAAGTACCATCTTACGGCCCCTTCCCACTCTGTTCCCCAGTGCAGCAGGATCTGCCCACCAAAACTCCTTATCTCCATGTGAGACCAGCTCAATGCGAGGCAAAGATGAATTGGGGTCCCATGAAGAGCGATTTTTATGGGACTCTGGCCTGAGTGATCCAGAAAACCAAAAAAGAACTCCCCTTCCAGCAATACAATAAAAACAGCACCACAAAACTCCAGCAGAAACCATTCCAGCTCATCTACCTGCAGACAGGCATAAGGGATACGCTCAAGATGGCATGGTGGGGAAGCAGGCAGAGGCCTTGGCAAACAGGGAACACAAAGTGTTTTCGACAGAGCATGTTTTCTGTTTTTTCAGTTGTTCAACCTGTTTACTTCCAATGCTGGAGAGAGGCTTTGAGAAAGCTCATAAATATACGAGTCTTCTTCAGGCTTTGCACTTTCTTTTTCTATCCTGACATAAGCTGAAGGTAGAAAGCTCTCCAGAAAAATGTCAGTCAGCAACCACAGCCTGAGGACCCGTCAGGATAAAAAGGGCAGTTGGGCTGAGGAGCTGAGAAGGGTGTCTTCTCCTTTGCTTGCTGCTCCTCTCTGCTCAGGATAGCACCTATGCTGTGGCATGGGATTTGTGCTAGATGAGGCCCATTCAAGTGATCCTTTTTGGGATGGGAGCTTGGCCATCTCCATGACAGGAACAGGGGAGTACTCACACTGAACTTTTCTCATCACTGCTTGCGTGACACTTTGCTTTGGGACATGCAGTGACTGCATAAATGACTGTGCTTTAGCCAGATTCTTCTCAGTAAGGCCCAGTGAAAGGCCAAGATGTAACAGGTACAAACTGAAACAAAGGAAATTTCATCTAAACATAAGAAAAAATATATTTTAAAAAACAAACAATAAAACACTGAGGGTGACTGACCACAGGAACAATTTACCCAGAGGGATGGTGGAGATACTAACATCTGACTGGACACAGTACTGGGGAACCTGCTGTAGCTGGCCTGCTTGGATGGATTTGGACTTCATGACCTCCAGCAGTCTTCCAACCTCAACCACTCTGATTCTGTAATAAGGCGACACTCTTTATGAGAGGATTATTCCACAATTTCCCAACTTTCACTAATACCACTTGCCAACAGCCCTACTCTTTCATGTAGGCTGGGCATTTTGCTCAAGGTCATGCAGTTTACTAAAGCTGGAAACATACATAGGAAACACCGATCCTCACCTTTTTGCCAAATAAGCAAAAAAAGACATTGTTTCACCTTTCCAGTTTCAGAGGGAGCTCTTACTGGGTGAAGATGAAATGCATGCGACATGCAAAGGCTGCTTTCGAAATCCTGATCCTGTACATGCCTATTTCAACCTGCTGAAGGGCAATCCAGCATCATCGTGCCCCAGAGGTGCCATGTGCTGCCTTTTAAATTGAACAGGGTGTAAGGAACGGGAAGAAATTCTGCACAGCTAGCAGCAGAATCTATAAAGTCAGCACAAAAAATATTTTGAAGAGATCACAGAACATGATTTAAAAAGTCTTTGGACGCTACATTTTTATTACATAGTTTATAACTATCATTATGATGACAGAGGCACAGTTAATAGAAAGTGCAAGAGTACATTTTTTTCCAGATATAAAGAAATGTAACAGCACTAAATTAACATTCTATAACAACATTCATTTCTCCATTTTTCATACCAAAAAAATGAATTAAAAATCTTAAGTTTAAAGCATTCGGATGGAACTTCTGTTTTAAACAATACTTGTAATAAATAAAATTGTTTACTTGCTTTCATTGTGTTTTGTCAGCTTCACATTCTTCATTTAAAATTTCAAGTGTCTACACTTTTATAAGTTTATTGGCAAGATTCAAAGAGCAATTTTTAAAGCCTTGAGCATATGTACTGTTTCTCCCTTTTTAAATAAAGTACAGGTTTTATAAATAGCTAGTTACAGAAAACAATAACATAGACAAGTAATACATAATTTCATTTGTAACTATGCTTCCAAGTGATATTTTCAATTCTCGAATCCAAACGGTCTCCAACAGGAATAAGATACGTATTAAAACATTTATATTTAGGAAAACATTTACCTTTCACATGATTTCACTTGTACTGTACATTCAAACTGAAAAATACTTTGGTTCTTCACTGTAAAGCACCTTATAAAATATTTTAATCACATGACAAACATTCTTTAAGTCAATACTACACGTTTGGGGGAAGAGGGGCAGGACTGGACAGAACCTATTTTCAAAACCTAGACTCTGAATTCCTTAATCAGCTATACAACACTCAAACGCACTGTGTACTAAATTCAGGTTCAAAAGACATTGCCAGACAGATTTTCCTAAAGAGAAAAACTGGATTGAAAGGGACTTCCTGGACCAGTAAGTCCTGACCAGTGCTGCTGTAGGTATGACTTCAAATGAGCCTTTCAGAAACTCCAGAGCAATTTGGTTTCCGCTCATACTATCTCTAAAAATTAATTTGGAAAGAATTTAGTAAACTCCTCATGCTGCTTTATCTATCAAGCAGGAATATAACCTTATATTACTACTCTGTTTCCTGCAATAAGAACGTGATTTCTGTCACTTATATTCCACATGTACCATAGCCAGGGGCTGGACCAGCTCCTGCAGTAGTGAAACTCCCATCTGAGAGCATGTCAAGATCTGCCTTGTGTCTCCACTGTATGGTTAAGATGACCAATTATCAGCAAAACCCAGACAAAAAAAATAATGCAAATCACTTCTTTTGTTTCATCTGCAGAATCTTGCCAAGAACAACACAGAGTGAGCATGGATTAACAAGAAAACCAAAATCTTTGGGAACAGTTTACATGGTCTTGAAGCACTAAAAGCTGTTTGACAGCATTCTGCTGGTTTTCAGGTAATTATCCACTTCGTAAGAAACAGCTTTGTGAGAAACTGCTTTCTTGCTGAAAACTAAGAAAAACATCTCATGGAATGGCTTTGCAGTAATGCACCTCAGCACTTCTTAACACAATATATACATAGAATCTAATTAAAATTAAAACATATTCACTTAGAGATACTAAGAACCTAATTCTGCAACAGAAATACTTTGTTTCTTAAACCAGTGGCAGCAACAATTACAAATTATGTTGTTCTCACTGCAACTTAAGAAGTATACTGATTCACTAACAACATAATCCACAGTACAACTTTGCTGCTTTCAAACACTGGTACTTTTCCTGGTAGTTAAAAAAATAGTAAAAAAAAATCATACTTATGACTTCCTACATGCACGATCTATGCATTGATATCAGACTTCAAGTTAAAAACTAGACTATTACAGAGATCTGTCATTCTGCACTGGGTATTTCTTCTCTAATAGCACTATTGGGAATTACATGTTTACACCATTAATTGTATTTCATTATTTAGTTCAACATTATGGAACCTGGTAATTGTTTTAGATTGCTGTCTCAGCACAGGATTTAAAGAACAAGGTTTATTAAGTAACAAACAGGTAGCTAGCTACTGGGTGATGAACACCAACTCTATTTCTCATTGAGAATTTTTTAATATTCAAGATTTAATGATCAAAACCTGCATTTTGAGATTTCAGTTCTGTAACAAATGAAGTTGGTCTTAATTTACTAAGCCTGAATCTGAACATCCCAAACTAAGGAGGTTTGGATCTATAGAGTGGGCTGGGGACCGCTCCTGGCCCACTTATCTCTACAGGCAACTGGTGTCAGTGCAGTATCTGACAGATAATGTACTCTTTGATGATGGTAGATATCCACAGAGATTGAAATGTAAGTATTTAAGGGTTGTCTGTGTGACACCAAACTCTTCTGGCTCATTTTGGGAGTGCTAGTTGATACTGGAAGCAAGCACTAACTACATTGCTGCCTTTTTAAAAGCTAAATATTTCAGCTAATAGCACATCACGTTCATATACTCAGATGACAGAGTTTTTGGCTTAGAAGTTGAGAACGAGCAAGCATCAACCCATTCAACCTTCAAGCATACAATCTTAGGAGGAGTGTACTGGAACAGGGATGTATAGGAGTTAAACATGGGTACAATGTTAAGATTGAAACCCCAAATCTCTCAGTCATCTGTCTAACAGAAATTCAGATCACGGTCAGTGAGATGTTACAATGCTAGGAGTGTGAAAAGCTGGAACCAGACGTTTACAAGAAGACTGGCATTCAAGAGGAACCATTCCTGGCACAAGGCAGGCTATAGATACAAGAGCAGTCCTTGAAGTTTTTAAGGCACATATATCTGCAAACACAGAACTTTCAGTATTTCACAGATGTGGGAGTTTATAATTTTTTAAACACAGTACTAAACTTGACTATGCATAAAGAAGCCTGTTACAAGGCTGGGAAATGCATTTCTGGTTCCTTAGTCTCCTTAATTGTATCTTGATATTCCGCCAAAAAAAGCAAACTTCATGGAATGGTAACACAGCTCTGTTCACAAGCATTAACGGCTTCTACTCCTCTTTTTTTTTTTTTGTTAAGTCTAACTAAAGAAAATAGAAAAAGATACTGGGAGGTCACTAATAAACTCATTTTCTACATTAAGGAAGAAATATCTGTATAGAACAAACCTCATAAAGGTAGAAAAGCATCTGTAATGACCTCCAGAAGTGATCATTGCTTGCACAGACTTGTAGACAGTTGCTAAGGTTGTTTTGGTTATTTTTCCATTTTGTTTCTTCTGCCTTTTTTTGAGGGCATGTGCGTGAGTCTTTCATAATGTTGTGTCATCATCTTCTCCAAAATCTCCCACCAACAACGAATGCTTATCTGGTTCATTAAGAACTATGCTGTTCACTGAACGCTTGTCTGAAAAGAGAGAATTTATGGAGGCTCTACTGTAATTGATGATGCGATCCATTAAGCTCAGTTTACGAGAGTTTGTGCCAGTCTCATCAATTCCGATATGGACACTGATTTCTGATGAGCTCTTGTGCTTCATTTGGCCACGGGCCCGGAACTCGAGTTTCTCAGAACTTGGTTTCTGGTACCTATGGGGGGGCGAGAAAAGAGGACAATGTGTCTCAGGATTAAGTAAGGTACACTAAAATATGGAAAGAAGCTAGCCTTAAAGTGCTATAATCACACGCAAGCCAGAGACATTTATAATATGATCCATTTTACAGTGATTGAAGTCTCAGATTTTGAGAGTCTACCATACAACCAGAAGCTGATTCTGTGCTTTTTTGCCAGGATGCAGAAGAACAGGTAAAGCAGACAGGTATCACTCAGTATTTAACTGCTTTAGTGGTACTGAGCATCTGCAAAACATGTAACAGCAAAGTGTATCTGCTAACATTTACCAAGTATTCTGCTCTGCTTCCTCTGAAACCAAGCGTGTTAACTGGACAGCAAAAGATACCATTCCTACCTCAGTGCTACACTGCTCCTAACTGTGAAGTAAGGAAACAAATTCTTCATTGACAAATGCAGCTTGGTTTATCACCAGTCCTCGGTGCTTGTGCAGAGTGTACAGCTGCGCTGTCTCAGAAGCCTCACTTTTCAGCAGTCAGCATGTTCAGACAAGATTTCTCAGAAATATACAAAGGGCACTAAGGAATTTGAAATTTTGAACACACTTTTGAGTTCTACGTTTCTCTTAATTTTTAAATACTACCTTCTGAAGTATTATGGGCTGACTACTCTTCTCAAGCAAGAATCAACCACTGCCAAGCACAGGCTTGCCCAAATTGTTCTCCAAAAAGTTTCAAAATCTGTCACAGCCTCACACTCATTTTCTGCCACTTAAAGGAAAAGACCTGAGCTTCAAATCCAAGTTACAAATAACAAATAAGTTTTTCATACTCACATCTTCAACAGCAAAGAAGAAAGCACAACAGAGACAGAGGAGGCGGCCATTGCTGCAGATCCCATCCAAGGTTGCAAAACCAGACCAATGGGCAGGAACACACCTAGAAAAAGAAAATAATAAGTTTAGGGCAGTAACACAGCATTCTTCATATATGAATCCAACGCCTTATGTAAAAACACAAAACTTCATGAGGACTTTCTAATTTCGTTCCATTTCTATTATGTTAGTAAATGATTTTAGTCTAGTATTAAATAAATATTTGCATTGAATATTTGTTACGTCCTATCTCGCGCAGAACCCACATGTGAATACAGCTGACCATGTCACTTATATAATCTGTAATTCATAGGTAGGCATGTCTTGCCAGCCTTGCAGTAAACTGCTTGTTTGTGGGATCAAGTTCATTTAATAAACAGTTTATCTTACAGTCATTTTGATGTGCTGAGCATATCCACAGCAGCTGTAATGTGGGAAATGACAGTGCACAAATTGCCTGCAGAGGTTGCAGTGGCATAAGAGCTCTGCTCTTAACGTCCATCAGAAATAAAGAAAATGGATACTCTTCCATACAATAGTAAATCCATGTAATCTGTTGGCTAAGCACAGTTTTATTACCACAGGAAAATCACATACCAGCAGCTATGGGAACTCCAATGAGATTATAAATTAGAGCAAAGACAAAGTTGATCCGGATCCTTTTGACGGTCTTCCTTGATAAATCTATACTTGCTACCACATCCATTAAGTCATCCTGGAAATTAATGTTTATAGGAGAAGTCAGAGATAAAAAGCATACACATAATGTCACCATACCCCCATTTTTAAGCTAACTACCATACACTGGACATAACAGACTACATGTAATAAGTATTCTGTAAGTTGCTCTATTTCATCTGCATAGAGCCCATACAATGAGCACCAGCCTTATTTCAGATGCCACCATAACCCAAACAATGTATACAGCGCTATCTGTAGGGTACAGGTCTAGACAACACAGTTCCTGTCAAGGTATTGTTGATACACAGGAAGAAGTGACTGTAACCTTACAGATATTCTGATATGTTCCTTAAATATGATTTATGTTTGCCAAAGGTCACCCCATTTTTTTCCTCCTTTGCCAACTCTAAAATTTGAATTACCCCTGAATTTGTAGGAGCAAGAAAATGGGGAAAGCTTCCTTTACAGGTCACGTACCACTACTAAACAAGCAAGACAAAGACAATCTCCAGTTGTACTGGCTTATGAACTACACCTCAGCAATGGTCTGAATCACTCAAGACATCATCTCATTTTCATGAAACATTCTTCTTTCTTACCTTAATTAGAACCACATCAGCTGCCTCGATGGCTACATCAGTACCCGTGCCAATAGCAATTCCCACATTAGCCATAGCAAGTGCAGGGGAGTCATTGATACCATCTCCAACCATGGCCACCCGTTTTCCTTCATCTTGTAGCTGTTTCACTTTGGCTACTTTGTGGGAGGGAAGAACCTCTGCAAACACTTTGGAGATGCCAACCTATGGGGAGGGGTAGAGAGAGAGAACACAGGAGTAGCTTTCCTACTAGCTATCAAAGTTTCTGCTTCTAATAATGCAATTATGAAAGCCAAAACCCACATTATGCTCTTGAGTCAAAAGACCAAACCCTAATATGAAAACAGCTCTGATTTCAAAGTTGACGCTGCACCTATTCAAAAAGGCTTCTTTAGTTACCCTCTTATTCTGAGTTTTATGTCAGCATTTTTCACCAAAGACCAGTTCTATACTAGCCACAAGCATTATCAATGTGACAACATCCTTTCTGTAAATGGGTTGTGGCAAGCTTCAAACCCAAACACACGCAGAACAGCTTACCTGAGAGGCAATAGATCGTGCTGTCTTGCTGTTGTCACCAGTCATTAGAACAACTTCTAATCCCATACTCTTCAAAGTGTAGACTGCCAGCTCAGCTTCTGGTTTCACAGTATCAGCAATAGCTATCAAGCCACAAAGCACTCCTAAAAACACAAAGCAGGGGTTAGTAATAAATACTCTGTTCATTTCTTTTGGGGGAAGGAGAAAGTGACATTTTCTCCTGTAAGACAGTGTAACAAAGCTTTAGCACTTGATGTCTCTCCACCCCATTAGTCTACTTCAGGTGTAACTGCTAAGGCATTGGTACTTACCAGTTTCTATTTAAGTGGTGACAAGTCACCTCTGAATGAAGAGAGAGCAATGAACTTACCATCGACAGCTGTAAGAACTGCTGTGCGACCTTTCCTCTCATGCTCAATCATGGCTTTATCAACTTCATTTTTAACAAGAAGTCCATTTCTGTTCATCCATTCCCGGTTCCCAATGAGAACAGAGTATTTTTGAGAAGTCACTGTAGCTGAAGGAAGAACAAGTCTTGTCATCATATAGACAACTAGCAAGTTTCCCTCCAGCTAATCCTATCCAGCTCTCTCGGTATGCACTGAAATATCATTAAAGAGTCTAATCAATATTGAGAGAGATTTTCTTTTTTGCCAAGCCAATCTTTTCATGTGTTCATGAAAAGAACGGTACTGACATTTCTTCAGTAATAGGTAGTTACCACTTCAGTAGACCAAGAATCACAGATCAAGGGACAGTAAAAGACAAAGTCCCTTTATCAGTGCCTTTAATTTAACATCCTAATATAGTTGAAAGATCTAACAGTGAACTGCTCTTGATTGAAAACCAGTCAAATGTGTAAACATACATAATTTTGCCTAGCAAATAGTGACTTGGGATGAAGCAAAATAGACAGCTAAGAGAAAACTCCTATATGGTCTTTCAGCTCCACATTTTACAACTTCCAGTTGTATTTATACCAACATAATGTTTTCATCCAAATGTTCCAAGTGATGCGTGAGCATGAAATAAATAAATGACCGCCTCTATTTCATACGTGCCTTGATGCAAGCCCAGTTCTACAGGGCTGAAAAAAATGCTCTCATTCTTAAGGATCCTGACTAAGACCAAAAACGTAAGGCAATCTTGCTATCCATTTTATTCTATGAAGTGGAGTTAGCTTACTTGGTAAATCAGCATCGATAATCAAAGCAGGCTGCATTGATTCCTCCACATTCTCCTCAAGTTTCACAAGTGTCACGTTTTTAACATTGTTTTCTTCAACCATTTTATTTTTCCTGTAGAGCAGTGCTTCAATATTGGTGACTTTACAGCTAATGCCACAGCCTGGAACTACCTGAAAATCTGTACATGTCCCAAGGGTTTCTGAGTCCAGTTCCTAAAGAAAGCGGTAGCAAAAAGAAGACTGAAGTGGCCTCAAAATTTTCCAGCTTTCTATTTGAATACATCGATTACTTTCTAAATGATGCCAGTCTATTCAGACATATTAAGTAATGCAGAAGTTCTTCTGTAATACAAATGTCTTTTCCTACACAATTTACCTTTTTGCAGTACTTTGTTATTGCTACTCCAAGAGGATGTTCGCTGTTACTCTCTGCAGTTCCCACGATGGCCAGCATTTTATTATGTGGCATCCAGTTACTCTCTACTAGGTATTTCACACGCGTCACTTCTGGAGTCCCATGAGTAATCGTACCCGTTTTGTCAAATACAACCACCTTTACCTGCAGTAAAACAGGAAGATTTCATTCAATGAACAAAGCTTTAATGTATATTTTCCTCAGAGTACCCCACTTTTAACCCAGCTTACTAAGATGCCGCTCACAAACATGCAATGATCTGCTCAGACAGGAATTAGCAAAATGCTCCTGATACCCACCCTTGGAGTTCTTGTAAAATTAACCCACGTTTTGTACCTTATGGGCCATCTCTAATGGTTCTCCTCCTTTGATCAGTATGCCATTCTGGGCTCCTACACCAGTACCAACCATCACAGCTGTTGGGGTGGCTAATCCCAGGGAACAGGGGCACGCAATACACAGGACTGTGATAGAGGCTTGGAAAGCAAAGCGGATTATCACCTCTGCTGCAGAAATGCTCTTATTGTAACCCTAGTGACAGAAATTCATTTTAGTGACACAATAAAACAAGGAAAACAAGGAATTCAACTACACATTGCCTTTGATGTAAAAAAAAGAAATGCAAACGTAAATTAAAGAATTAGAATTAAAAAGTAAAGCACAGGAAAAATATGCCAAAGCTATGACTAATGACAAAATTAACGACCAGTGAATAAATTGTGCTCTATACTGCATGTACCCATGGTTTGTTTTATTATAGGACTTTTCCTTATATAGGGTACTACACTCTAGTCATATGCAATAGCAAAGATATAAAGATTGCTCTCCTGCAACTCGTAAATTCTAACGAGAAATACTAGTCCACCAAGAAACCTGAGATCTAAGCTACCACAAAGTACAAATTAAGATTTTGATCCTCCTCTGGCATCTGTAAGGTACATGTATTTCACTGATTTCAAAGGTGAATTTACACAAAGATATACTAAGAAAAATAGAATAAGAATTGGAACTTGTGACACAAAGCATTTCTTTTCCCAACAGAAAAGGAATGGAAATTGGGAAATTTCAAGGGTTAGTATTTGTGCTTTTTTCTGTTTTTCCTTTTTAAAACTAACTGTCAGGAGTTGATTAATTACTGCAAACTCTCTTTAAGTAGAAATGTAAGAATGGTTCTGCAGTGTAATAAATAGCTGAAAAATATAATCATTTCATATGGGTTGTTCCCCCCCCCAGGAACTGCCTGCAAGGACAATCCAAAAATGAAGCTGTTGCAACCTAATACATTTGCAGACTAATTATTTTTGAAATATTTCAGAAGGTGTTTAACAAGATTTACTTACCATAAAGTATTTTTCTACTATTTCGAAATCCACAAATCCAATTATAATCCAGGCAAAAAGGGTAACCACAGAAACAGCCACAATAAAGGCACAAAGTAGCCACTAAGTTTGTCTGCAAATTGCTGAATAGGAGCCTAGGAAGAAGAAATGAGCGTCAGCTTCAGCAACATCACGCTTATTCTCTTCTATGCCTTCAGACACAGATATAATCACACCTTCTGTTTTCAGCACATTTGTCATACCACACTTTATAATTACATTTTACTCAATAAGATGACGAGATCTGGAACAGTGGACCATATCAAAGTCCTTGTTCAGCAAAAGAACTTCATTATGTTGAGATTTGAATTGCAGCTGCAATCTTAACCACTTTGCAAATTATTTGGTACACTGATGCCTAAGTAAGACGAGGCTCAAATGCTTAAGTTGATACTACTCTACCTTTGAGGTCTGGGCCTCCTCCACGAGTTTAACAATTTGTGAAAGAGTTGTATCAGCTCCGACATGGGTTGCCGAAATCAGCAGTGATCCATTCTGATTAATAGAACCTGCAATAACTGTATTGCCGGGTTTTTTAGTCACAGGCATCGCTTCACCTAAGGAAAAGTCAATAACAGATGCTGGAGGAGCTTTTTTGCTGATGTTTTTTATTTTAACAACTACCAACTCCTAACATACAGGTAAAAAAAAATAAAAGAACATCAGTTTCAACTTCTCTTCAGATTTATTTAAAAAAAAGAAGAACATGTTCATACTTGCAAAAAAAAAATGCAGGCTCACCTGTGATAAGAGATTCATCTACCATTGAGTGTCCTTCAATAACACGACCATCCACTGGGAATTTGCCTCCTGGCACCACTTTGACAATATCACCTCGCTGAACCAGTTCAACATCAACTTGTTCTTCACTAGAGTTTTTAAACAAGAGATTGTTAACGGAAGTTACCCAGGTAAAAACAGTTGTCACTATACACAAAGCATAATCCCATCAGTTAACATTGTTAACTTATACAAAGGCCATTTTATAGAGCACTAAGCTTATCATATTTTTATTTACTTCCCAGATGAGAAAATCCACTATGTTCCTTATCTTAGCAAAAATTAGCACGATTCCAATAAAACAAATTGGAATAGGATTAATTTTTCTTAATTTTAACATTTACATCTTACGTATCTGCCAGCAAAATCTGAAGTTATTTCCTTCATAGTTCTACAGACTGATAACATTTGTATGTGAATTACTAATATTAAAAACAGAAAAAGGAACATCAGCAAAAGCAAATGACAAAGTAAGATACCTTAAGAGAAGGTTATCAGGGCCCAAGGTAACAATAGTTGCTTCAGTAGCTTGTAATGAAATTAGTCTAGCCAGTGCTTCTGATGTTTTACCCTAGAATAAGAAATTCCTTATTTTTCTGACTATGGTATTGGAAAAAAATCACAGGGTAAATGACAACCAGATATGTTGTGATGTACTTTGTTAAGAAAATACTTCCTGCAAACAGATTTATATTAAGTCATTTCATATTTTTACTACTTCAGTTATTGTAGATGATTTCATAATAAATAAGGTCAGAAGAATCTAGGAAAGCTTTTTCATCTGATTTTTAAAGTATAAAACATTCAGAAATGATACTCAGTGTCTTATAGTTTGCAAATATGATGCTTTCCATTTAGCGAAGATGTCAAGAACATGCCTAGTTTACTAAACCTATTTTACTATATTTTACTAGAGCAACCTGTCTGAAATAAAATTTCCACTGCTACATTCATTTTGACCAACACATCACAAGTATTTTTATTTTCCTTACCTTTGCAACGTGCTCTAGCCACCGGCCCAATGAGATGAACGCAAGCAGCATGGGAGGTGTGTCAAAGAAAGTCACGGGGTTTACTTTTGCTTTCTCAGCCATTGCAACTAGAAGAATAACAAATGAGTAGACGAACGCAATGGAGGTTGCCAGAACAATGAGCACATCCATGTTTGCAGTTTTGTGCTTCAGTGCTTTGTATGCCTGTATATAGAAGTGCCAGCCTCCAAACATCTGTAACAGTAACAGTACCAGTTATATTCTGTGCGCTTCTAACAGACAGCAGCAGTTTTTCCCTGAGAGGAAAACATCCCCCCCCCCCTTTTTTTTTTTTTGTCATTTGCCTTCTCCATCACCTACTGAAGTCCTAGCTCTAGGCGAGAGCTGTATCTTTACCTCAGTATTCTTAGGTCATCTCACCATGCCCACCAGCTAGAGCTAGGCAAGCTGCCTCCGATGCTCTGACTGCACAGCACCTACACATTGACTGACCTGCCCAAAACAGTACCTAGCACCGCATATTTTAGCAGCAGTGTTAGCATCTAACAGCCTCAAAACAATTTGAAGCAGCAGATTTACGGTCACTTGCCAAATTTAATTTCTTTGTTGTCTTCCACTTTGATTGTCTAACCCCACCAAACTCAGAGCTGCCACGTTCTCACTTACCTGTACAGGGACACAGAGTAAAAATGACAGAAAATTCATAACAGACAATCCTGGCAGGAGCTGGCGTTCCAGGAACATAGAGGAGTGAATGGCCTCCATTTCCTCATCACTCATGTTGTGATGTGCGCGAGCATCCGAGAGTTGACTGTCCTTAACCATCATGTAAATCATCATCACCATGACAGGAATACAGAAAGCCAGGCTCACAAAAAAAGCCCTTCTCCACCTCAAATTTAAAAAAAAAATTATTTGTTTTGCAGGCGAGTGCTGAGTAACAGTTTAGCTAGCAAGTCTGCACAAACTAATAAAAAAATCCATAAATTTTACTATTCATTAAAAGACAAAACATTAAAAAGAGTAATCAAAGACGTTTACAAGATGCTTATATAGAATCTAAATATGTCCAGGAATACTTACTGCCTTATTTCACGTTTATGATCTAGGTGACTAGCAGATCTATCTTTTCTGACTAAAGTAGTTGTGAAACCTAAATCCTACAGGACAAAAAAAAAGAACAAAAATTAAAAGAGAACAGTCGATTTGTAAAGACAACTTGCACTCCCATAAATTTATGGGCAGATTACTGATTTTGCCAGCCTTGCAATTGATTTGTTTTGTTAACATTTCTGATACAATTGCTTTTCTCTCTGCACAAGTTAACCCAAAAAGTAATAGTCTGATGTAGAATTTTTCTAGAACATTCAAAAGGCACTCTAAAATGTGGCTTTCCAAAATGGTTAATCCTGAAGCACAGAAGTATAAAAATTTAGGGAGAATACCAAGAAAGTCATGTCATCTTTCCTTTGCTACAGTACTCAAGGATGGGCTTTACCTTTTGGCAACCTACAGACTTATCTTCAATTCTACCATAGCCTAGCTTTCCCAGTCTCTCTTTAAACACTTGGACAAAGTCACTATAGATCATTGCTTTTCAGCCAGAACACACACATTATCTGCAGAAACCTGAGAGCAAGATAATGATGGATGAGACAATTTTTTTTCCTTTAATAGCCTTCTTCCCTTCTGCTGTGGCGTATGTAATGCTTCAAAGGACACTGCATATTTTATTAGACTTGTTGCCTTTGTGAAACTTACCTTTATCACTTGTATCACATCTCGAGGACCTATAATCTCAGGATCGTATTTGATGTGTGCTTTGTTGGTTGCAAGAGCTACTGAGCAGTATAAAACACCATTAGTCTTCATGAGGGTAGATTCTATTTTGTGCACACAAGAAGCAGATGCCATTCCTCTCACCTGTAAAATAAAGGTTCCCTATGGTTATCGAAACCAAAGGTTAATGTATCATACGAAATGGGAAAAGAAAGTGTTGTTATGACCATCCCGAACTACTTATTGCCTATTGTTGGGGTCTGAAGCAGTGAGATGGAGCCCACTTGTGAAGGATGAAAGCCCTACAGGGGAAGTATGGCGCAGAACACAACGTTTTAAGCTCTGATGAACCTCTGCTGTCTCTTCATGCTGAGAGCTGGAACACTAAGCTAGACTCTGCTCCAAAAAAAATAAAGAAAAAATCACAGAAAATCCTGCCATATGCAGAATAATTCCCCGAAAGCAAGTTCAATAGATAAAATAAAGACGGGGTGGTTGTTTTTAATTACTAGCTTACAACAAGATCCAGAATTCCATCTCCTTCACCAGAGTTTTCCATCACAGTAGCTCCAAATCCCAGTTCTTGTATGAGCTCTGCAATAGCCGAAGGGTGTATGACAGCAGGATTATACCTCACTTCTGCCTTTCCTGCCATTAGGGCAACAAGTACTGAATGTATTCCTAGAAAACAAAATGTACAAATAGCAGTTCATGTTTCAGAAAAACACTTAATGACAATGTGACAGCACAATAGCAGTGCAATGAAATTGAGAAACCTACCACATTATAGGCACATACAAACAAAAACAAGCATTTTTGGAAGATGTATAAGCAGTGTAACAAAAGCTTGGGAGTGCAAGCATGAAGAATTAATATATTACTCCAGGAGAAAAACATGCAATTCACGTTTACCATCTGTCTAATTACAAACATTCAATTTACTTTGTATGAAAAGATGACCATTTTGACTTCAAAAACCACTTCTAAAATACACTCTGGCATATTATTTTGATCTAATTCTAGAATTTCTAAAAACCCTTTCTTTAAGAACTTGAGTGAACATGTTTCAGAAAGGGTAGATCTAACAATATGCAATCCTACTGTACACTGAGTTAAAAGGAAAGTACAAAAAGCTTTTAGAATGAAGAAATAAAATTCCAAGTTAACTTGGAATATGTCCATCTTCATTATAATAATTAAACACAGTCTATAATAATAACTCTTCATTATAGTTATGCAACTATTTGTTCCTGCAAATAAAATCATCACTCTGACAGAAATATAGACATCATTGTCCTGACTTGCGGAGCTAAAGTTACCTTACATCTCTTTAATCCATACTAATACTGTCATTCTCCAATAGCTCTGTTTCTGATACAGATGTGTACACTTCTGCCTTTACGTTGCAGACCTGGGTAAATCCCTCCAGTTGAAGAGATTTAGTTTAGTTTCATGAGGATCCATATTTGATCTCTATATATCCTCTTCAGAGAACCTCAACTCCTGCTTTTGCAAGGGCAGTCTCCAGCCAGCACACCAACAAAGCAGCAAGAATTACATTCTCTCTTCATCCTACAAACCAACTGTAAGTCAACTATGTTCTCCCTCATGAAGTACCATCAACGGTACTTCTCTTAACAACCCACTAATTAAAAACAGTGCACATAAGCTAGATGGATTCTCTAAAAGAAAAGCTCAGAAATTTAACAGGTTACACTGACATATATCTTACCATCTTCTCTTCTCAAATTCCTCTCAATGTTGGCTACACATGAAGCACACGTCATTCCTGTGACTTGGACATAGCACTTGGATACGCTCTTTGCCTCTTGTTTAGCAGCATGGTTTGGTGACAATTTGGAGGTAGGCTCAGTTCTGTGAGATGCCAGCTGCTCTTCAGGTGAGGGTTGAGTTATCCCCACAGGGAGTTCTGTCTTTGCTGAGGAAGAGATTGAAATTCATGACACCACGAATAGACACTGCAATGAGCTATGACCTGGCATTAATACACGTTGCTGTAAATTTGCAGACCAAGAAGCAGTAATTGTACGTGCCTTATTAAGGCTCTCAAGCACAGGAAAAAGTCTGCTTTCTTTTGCTTACTGAAGCAACAATGGTTAGGCCTCTGATAAACTTTCTATCTGATTGTTTTGTTACAATTTTTCTTTTCCTTTTCCTCATTATATTCATCTGTCCTGTTGTACATCCTCTGTCCTCTTTGGCAGGTCGCAAGCTAAGCCTCTGCCTTGCAACCTTAGTTTTACATGCAAATTTATTGACTTTACCTGGGGTACAAAACAAAGGAATGTTTTGCAAGCAAATTCAATGTTTTTGACTTTTGAGAAGGGACCTCAACCCACAGATAGCTGCTTCTTCCAGCAATTCAGGACAAGCTATGTTTAGGCAGGAGCAGTATAAAAGGGATTAAATATGAGCACCTGACTTCACTGCTTCAGTTATTGACATAAAATATTTCACCTGCTGTATTAAATTCAATCTTAGCAAATAAGAAATGGAGCCTCTGCATTCCCTTGAGAAGCCTCTTTCCATTAATGTTGATCTGTGTCCTCTGTAAATATTCTGGACACCACTATCTAGCCATCTGTTCCCATTGCACAATTACTTTCAGTGTACCAGACATCATGGTAAGCATAATTTTAACTTCCTTGGTGATATCCACACTCTACAGATTCTTGTCACTCCTCAGCCATGCCTGAGTCTGGTTAAACAACCTGTCCGTTACTTCACACAAGTTAAATCTCTAGTAGATTGCTGCCCTGAAGTTTCTTTAGCAGCGAATTATCATTCTTAGCAGCTATCAAAGCTCCATTTACTTTCTACATTCATTCCATAAACATTAAACAGTGGCAAATTGAAGCACCATTTGAATATCAATACTTACTGGATGTATTTGTATTTCCAGATATCTCAGTACTTTTTAATTAATCTAACGTCTTAAAGGAAGTGCTACAGATTTACTTAACTATCTCATTGACAGTGAAAATATAAAGCTTCGCTTGACATGCAGGAAGTATAATGTGTAAACTGATAAATCTCATCTTGGGTGGTACCAAATCTCAAACAGAATTGCATAATCTTTTTGAGCTTAAAAGTTTTACCTGATAAAGATGCATCAAATCCCATATCCTCTATTGAGGATCTCAAGTCTTCTGGGCTTGTTTGTAGAGGGTCATATTCTATAGTCCCATTACTATTTGCCAGAGAGACATTAATAGATTTTACACCTGCCTTTTGGGATATGACTCCCTCAATAGACTGCACGCAAGAATTACAAGTCATTCCCTCAATATTTATCACAACAACTTGAGTAAGCGGCTGGGTAGCATCCTTCAAAGCTGTATGAGGAGACTTCAGTGGAGATGCCAGTGCAGAGAGAAGCGCTGCATGTTCATATTGGTCAGGAAGGCTGACTTTAAATGTCTCTGGAGACACTGCCTCTACAGCTTTTCTCAGTACCTCTACGCTAATTAAGTTTGGGTTATAGCTTACAATGGCAGATTTCTTCTCTAATGAAACAACTATATTTGTTACCGACGGGAGTGCTGATATGGTACTTTGAATATTGAAGACACACGAGTTGCAGTGCATGCCATCAATTTTGAAGACAACAGTCTTCGTATCATTCACATTCTTGGAGTTTTCTTTCAGTGATGTTGTCTCAGAGCCTTTGGTCTGAGTACTCTTCAACCTTTCCAGGTCAATAGCACTGAGTTTGAGGGGCCTAGGCTGCTTTTTGAAAGATGCTGTGAAGCCCACAGCTTCAATTTGACATTTTATCTCTTCTGCTGTAATTAGATGAGGCTGATACACGACAACAGCTTCCTGATTGTCCAAGGACACTGAAAATTAAACAGCAAAAATAAGCGTGCATTACTGCCCTAAGTATAACAAGCATGTTGCCCTAAGAGCAACAGATCTTGTCAAAGACTTCCAAGAATGCTGCAAACGCTCAGAAACTTAACTGCAATGTAACGGAGGTTTAAGTGGCTTGGGAAAATCTCAGTGCAATTTAGTGCAACCATTTATTGTCTAGACAATACAACAGTTCTCAAATACCTTTTTCTCAGTTTTTGCTCTTTTCCCAGGACTTTCACAAATGACATTACTGTTTCTTACTAAATACATCCTTTTATCCAGGGCCTATTGCATCTTTCCTTTTGGATACAATCACATATATAACAATATTAATTTTTAATTGAAAAGAAAATATAAACTAACATTAATTACAATACAAAGAGACACCTGGTATTAGAGATTTCTAAAACTGAAAAATGAAGTTATGAAACTCTACTACTCTAACCTCCCTACCAAAATACAAAAAAAAAAAAAAGCAATCACCGAATGCTGTCACACATGTAACAGCAAGAGCCTCACCACAGTTTGAGCCTCCTTCTTCACTGCTAGCCCAAATTAAACATTTAGCTACATATCAGGTACCACAAAGAGTAACTGTTGTATTAAACTAATATAAATCCAAAGCACCTCCACATTGCCATGAGAGGAACTATGTAAGTTTTTACCTTTAATCCGCTGAATTCCTTGCAATTTGCCAACCTTCCCTTCAATAGTGCTGGTGCAGGAATGACAGGTCATCCCCTCCACTTTCACGCGCAACAAAACGCTACTTGCTTGAGACCAGCTGGAATCTTCACATGTTCCTGGAGTCACTTCTGGTGCTGAAATATTTAAGTCTACTCCTGGGACCATCTGGATAATCTGCTTGCCATTTATAATGGAAGAAAGGAAAGTCACCACTGCAGATTTTTGATCAGAGGACATTTTAACATCCAGGATACCTTTGTTCTTCAGTAGTGTACTACGAATCTCTTTAGATGTTAGAGCTGACTGAGCAGGAATAGTAAGAAAAATAGTGTCAGGTAAAACAGGTTGTGGGTCTGAACCAGCTGATGTAGCATCAAACCCCATGTCACATATTGCTTCCTGTAGTGTTGCTGGAGTCTGTAGCTTTGAGTCATAAATAATGACGGCATTTTTATCCTCTAGAGATATCTTGCAAGGGAAAAAAAAAAAAAAAAAAGAACAAACCAATTTAGCAAACTGCAATATTAAGACGTAGGAAGTAAAACCCTGCATGGGATTATGAATAGCTTTTATTTGCAGACATTAGGAATACTTTTCCAGTATTGTTTGTAGCATTTTATCCATGACTACTTACCTTGAAGAGTAAGGCCATACCAATGGCCACCATACAGTAACTTCTTCTCATCTGTGAAACAACATGGCTAGACAAAACACAGAATTGTTTTTCCCCAAAAAAGTTTCAGAATCCTTTACAAAGAGTCTGTCTGGTCTTTTTTTTTTTTTTTTTTTTAAACTTATGATATCCAGACAGCATCAATGCATTTTATGGGAAAGAAAAAAAAAAAAAAAAGAACCTTCCAGAGCCAAACTCTCTTGAATTGAGTTAGTCAGTGTAATTCAATCAAAAGCAAAAGAGCCCACAGAAAAAAAAATCTAATCATTTGTACAATTTTGCAGTTAGAAGTAATTACCCTTAGGCTGCAAGGATGAAAAACACTCTTTGAAAAATCCCACATATTTAAGTAGCAGTGAAAGGAGTCCAATAATTCTTGGCGTCTTAGGAACAGGCTATTACCTTGCTATGAGGAATAAAGCGCAGCAGACTGAGCAGAGCAAGATTCAGTTTTGAAATTAGATAACATGACAAACATCAATGAAAGCTGTTTTTCCTCTCTGTACGTTTTCGTGACCCAGAGACTTCCTGATTTAGTACTAACCTTTCACATTTGACGGTACAAATATCCTCAATTCAATTTGCTCCCAACTGATGATACATCAAACACAATTACTGCAGTTTCCAAAAGCAAAAGACAATGCTTGCCAGAGGCCCTACACGTTATCATTCAATTTTATCTTTACTTTGGGCAAAACTACAACCTAAAGACCACAGCTGTGATTAAATTACACCAGTTAAATGACTTTAAGAACCACCTTTCTTCATTTTTATCCCAATTATGGGCCTCAGCAGAATTAGGAACATGGACATTTACTGGTTTCATTACCGTTGGCAGCAAAATAACCTAAATGCAGCTGTTTGTCTGTATTGGCCATCCAACATTCATCTCTCCTGCTGACCTAATTCATAATAACTAAACAAAACCCTAAGTTGAAGTTCTGATGCTGCAATGCAAAAAAAAAAATAATTACTAATATAATCTCTTGAAATGTATTATTGTGCTATTTTACTCAGACTAAGATATTCTAACGTATTTCCTTGTCAAGAGCAGTTTTAGAAATAGTATTCAGTTTTGGGATGTTATTTACCTTAGAACATAAAAAGAAACTATTGAGGGTTTTATATTTACCAAACTGTTTCACTCCTTATGTAAAAGGCACTATGAGATGTACTTCTACATGTTAAATTAAGAGTCTCTCCTCTTACTGTCTCAAGTCATATCTGCATATCTTCAGAAATCAGCTGAAACAAAAATGCAAGGTTGTAGAAATTACATCTTCTGCTAGAATAATTTTGGGAAGGAAGTAAAGAAGACTTCTGAAGCCTGGTTATTTGAGGGTATTACTTCACAAGCCAATTTTAATCTTTGTTTCATCTCCTGTTTGCCAATACCTAGAGATTTGTGTGACATTCCCATAGGACAGAAGTCGTTACAGTGGAATCCCTGTTTCTAAGAGCCCATTCAGTGATCCAAGGGTCTGGTGTCAGAGAACAGCCCCATGTCTTATTAAAGCTCCATTAAACTTGAAGATGAAAAACAACATGTCAATACTGCTGTCGTTCACCAGAGTTTCTGTGAGCATACACGAACTCCTACTTCATGCAAAGGAAACTGTACTAAGTGGTGTACCTTTGTCTTTGTGCAGAATGGGTAACCACAACGAGCCCTCTGAAGTGAGCTCCAGGCAACGATCACATGCCCCCCAAATAAGATAGCGTACCTGATTCTGGGAAGCACAGATTTCATCTCTGATATGTCTACTAAAATGGAAACAACTTCTGAAGAGACCAGGAAAATATTATTTTCTGTAGAGTAAAGATCAACTACTACAGAATGATACAGCAGGATTTCACAATCTATATACCCAGTAATTAAGCGTGGCAATTTTCTGCAACCATAATTGTTAAGACTACTCCTTCTTACACAAATTAGGTCATAAGACTAAAAGGAATCTCCTCCCAGCTTATAAATTGTTTTCATTATGAAAACTGCCATAGACTGATGTATTTTTTAGGACCAGTTGGCTCACCCTGGAATATTCTAAAATCCACCATTTTGCTCATGATAGAAAAAAAAGATTAATGACATTGATATCTCCTCTGCATCAAGAGAGCATTAAAAAAAAAAAAGAGGTTAAAATCAACTCAGATTAAGGAAATCTGAATTAAGGGCAAAACAAGTAGCTCTGTCAAAAGTTCAAGACTATGGCTCTGCTGCTCTCTCATTCCTTCAACGGACAACACAAAAGGAAGAGAACTTCTCATGCCTGAAGGGGATAGCCCTGGACCACCAGCTACCTTTATTCCAATACTACCACAAAACAGCAGCATTCTTCATGGTGGCCAACCAACTCATCATGAATTGGACACCTCAGGCCTTTGAACCTGTGCAAGTGACTTGTGTACACTGTCAGCATAAAAGAAAAGGCCTGGAGGTTTGACAGCAAAATACTGATACTTATTGAATTTAAGGGGCAAATACAATTTGTTTTTTTAAAATGAGTGTAAATTCTAGGGCATTCGCTTCATCTTATTTAAGATAATCCTGCCCTGATTATTATTATTTTATTTTTATTTTACTTTTCTCATCACTTCATAACACTGAATCAAGCATGGAAATTCATAGTATTGAACTGAGGCAGAAAGTGACTTAAGGAGTAACAGGTGACAACTCAGCTCCCACTGCAGTACAGTAAGCACTTGTTTTTCTCTTGCTTGTACTAGAAATACAGTAAAACACCTCAAAGATCACTTTCCCATGAAATGTACAGGATATAGTATTCCCACATACTTTCCCCCCTTGGTACACACTTTACCATGGCTTCTCATACAAGAACAATACTTTAAAACAAGCGGGTAGTGCTACTTACTTTAATGTTATGGACACCATTCCTCTTCCCGACGTGCTGTTCAATGGCCTGAACGCAGGAATGGCACGTCATTCCCTCCACGCCGATGACTATGGATCTTGCCTCCATTGTGAAATTCTACTCAAGCCTTCTCATTTCTGTTGGCCAAAAAAGAATCAGGACTTTTTTTCCCCCTTCAAATAATTTCAAAGATAAAAATCAAAACAATATGCAGGAATTTAACAGATGATGTACTCTAGTAGATACCAAAACCTGATCAAAATCTGATGCTGAGCACAACTGAACAGGAAGGAGGCACTTAGCTACTTGCTCCTGTGTATCCTCAAAGAGAAGATTATTCAGACATTCATAATTCACTTTGTATTACAATCAAGATCCTTTAATCACATGCAGCAAGCTGTGACTCAGTGGTGTGTGACCCAACTGCTGGGAGAAGCAACCAAGGAGGAGACACCAGCCCTTGGAACGTCAGAATGATCGAGGAGGGCACGGAAAGCACAGTGACAGACGCCTGCTGTGTTTGTCCACATCTGTATCTCTTCGTTATCACCCTGTGCTAGTGAGAACAAGGAATGCTGGAATTGGTCCTAGGGAGTAAATCCAACTTTTTCCAAATCTCATTCAGGAAAGTCTAATTTCTGCTCCTCTACAGATTATCATGCTTATTCTATCTTGTAAAAACAGGCACAGAAAAATGACTAAATCTAAATGAAATTAATCTGCAGAAATAATGGCTGCTGCAAATGAGTTTGTTTGTCCAATGCATAAATTAAGTAACAGAGAAGGAAGGAGGACAAAGAAGAGATTAAGATTTTTTCCATCTTTGAAAATTTGCATTATTTTTTCCATTGTATGGGAGGTTTATGACTAGGAAAATAATCAGTCAGCTGCTTAGTGTTTGGCTGCAGTGAAAGCAATACCAAATTCTGATGACTAACCTAACAGCCAAAGTTGAACACGCACTTAACTGGTTTATTACCCTGCGGACTTGTCTGGGAAACTAGATTACCCTAAGTATGAGCAGCATTTAATAAAATTAATTTGCTCTCTCCCTGGTGGCATTTCACGACTGCTCCCTGCTATAGAAGGTCTGAAAGTTTCTGGTTTTGCTCTAAGACACTAGAAAACCATACATGAATACTGCAATGTTTCATTATAGAACCAGGTTGACCTCACTGATGCTTAAAACCTCAAAAACTAAATGCTGAAGCTTTATCAAGAAGACAGCACAACCCTCTGAATTACAGCGAATTTTCCAACAGGTGAAATATGTTTGTTTGTTTTTTTCTTTAAATGCATTCTATGCAAAGTGCCAGGAACACATTGCAAAATTGTCAGCCACCACGTGGGAAAACTTAACCATAATTACTAGGTCAAAAAAAAAAATTAATTATGTAAACATTGTAAAAGATAGTCTGAGCACTTGATTTTTTCCCCCTAATGCATCCCCTAAAACTCTCAAATGACCAGGCAAGGGACCTGAACTCCAGTATGACCCCTCATGTCCTGTTGGGCAACAGGAGCTTTGCTCAAGAACTACACAGTAAAGCACGAGAAAATAGGAATTAGCGTACATTAATCAGAGAATCATTAAGGTTGAAAAAGCCCTCCAAGATCATCTGGTCCAACCATCCCCTTACCACCACCATCACCCACTAGACCATGTCCCTAAGCACCACGTCCAACCTGGTAAGAGCAGCTAGCAGGCAGGAATGTTTGGCAAGCACAAAGAAAACCTCGCAGTCACAGGACTGCGTACCTCGGTGAGCTGCTTTATAATTGAAGTACCTGCTCTGGACACATCCTACAACACTAACACTCCACCCTTCCAGCCACAGCACGGGGAAGCCGGGAAGCACAAGGGCTGCATGTGGAACTGGAGACCGGGGCCAGCTGGGGATGAGCATCCCAAAGCTGCTTCCCACTGCAGCCCTGCCTCCGGACACACGCGTGGAGCGCAGGGGACACGCTCCACACACGGTGGTCCTGCTGCCGAGAGCACCCAGAGAGCTCTCAAGCAACGAGAGCCTTGATTAATGCTAAAATGGGTCCAAAGCATCGTATTAACGCTTGCACTGATGGTGCTAAGCGGGTTCTGCTGCCTCAGAAGGTAAAACAGCGACAGCAAGTTACTACGTTAGAGGCATCCCATCATGTCATAGTCAGCAGAAAGCAGTAACTCGTGCTATGAAAAGCACTAATGGGATATCCCTACCCAAGGAGGTGGTACAGATCTCACTTCTCGCCTAACTTACCGGAGCTGGATTCTTAGCAACACAGGAATATTTATCCATAATTATTTACACACCTACAGAAATGCAGCAGGGTCACACAGCACACAAGGGAGCTGGGAATCGGGAGAGCAGTGTGGTTTAAGAGCTTCAAGTGACCAGCCCTTTCTCAGGCTCATCTGCATACTTTGAGACACAAGATATTTTTTAAAAAGACTGTAAAGCTAACTAAAAGACATGCTTTCATTTCATCACATGGCCCTCACTGACACTTCAGCTCTTCCACAAGGAAGGTTCAGTCCACAGTGCAAACAAGGGCGTAATTGTAATTCCAGGCAGTAATGAATCTTCCCAAAAGGCTAAAGTACAGGTAAAGTGTCCAGAAGTACTTGACTTGCAGGGTGTTTGTGAGCACAGCAACCAGAGAACTGAGACACCCCAGTCTATCATCTGCCACAGATGTGACACGTTACATACAGTCAGTTCCACCAGTTTTTACACAGCCTCATGTTTTCCCGTTGAAAAGACAGCAAGTGGAAAGGGAAATAAAGAGTCCTTCTGCCTCCCTAGCCTAATCTAACCAAATACATTTTGAAACATGACTTCAAATATGATGGATGGTATTTATGGAAGTGAAAGAAAATAATTTGATTGTGGTAATTCAGGACCTGAATAAGCATGTTAGGCCCATAAAGCATGTTAAAATCCTACTATGTCAATAAAATTTCATATGCATGTTTTGTATAGACACAATCTTTCCTTTAAAATAAAACACAATCTGCTTGCGTTTGAATTTAAATAATAAATCAAAACCAACCGAGCTTCATTCCCTTCACTGCCCCAAGGAGGGTTTTCTGAGTGTTTGGTTGGGCTTTTTTAAGTCTGCTCTCCCAGGACCAATGATCAGGGCCTCATGGCATTAAGCACTGCATAAACATGGCAGAGAAAACCCTCTCCTGGAGGGAACCGTGACTCAAACACGCACAAGGCTTAAAGGCTTAAGAGGAAAATCATTTTTCCCCCCTCAAGACCCCAAAGTGCTAGGACTGAATCCAAAACTTCCATCACAGAATTTATCTATTGGATCAAACTCCCTCTCTTCTTTTTGTTCTCCAGCTTTTCATTAAGAAACACTACTGGAGCTACAAGACATATGCGTAAGCTCTCTACTGGGGGGAAAAAAAGGCATATCAGACAAACAGGGATTTTGATTTGCTTTGTTGCAAGTACAAAAATCCCCAGGACAATAACAAGTTAAATTGACAAGCTAACACATTCTTCCATGTGCTAGTATTCCACTTGGTCATATTCATTTCTAATATTCTATCTCCTCTTTGAGTGCTTCCTGTAGAAATACTTTGGCTGAAACTTAAAAGAAGTATTTTTGTCACAATTCCCTCCTTCTGACAACATTAACTCAAGATAAATTCGCAACTAAACAGCCTGAAAACTTTGCTACACCATTAAGTTATGGCTATCTGCAGACAAGCAACATAAATATTGACAATATAAACCTCCTTCTCAAATGCGTTAATATTTACCAAGTCAACAAGAAAATGGATGCAGAAGTCAAACGATCTCGTGACAGCATGCAGCACTCTGTGTGAGCTACAGCAGTACGGTGAACATAGAACTTCCCATTTCCTTACTCTTGCTACTGTGTGTGTGTATGTATATATATATATGTATATATACATACACACACACACATTCACTCAAAAGAAATTCAACGTAGAAGGGACAATTATGGTTCTGGTAGCTCATAGCTGAAACAACCAACAAATCAAAAGCTTTCTAAAAAGCCTTCTAGGTGACTATATCTATCTTATATGCTGATATTGAAGATCCTCATAACTACCCGACAGCAAGGCAGACGGCATCCCCAAGGAACCATCGATGAGGGCAAAACCAACAAAAAAGTTAGCAGCATCTATTGGCTGCTCTAGGAGGTGGCCTATGACCTCCTACATCCCTGCAATGTAAAAATGACTTGCTTTCTACCCAAAACAGCGCCTCTCTCTCCCCAAGACCTCTCCATACTGCACAAACTTGTCTCTCCTAGAGGACGTCCTGTACAACTTGCACCTTCGCTGGGGACCCCTGGCTGATCCCAGCTCTGTGGCACAGATCAACTTCCATGCGGGACTCCATCCAGTATTTGTTTGCTCCCACTCCTTGTGGACCATCTCTTCTGTTATCATTTTTCTTAATTATTCCTTTTTGAAGTCAGTTTTATACCCCCCCCCCCCCCCCCCCCCCCCAACACACACACTTCTGGGACTGGTTTGATGCTCTTGGTACCAGGAGTCTTACAAAACATATGTACATAATCTGTCATCGGTGTAGTGTTGTTAATTTTGTAATACCTAAGCGTATTCATTGTCACAGAACTGGTAAGCTAGTTGAACCTACAAAGCCCATCTGTATTTGTAGGTATTATATTGCTGAACTTTTACTACCCCTAATTGCCTTTCTACTACCTCTAATTCCTGCTGCTATTAATTAGTGTTATATTCTTAATATCTACTACACATCTATTTGCATCCTGGTAATATCTGTAATTGCTTATTATCTGTCCATATATTCACCTTACTGATCATTGTATTTGCTAGTGCTGATTGGTGCTAATCTGTAATAAGCAGAAACCTTGAGAAAATAAACCTTCTGTGCCTTTGTGCATCACAAAATCCTCTAAGCCCGCTTCTGAGATCCCTGCAGACCCACAGGCCAGACAACCCTTTCGGTCGTGACAGTCACAGACACGTTTTTGGGGTGAGATGCTAAGTCATAGATCACCCCTGGTTTAGAGAGAAGTGACAGCTGTATTCTAGACCAGGGCATTGCTCCACCTGTAGAACATCTTGATCACCAGTTAGGGATTTGGCAGTGCAGACAAGCAGCACAAAGACCCCTTTGCACACGCTTAGTCTAACAGCTACATATTCAGAACACAAGAAAACACAAGGCTTCAACTACTGCTCTTTTGGAATACCATCTGAAGTTCATCTCAGCCTTGGCTTTGAACACACTTTGTGAAAGCATCTGTCAGCTTACTGTATTCTCTAGTGCACTATTTACAGCTTAACACCTTTAGAAACCCCCCTTTTAGCTGTTTTAATCCTTTCAGTACTCTTTCACCTGTGTTTTGCAGTACACAAACCAATAGTACTTCCTTGCACGTGTATTAACACCATCAATGAAGCAGCAGAGCCCTAGAAATAATCGGGCTCTGCAGTAGCACAGAACCAAGCACCGTACGTTACCCTGGAGCTGCAGCACCCAGCGACAGAACAGGCGGTGCACAAGGATAGCTAAAACCGAAAGGATCTTTGGAAATGGACCTAAGCGCTTGCAGGGACAATTTGAGTCTTAATGCTGGGGTTGCCTGTGTTAAAATCCAAGCATTTCACTTTCTTCAAGAAAGTCATTTAGTGTTTTTATTAAGTGAAAGAAGCAACAGAAACAATTTCTATTTTTAATAACAACTTCTTCCAAGGGAAAGGAAAATTAAACAGTGATTAGGCACAGGGCAACTGAGAAACTCGGATTCACATCAACGAATCATTTGCTTGGACGTGCTGACAGCAGTCTTTGTAAGTAAAGCATCTCGAAGCATAGTAAGTCTAGGTAAAGTCAAAGTTGTCAGTCACAACATCATGCTACCAAAAAAAAGGTAAGTGGTACAGCTACCGCACTGGTAAAACCCCAGACTCTCATCTTATACCCCCAAAAATGCTTAAGAGCTTCTAGTATCTGAGCTAACCCAGGCATTTCAGTCTAACATTGCACTCACCATGCACCACAAGCATGCTTCACGTCTCTTCTAGGATCAGTACGGATACATAACAGAAATACTGTGTGCTTCTCCAAGTGTACAACCTTAGTTTTCACCAAAGTTTTCCATACATATTTTGAATTTATAGCTGCTGCTGGAAGATGTCAGCAAAAGCTAGGTAAAGACAAACAAATGCCAGCAACAGAATTTGTCAAATGTAACTTAGGACTGTACTAAATTTCCAAATCGCTAAGTCCTACTTTATAGCTTTCTTTTTGACAACAAAAAGAAAGATTCCTAATTACATTTAGCAGAAGACAGGTACCCATCCCTAAAGGTCTCCAAAAACATGAAAAAAAAAAGAACAAAGGACAGCATAAAGAGACAAAGGTTTATGACCCTGCCGAGCTTATGAAAATACTGGTTACAGGTGGTATGGTCTGATAGACAAGAATGGGGTTCTGCTACTTTCACAGGCAAATAGTCACTTTTGAAAGTATGGCCATATACGCGATGCTTTATCAGAGGGGAAACTGCACGCCTGTAATAAACATCCCGCACAGACAGTGACGTGAGGCTCTAAGCAGGTTGCAATTTGTGCTGCTCAAGACTTTAGCAACTCCTGCTGCGTCAGCAGACTATGGAAATTGCCCTGAGGAACTTTTTTTCTATACAAGACAGATAAAAAAAAGACAAACAGAGCATAAATTAAAAAACATTCCATTAGGTTCTAACGAGAATTTTATAATATTTGAGACAAACTCTTCGCAAATCCTTTCACTTCTTCCTGTCCTTCCACTAACTCTTCAGAGCAGATTTCCAGAGAACATACGAATTCCCCTGGAAGAATTGTAACAAGCATTAGGAAGAAAATATAATTTTGCCCCCCTCATTGTACGAGGTCAGCTGAGGCTCCTCATTCCTGTCTCAAAAATGCAAGAAGAATGCGGAACACACCGTGCAAGCGAAAGTAAGAATAAAACCAGTAAATGACACGTTATGCTGGCTTTTACGCTCCCTGCTCACCACCTGGGAATGAAGAAAGGTCCATGTCTTTTCTCCAGACGTAAATACAACCTATTTCTGAACTTCTAACTGAATAGTGGTGGTGCTTAGAGCACATCTTCATGCACACGCCTAACTTGTACGGTATTTATTGGTCTATTTACACCCACAGACACAACGCAGCAAGCAGTCAGGTACACTTTAGCAGCTGTAGGAAACATTTTCAAACATTACAGCCTTGCACTGACAGGATTTAGGTGGCACTTCCAGAAGGCAACGCAGAGGGGCTGTGGGTAAGCTGCGCTCGCTTTACCTCAGCGGTATTTCACTCCAAAGCGCCACAGGCGACGCTCTGCCCTCCCCTGGGCTATTTACACCGCGTTTTTAATGGCAAAAAACGGGGAAAACAGCGGAAAAACCGTCGCTGGGCACACAGCGCCGGCGTGACAAGGCACAACACCCGGCTGCGCGCCTCCGCTTAGAAAGGGGAAAAATAGAGAAAAAAGGGAGCGGGGAAGAAATCCTGAAGGCCGCGGGGGCTCCGAGGACGCGGTTACTCACGGTTCGGGGCCAGCCGCCTCCCGCCTCAGCGCCCTCACGGAGAACGGCGGAGCCGCCCCTCCCCCTCCCGCCGCCTCCTGAGGTGCGGGCGCGCTCCGCCCGTCCCCGCTCGGGGCCGCGCCTGGCGCTCCGCCCCGCCCCTCCCACCCGCGTCACGCGACGGGAGAGGCGCCGCTGTCACGTGGCTGCCTCCTGCTTGGCGAGGGGGGGGTTGTGGTGCTGAGCGCGCGCTGCGTGAAGCGAGTGAGGAGGGGAAGTAACGCCTGCGCCGCGCCGCCTCACGGGCGCTGAGCGGTAGCTTACGCTCCAGGAAAACAACACCGAACGCAAAGGGAAGCCCGGAGAGCCACACAGGTTTCTAGGTATGTTTATTAGAGCAGGAATGCCACGGTACAGGTGGTACTCGGGGAACAAATGCCGTCAGGATTTCAGTGAAAGCTCGGACCGGTTCGTTACGAGCAGGGGCTGTCACTCCCTCCATTCTTTTGGAGTGATTCTGCCAACAGGCGACAAGCCCCACTCGATTCCAGCTTGTGTAAACACCTGCAGGAGGACGAAAATCCAGACTATTAACTCTGAAAGCAAAGAAACATTCCGATACAGGGCTATTTCTGTTGTTTTCCATTTAGGTTTCTTGTATCAGAACATCTCATTCACCTTTCAGTAAAGCAAGTGGAATATATTTATATTGAGCATTACTTAAATAGTTCAGTTTCCTATTTCAAAATATCTAGCTATATAACCAAGAATCCGGGATGTCAAACCACATCACTAGAATGGATTTCTTGCACATAATCCATACTGTATTTTCACCATAACCTAGAAGTTCTGCTAAAAATTCTGCCTGAATAGCTTAGACAACCAACATAACAAACACTTGTTTCTACTACGTTTGAAAGATCATTGAATAGCCTGATATTGAAATTTGTGTAAGAATTCAAAATCAAAAGATGAAATAGTAAAACTTTCACATCACATTACTACTCACTTAAAAAAAAAAACCTCCAAAATTCTGATCACTTATGATATTTGTAACAAGTAAGCGCTTCTGAAAATAGCTTGCAAGTTTACAGCTACATCACAACCCTATGGTGAAAAAAAGACTTACATAACCCCAGACAGTAGCAAAAACGGCAGCTCCACCAAGCAGTACCAGGTTTCCATACTTGTCATGGAAGTTTGGCTCATGTTTGTGATGAGCTTGCCTTACTGCAGTATGCTGAACACGGCGAGCTAAGGAAAATTAAATTAAAAATACATGCGTCAACTAAAATATGCATACAAACCATTCACAATCATTGTCTCCCACCAACAGAAAGGCAAAAAAAACAAGGAAATAAAATAATCTTTAGAGCTTTGCAATGATTGTAACGTATGGGATGTACAGAAACTCTTGCATTTCATTTCAGCTCTCCCAGTTTCTCTCTAGAAAGGTATTCCTGAAGTCTGCTTCTGGTAATAAATCCTTTAAGTTAGCTTTTTCGTTTACATTTTCTCTAGACCCTCAGTGCAGAAGTTCAACAACAGTTTTGACTATTTCTTTAAGGGCATAATTTTAGTACTTAGACGTTTATTTCCAGTATATATGTTTGAGATTTATGTTTATATTTTTAGTACATGTACTTCATATAAGCATTTTCAGGATGAATCCCACCATCAAACAAAGTGTCAGAAATGGTAACACCTTTCTCATTCTCTTTAAGATTTTTGAAGGGAGGTGAAGAAGGAAGTGGAAATACCTGGGGGCCTTTGCATGATGTAAATAACAGAGTATTAAATAGAAGAGAATCTCTCCATGTGACAGGACAGGTGGATGTAAGTGTACAATATAAAAGGCACTCCTATTTAGGAGAAGACAGATTTAAGCATCAAACCACCAGGTTAAAAGAAGTGAGCCCACACAAGCACAAGTTGTTGTTTTTTTTTTTTAACTGACAAAAGAATCTTAAACATAGAGAAACACACCTAAGCACATTTGTTTGGACTGAGCACATCATATGTATTGATGAACCAGGCCCACATTTAAGGGGACTGGGTGTAACACCAGTGATTCCACCACTGAAGAGATTACTTAGCCCTTGAGTTTAAGCATTTAGCACTGACAGTACTTTGCTACCTCACTACGCAGATTACAAGACCTTTATGTACCTTTAGTTATTATTAAGGAGGAAAAACAGCGAGAAAGGGAACCCAAGGTCAGCTCTAGTAAACAACCGCGAGGTAGAAAAGAGAGGAAGAAAGGAACAAAATAAACACAGCAGAGGACAAAGGGCTGACAGCTGCCTGTAGCCCCTCACCTGCCCTCAGGAACCTTCCCTCAGGGAAGAGCAAGCCTGGGGACGGCTCAGGACCACCCCTGACAGGGACAGCAGGAAACAACAGAGACCCCTGAGGAACCGGCCGTCCCCAAGCGCTGCTACCCTCCGGAGAGCCGCCCCCTGCTTACCGGCGAGGCTCAGAGCGGCCCTGGCCACGGGAAACATAGTGCTGGGGAGCGCGGCCGGCTGGACGCCGCTACCCTTGGTGAGCCCTGAAAAACAAAATGGCCGCGCCGGAAGTGCCGCCACTGCGCAGCGCCGCCGAGCGGAGCACGCTGGGTAATGTAGTTCTCCCCGTGTGGCATGGGGAGGCGGAGGAAAAGTTCCTCCTGGCTGTCACGGAGCCGCAGCGCTGAGAGCGCTGTAGCCACGACAGAGGTTCTTCTTCTCCGCTGCACGGATTCAGAAACGCTTCTTCAAGAAAAGACAGAGGAAACAGCATTGGTAGTGAGCAGGCGCAGCCGTGACGAAAGGACTAAGTAGCTCGGCGCGGCACTTACTGTCGCGGTGTCAGGATGGCCGAGTGGTCTAAGGCGCCAGACTCAAGGCTTCCCGCCTTCCCGCGACGCTGGGTATTCTGGTCTCCGTATGGAGGCGTGGGTTCGAATCCCACTTCTGACACAACTTTTTAAATTTTTTTTTCGGTCTAACTCCACAAATTTAAATCCCTGGAAGACCTAAAAAGCTAAGGGGGAAGGTTTTTAGCGAAAAAAAAAAAAAAAGGATTTGGCTCGCTGCGCCAGAGCGGCGTTCTGTCACGCAGACGCGCCCCGGCACACACACACAAAGAGCGTGGATATGGGAGGAGTTTGAGACCCCACCGACCGTTTTGCCAAGTGACTTAATAATTTTATCCCCAATTTTTCACACACTAACCAGCGACGTGCGTGCGGTTATAAAATTAAACAAGAGCTGCGGAAGCCCTAAAGCTCCTCGTGGTTTTATTCTGCGTTTCTTTTGTGGGGTTTTTGAGGGAGAGGTGCACAGTTATGGGCGGAACACAAACCCCACACCAGGCAGCCCAACCACACTGTAGCAGGACGAGGCTTTGTGGTGTTTAACGAAGGAGACGCGGGGGCTGACGGCAGCCTCACGACAAGACACCGCAATACCCTTGAGGGGACGCCTCCGCCATGTCGCGACGCGCTCCCTCCCCTCAGCGCTCCTCGCCCGCCCGCCCGCCAATCACACGCCTCCAGCTTGCTTCCTTCCCATTGGCCAACAGCAGCCCTACTGACAGCGGTCTCAGCGAATCGAAACCCGGCAGCTAGACACGGGCAGGCGCTGTAGCCAATAGGAAGCGGCCGGGCGGGGCCGAACCGCCGGTGGGAGCGAGGGGCAGCGATGGCGGCACTGGCGGTGCTAGCGCTGCTGCTGCTGGCGGCCTGCGGAGGGCCGCGCGCGGCGGGGCAGAAGCGGAAGGAGGTGAGGGGCGGGGGAGCCCTGAGGGGTTCAGGATATACTGAGGGCTTTAGGTAGCTGTTTCTGGTCGTAGTCACGAAGATACCACTTATTTCTCCATGCTTCCTTCTTAGGGTTTAAAGGTTTCCTGTATGTATGTATATGTTTCAAGCCAGTGATGGGTAGTTGGTTATTTACCAAAACGTGTTTGTTCCTGAGAGTGCTCACAAGAAGTACAAATGTAGCTTGTGGTAAATGCTTAGCTTCTGTTAATTATCTTTCTTGTATGACATTATAACACTCCTTGCTTTTTTTTTTTCTTTTAAAGCAGAACGTATTGTGCACTCATGAGTTCTGCAAGCACGTACAGAATTATTTTTTTTTCTTCTATCTATCCTGAAAATTAAATGTTGAGCTCCTTTCCGTAGTGCTTCCAGCACTAGTACTTGCTCCACTTCTTGAGTTTTGAAATCTCCCCTAAGTGGGATGCTTCATATCAAATAAATACTAACAAGACTAGGTTTGGGGTGCTTTGTGTGGCTAAAATAAATCTTATCGTTAGCACTGTGAGAAAGTACTTCTGAGCTGACAGCCACATCAGTGTTTGAAGTAAATGAACATCATTAATTTGATTGTCAGGAGGCTCTGTGAATGCCTTTGAGACTTTTTATGAAGCATCCCATCATGCGGTCGTTATTCTTAATGAATAGCGTGCAGCAGTTTGTTACAGCAAAAATACAGACCTTCAAGTCTGTGCTGTAAGAGATTGGAGGAAATAAAACACACCAAAACCTCAACAATATTTCTCTGGCTTTGTTTTCAGATGGTATTATCAGAAAAAGTGAACCAGCTGATGGAGTGGGCTAGTAAAAGATCTGTAATTCGAATGAACGGAGACAAGTTTCGACGCTTTGTGAAGGCACCACCCAGAAATTACTCTGTGATTGTGATGTTCACTGCTCTTCAGCCTCACAGACAATGTGTCGTGTGCAAGTATGGGCTTAATTCGTAATCTTGAACTTGAAAGTCATTATATGCTTTGTAGGACGTTAAATTTAACAAGAGGGTAAAGCTTTCATGCGCACAGGAGGAAGATACTAACGCCCATTATAGGAGGGTTATCTTTGAAGTTGTTGGTGGGAATATGTGCGGTATGTATGTGGGAAAACAGCATAGTCCTTAATTATTTATTCTCCTCTTAAAATAATTGATGTTATGCAGAGAAAATACTCTTGTTGGTAGGCTTCTGGAGAGAGGGTGGAAACTCAGCTTTCCTGGCGTGAGCTGCTGAGGAAATGTTTGCAGAATTACTGCTGGCTTGCAGTCTAAAAGTTGCTGTTAATTAATGTTGATTGATGTTTGTTTACACTGATAATATGCTGGATCCTTAAATATATTAAGGCCTTCATGTATTAATCTGGGGGTGACAAGGTTCAAATAGATATCAGAAGATAACTTTTTTACCATACTAATTAGTTTGCTATCCTCTGACACAGAAAAGTGGGTGTGCTTGTGTTTGTTTCAGTGCTCCAAGATTTAGCAAATTGTTATCTACTGGATTGCATGTCTGTTTTCCATGGTTAGCACTGCTTCTTGTTATGGACACAACAAAACTTGCACTTTATGTTTACATTAAAAAAGTGCATATGCTTTGATTGTTAGATGAATGCCTGACCTCAATTTTTCTTCTGTTAAACATGAGAAAATAAACATGGAGGAGTGGGTGAGATGCTCCTGTTAAGGGGGTGGATGGCTACAGGTCTTAAAACTGTTCTGTAATTTGTGTTTTGAGCTCACACATGATAGAGCCTCTCACTTTGTGTGTTTTTACAGGCAGGCTGATGAGGAATACCAGATTCTGGCAAACTCCTGGCGATACTCCAGTGCATTTACCAATAAGATTTTTTTTGCTATGGTTGATTTTGATGAAGGCTCAGATGTGTTTCAGATGGTAAAGTTCTTTTTTTTTTTTATCTCTTAATGTTATTTTTAGCTCATGCGTTGGAGGGTAAAACCATACAAACTGTACAAAATGTGTTACAATGACTAAAGCTGTATAGTATCACAGTGACTAAATTGAAAAGTTAAAAGCTACCACTGTGATACAGAAGAAGATTGAAGAGCAGAGGGCAGCAGCATTTTGGCAGTAGTATTAACAGCACTGACAAATGTGGAATAGGTGTAAGGAGTATATTAGCTTATCTGACTTTTCTCTGGGTCTGTCTCCTGTAATAACTTGCAGTGTCATTTTTGATAGAATTGCTCAAAATACAGAAAGAAGTAAGATAGAAAACACTGAACTCCTTAGGACTGGATATAAAAGTTTTGGATAACTAGGGGGTGGTCGATTAGGCTTTCAGAACTGTAGACTTCTTTTGCTCTTCTACTAAGACTATATAACAAGATTAAAAAAAAAACAACGATTTTTAGAACAACAATTGCAAACGTGCATGGAATGATAGAATTAATAATTAATCACCGTTTTGCAAATTGTAACTTTTCTTTTAAGGAGATGCTTGCCTCAGTATTTAAAAGCTACCTAATTTAGGTGATGGTCCTTTGTTAAATGTAAATTTTAGAAAGGAGACATGGAATTTTTTAACATTCTTGTTAGATTTTTTTCCCAGAATGAATTAGTTTTTGATGGAACTCTAAGCTATGGCCTTCACATATTACTGTATGTGTTCTTATTTTGTAGGTTCCTCCCCAAATAGTAGTATTTATAGAAGAAACAGATTAAAATAAAAACTGAAATGCTATGGGCAAAACAGTGTTGGGGATGTGTCTTCATTAGGAAAAGATGATGGAACTTCATTTTAAAAACAACTATTTCTGTTTTTTTACTCTTGTCTCCTACTAACTGAATTGGATCTTTTGAAATGGTAGCTACAGATCTGAGTACTAATGAAGAAATGTCGATCACTTTAGAAAGTATGCTCAATTTAAAAAAAAAAAAAAAAAAGTAATCTCTTGTTTTCCCCAAAGGCATCCAGGACACCTAGTGGTAGAGATCAAAAAAGTTGTTTCTGATGCTTAAGAGAGGAAACAGCATGGAACATACGAGGGAACGTACAGGAGCTTATTGATTACTGTCTTAGATCAAATTCTTGCCTGTTCTGTTTTTATGAGGTCTGGAAGTGCGAGTTACTGTGTGCTGTATACTTTTTTAAAGTCATTGTGAAATATGTTAATTGAATGGTTGTTCTTTCTGATTGACTTGGTGACTGTTGCACCATGCAGATGAAATGGAAGCATGTTGTGAAGTAGACCTTTCATGGTGCTGTGTCTTCTGTGAATTTTCTAAATACAGCTAAACATGAATTCTGCTCCAACCTTCATTAATTTTCCTGCTAAAGGGAAGCCTAAACGGGGTGACACGTACGAACTTCAGGTGCGCGGCTTTGCAGCTGAGCAGCTTGCTCGTTGGGTGGCTGACAGGACTGATGTCAATGTAAGTGTGTGTAGTTATATATGTATACTAAGACTTTACCCACCAACAGCTCTGCAGCACTCACTTACTACATGTTCTGGCTACAAAATACCCAAAATATGAAGTAATTGTGTTTTGTTTATAAGTCTACTCTTAGATACTCCAAATGGCTTTTGTCTATATAATCTTTTATCCCTGTAAGCGTGCGAGGCCAGGTTGGATGGGGCTTTGGGCAGCTTGGTCTAGTGGAAGTTGTCACTGCCTGTGGCAAGGATGTTGGAACTAGGTGGTCTTTAAGGTCCCTTCCAACCTCTGTGATTCTGTGATGCTACATCTTAAATCTTCCTTACCCCATATTCCAATATTTTGTGTAATTCTCTGTTTAATAACATGGTAAAACTCATCTCCTTCCTTCCTCCCTTTTCTTCTCCTGTTAAAGGAAAACAGTCTTTCAAGTAGTAGGTAAGGTAATGGTGCATAAACCAGTAAAGGGAGAAGAAGCTTTACCTACTTCTTTAGTCAGAATTATTATACACAAAGTTGTGGGGATGTTCTTTGTGTTTATATTTTTTCCACTCTAATGTGTTTTTTGTTAGGAGTAAGGATATAATATATAATGCTGTTGAGGTAAGATAATGGATCTTCTTTGTGTAGATTCGTGTGATAAGGCCACCAAACTACGCTGGACCGTTGATGTTAGGACTGCTGCTGGCTGTCATTGGAGGCCTTGTGTATTTGCGTGGAAGCAATCTGGATTTTCTGTACAACAAAACTGGCTGGGCATTTGCTGCTTTGGTGAGTAATTCTAGCTCTTGTCTGCCTGTTGTCTTACGAGTTTCATAGCAATTCAAATCTTTCAAAGCTATTGTATTTAAAGAAGCTTAAACATGCTAGAAGAAAATGAGGTGCATTTAGCTTCTCTTTTTAGTAGTCTGATACTATAATTTGATCTCAGTGTTTTCAGCTCAGTTAATGCTTGATTACCTGCTTTTATTACTAGTGAAAGATAGGATGATGCTTAGCTTAAGTACTTCTTCCTATGAAAGGAAAAGGAAATTGGGTGGAAAAAAATCCTTATGGATTATTGTTTCTTTTTTCATTTTCAGTGTTTTGTATTAGCAATGACGTCAGGCCAGATGTGGAACCACATTAGAGGGCCACCCTATGCTCATAAGAATCCCCATACAGGACAAGTGGTAAGTCTCTTTTTATCTACTTTTCTGCATTTTTATTATATTCCTACTGATTAAATTCGGTACTAAAAGAGGCAAGTCAGAAAGAAGCCCAGAATAGAATCTGCACTCTTACTAAGTCAATGAGGCTAACCTGTCCTGCCATGAGCAAGGCAACTTAGCTTCAGATTTGCTTCAGAGAGGATCTGCCTTCTCATAAAATATACCCATGAGAGAGGGGTTTTGTAGGTAATTTGCAGCTCAAGTTACTTTGCTACTAAGCAATCACAGAATACCAATCTTAATCCAAAATCGAATAATCTGTTGTGTCATTGCTGTATGATAATGGTTATCTCCAATTCCATCTTGAGAGGAAGGTGATGGCTACAATTTTTAGTTCAGTGATTGATTAATTCTGTAAGACTGGTGTTACTAGTTCTGTGATGTTTGATGGGTAAGGACAAACACTGTCTAGGGTTTTTTTTAGCTATATTGCTTTCTGTGTTCAGCAATAATGAGTTTGAGAGCCAGATTAAGAATAAGCAATTCTTAATCAGACTGGAAATATGATGATTAATTTACTATCTAGCAATATGCTCCGCTTCATGTTGGAAACAGCTTGAAGTGCTTTCCATGCAGTAAAGCATTAGTCATCATATGGATGGTACTCTGCAGAAAACAGGACATCCTGGTTCGGAAGTGTTGCCTTGGAGTATATTTTTGCTGTTTTAATAGCCAGAGAGTTTGGGGACTTTTTGTGGGGATTTTGATTATTCTAGTGATTGCAGAAAGCTAAGAAGATACTTAAATAATGCTCTGGGGTAAAGAGGATAGCATACAGAGTCACCAAAACTGTTTGCTAACAAGATGTTTGGGATAGGGGTTTCCCCCCTGCTTCAGAACCTAAGGTAAGCATTTATTTCATCTTTCCTGTTTTTCTCTATCTTCCCCCAAAGTATAAAGGTGTATATATATTTAACAAAAAAGTAGTAGGTTTTGGAAGCAGGATGATGAGAATGCTTTTTCTTAGTTTCTGAAGGTAGGTTATTTTAAGTGAGTTGATCTCTTCCATCTCTTAACATTCCTGTTTGCTGCAAAGAAAACATGAAAACATTTATTTACCTGTGATACTGCTCTCCCCTGTCTTGAATACAATATATATATAGTACCTCTAGTGCTGAAATCATTCTAAATTACTAAATGCAAAATAAAGGTGTCTGTTAGGTTTTACACGCTCAACGGTGCTATTGTTGAACTTGGCGATTTCATATATTTCATGGTCTTCTCTAGCTCATACACCTGTGTAACGACTTCATATAAAACACCTTGCTTTGAGATTCTCAAGGTAAACTAATGTCTACTGATCTTATACTCATAAAATCTTGTTATTGGGGAAAAATCAGTTTTAGCATGTCTTGATGCACGCTGCCCTGCACATAATACAGAAGGAGATGCACTGTAAGAGTAGTCTGTATGTGCCAAGAGCATTGCATCTCTCGAGGTACACATAGTGTATTGGCTCTTCTTGTGCAGTTTACTAGGAATTAATTTAGTGAGATGGCCTTTCATGCCTGGTTAGGTGGGTCAGGCCCTCTGTATTCTTCCACTAAAAGTCAATCTGCTTATGAAATGTGTTTTTCTACTTGGATATTACATTGCAGTCTTAGTGAAGTAGAGCTTCCCGTAAGGGATTGAACAACAGTAGTCTTCAACTTTCACAAACTTTGAACTTTCTGTTAACTCAAGTCAGTTGGAGACTTGTAGCGAAGAAGAAACAAACCTGTCTGAGCCAGCTTAGAGTAGAAGTTCTCATCTTCGAAATGTTTTCTTGGAAGCATTTCTCCTTTTTGTTTTGTATTACTACTTCTGTTTACCTTATTCCTAACCCTTTTTGATCTTAATACAAAGGCTGAAGAGTAAAGCTTCAAGGATGTTGGTAGTGGTGTTCCTTTTACTGTGATGCCATGAAAAAGATTTCAAATGTTGGGCACTGGAGCCAAGTGAGTAGGGTTCATGTGCAAGTTGAAGAGACTGTCCCAAAACTGAGAAGTGATGTATGTAGAATAAGGATCCAAGTCAGGGTATGGCTCAGACTTGGAAGGCAGTGGGTGCTTTGGGCATTAATGTGGTGTTTTGCCCTGTCAAACAGGCAATCTGGGTCATGAAGGTTGTAGCTGTACTTCTGTTATTATAATCTGTACGGTACTTTGGGCTGTTTACATGCAATAGGAAAAGGATTTCTGATGCTGCTGCAAAATAAATTGGTGCACAACCAATAATGTAAATTGGTATACAACAGATTCACACTACAACTTCTTTTCTGTCTTGTGAAAGAGACACTGCAAAACCCAGTTCCCAGCTCAATAGCTGTTGTTAATTGTTTCAAAGTTGACTCCAGTCTTTCTAAAATTCAATTGCTCTTTGTCTCTTACAGAGCTATATCCATGGAAGCAGCCAAGCCCAATTTGTTGCAGAAACGCACATTGTTCTTCTGTTTAGTATCCTTCTTCCTGAGATGCAAGTTGGTGGTGACAATTTTTCTGTTAGCTTATGTTGCTGCCTCTTTTATGAGAGCATTTTGTCAAGGCTCGTATCTGTCACCTAATGCTGAGCAGAAGCTTGTAGAGCCTTTCTGTGTTGACAGCTATGCCTTTCTAATGACAGTGATCTTTAAGCTGAATAGAAAAACGTTTACTGCTTTCTCTCTAACTTCTGCCTTGCTCAGTGACCGAACTGGATAACATTAAAAATGTGGATTCTAGTGGCATTGTAAGGTTCTTCAGGATAGTCCCTGTTCTTTTCTACATGTCTTGTCTCTTCAGTCTCACTAAACTCTTGCTTTAGTGTTGAATTCTTTCCTTTGTTACTGGTGTTTCTTCTTTAATTTCTTTGCTTACCTTCTCTGTTTTTAATTTTAGCTCTTTTTAATGCTAACAAGTCAGGATTTTTCCATGCTGGTATTAAGCCATCAAGAGAGGCAAGCAGAATCTTGCTGGCTGAGTTTTTTTCATTTCTCATTTGTATAAAAGTGTTTCTTTTGAGTGTCGGTAGTACTTTGAAATCATCTGTACCTGGAGTCATCTCTGAATCAAGCCCTTCTTCCTTGTCTTGTCACCTGTATCAGCCTGTGCCTTATTTTATCTTTCTTTTATTTAATCCTGTTTTTTGGCCTTGTGGCTCCAGTGTCCCAAATTGTCTACATTTTATGGTATACAAGCATACATATCTGCTGATTTACTACAGACACATCAACCGGCTTCTCACTTAAACTGTCTCATTTCAGAACTTATTTCAAAGTACCTGTCCTCTTCAGTGCTCTGCTGTGGTTAACGAGTTCCTTCTGTTGCAAGAGCAAGGTTCTTTAACTGAGTGACTTCAGCTGCCTTCTTCCTTTTCTCTTAGATCTTAATATCTAAATTTCAGCAAGCGATGTGTTTTTGTTGTTTTTTCTTTTTAATTCATCAATATAAAGTAAGCAATTGATGTTTAAGTACACTGGTGTGTGCAGGGGGGAGTTTTCAACTCTGTATTCTTTATCAAAGATTTTTTTTATTGTTAGTACTGGAAAACTCCATTTAGAAGGGGACTTAAGTTTCTTTTAATTGAAGAATTAGAAAAGACTGAAATATTTCTATTTGAAAGTCACCACATTAGATCAAATATTGCATGCATTTTATTTATTCTATTAGCTGAGTAAAGATAGCAGAAGATATATCACTATCTTCTGGTTTGTACTTGAAACTTTCTGTCTATTTTCTTAGATGTTGTCAGTTATTGAGTAACTTTCAACTTGCTTCTTTCCCCCTGACCTGTTGTTGTCCAGAAAGCCGTTAATTTTTCCAGTGAGTGTTAATTTCCCAGGTATGGGGTGGAAGTTAACATAGGAAAGGAGGAGTGAGTGTGTTGTATTAAGGCTGGTGTATTTTGTTGATTTAGCCTTAAACAGTGTCCGTAGATGGTGGTGTTACTTTAGGAATGGTTCTCCTCCATGAAGCTGCTACTTCTGACCTGGATGTGGGGAAAAGAAAAAGTGAGTACTAATACTTGTCTTTCTGTCAAGAGTTGTTAGATTCCATAAAGATTTTTGATATGATATTTAATAAAAATGCCTTTACACTTTGGGGTTTTTATTGTGAATATCAGCTGATTTTTTTTGATTATTCTTTATATTTTCCTGTTAGTTTCCAGCAAACAATGTTATTCGGGGTCCTTCAACCTTGCAGTTGTCAGAACGGGAATTATTTCCAGTTTGGAGTACATCGATCTATCTTTTTCCTTTTCCACTGTTATTAATTAGGGATATGTAATCCGAAAGTGCAGGCAGGTCCCACACGAGTTGTATATCTGAGGCTCGAGAACTTTTTTTTCTTCTGCTGCTGTTTGCAGCAGCAGCAGTAGTTTGAGTTCTTCTCATATTTCATTGGTACACTTGGACTTCTGGTGGGAGAGAAGTGAAACACTGCTGCTTTTCTCCAGGAATGTGTACCATAGCATGCATGTGTGCATATACTTTCCACCTTTAAGTACAAGTGAATCCTTGGTTATTTCACCAGCATTTGGAGCTACTCAGCAGAATTCAAAGCAGTCTGGGGAGAAAGGAAGATGTAAAGATGCCTCACACCATTTTGTCAGTAAGGGAGGGAAGAAGGGACTGATTTTTTTTCTCTTAAACTGGTGGTATAAAATTGACTTACAATAGGAATTTAAAAGAAAATTAATGTTGATATATTTCATAGAATCATTCAGGTTGGAAAAGACCTCTAAGATCATCTAGTTCAGCCTTTTAGACTAGTATTCAAATCCACCACTAAATCATGCTAAGTTGTACATCTATGTGTTTCTTGAAAACCTCCAGGGATGGTGACTCGACCTCTTCCCTATTCTATTCTAATGCCCTACAAGCCTTTAAGTAAAGAAATTCCTCCTAATATCCAACATAAACCTCCCCTGGTGTAACTTTAGGCCATTTCCCTGTGTCTTTATCACTTGGTGCTTGGCAGAAGAGCCCAATCCCCACCTCGCTGCAACCTCCTTTTAGGTAATTGTAAAGTACAGTAAGGTCTTCCCTGAGCCTTCTCTTCTCCAAGCTAAACAGCCCTAGTTCCATCAGCTGCTTTTTTTCTTTTTTTCTTTTTTTCTAAACCCTTCACCAGCTTCATTGTCCTTTGGACATGCTCCAGTGCCTTGATGTCCTTCTTGTAGTGAGGAACTCCAAACAGAACACAGTATTTGAGGTGCAGCCTCACCAGAGCCCAGTACAGAGGGAAAATCGCTTCCCTAGTCCTGCTGGCCACTCTATTTCTGATACAAGCCAGGACTGTTGGCCTTCTGACTTCTTCTAAGGGATTATAATAAAGGTTTCATCTGACCAAACTTGTAAATATTGCAGAAAGCTTTTAAAAAACCCAGTCGCCATGGTGTTTTTGGAGAGAGCTATCACTGCCATAATCTTACCCTGCGTCTCTTGCAGTCATGTGTATAGCTGGTATTGGCTTGGTGGTGTTGTTCTTCAGTTGGCTGCTCTCCGTCTTCAGATCAAAATACCACGGATACCCGTACAGGTACAGCTTTGCTGCTGCTTTGGTTGTTGTTCTCGTGTGCATTGCAGTGCAGCTATACATCACTGCAGTCTGCTTTGTAGAGAATGGAGAAAATAAAAATACTGGCATAAAGATTGAGGAAAAAAATAATAGAAGTTTTTACCTGGATTTATGAATGAATCTGTTACTGTGGGCTGGTATTTCCTTGTCTGGTAATGTTAATGTAAGTCAGAAGGGAGAAAGAAGCAAAGCACTTTTTCTTTTCCTGACATCTAGTTTGGTGGGAAATACTCTTTAAAAAATGCTCCGCTTGCTTCTCAAAGAGTAGCAATGTTGGCTGATACAATGACCAGAAACGCAGTGTTTGGTGGATAACACTGTTTTCAGTCTGGCCAGAGCCAGGATTGCAGTACATTCCTTTTCATGCCATTATGTGTTACAAAATATTTCTATTCTCATACTGATATTTAAAGCTGCCTATATTCCAGGACTGCTTCTATAAGGAGTCTAGCACTCTTCATTGAGTGGTTTGTTTGTTTATTGATAGGTGCAGGTGTCTTGGGTGTTTTTACCAGGTTTAGTTTTTTTTGAAGGAATCAGTACATTTGAGGGGCAAGCTTCTAACCATCTCAGCTTCTGCCAAGAGTTTAATGTGTCTGGAAAGCTGATCCTAGTTTCCAGAGGCAAACATGGTCCTGTTTCTCGGAGAAGTTGTCATGACAGGTTACCTTGCGGGTATATGCAGAGAGCATCGGTGGGTTCATGTGACTTTGTGATAACACAAGGACATGGAAGATGTATTTTCACAAGATTTCTACTTATTACAGATTAACGCCAATCACCACGAGCAATCTCATCTGGATTAGATTCAAGCAGTGAGGTTCAGGCAGAAGGCCGGTTGCTAAAATCAAAATCATTCTCCTCACTATTTATTTTCAGTTTCAGTATTTCTTCAGTGATCTTGCTTTCTGAGACTGGGAGTGTACGTTTTGGCTGTAGCTGTGGTGAAGCCAGAGGTCTGAAGTTAGTTTATAATTCCTGAAATTATTGGCTGTTATCATAACTGTGAGGTTCAAGGGCGGCTGCTCTAACTCACTGTGAAACATCTCGTGCTCTTGTCTAACAGCCCTTAGCAAAGTGCATATGGTTGCAGTGTGTGATGCCAGCCCAATATTTTCATGCCAATAGTGAAATTCTGCTCAAAAAGCCTTTTGTACTTCTCGATGTTCTTCTGTTGACTCCTCAAAACCATCCATGATGTGTATTAAGGAATCCTATGAATCCACTGTTGCAATCTCTTTATATCCACAGGCTGGGTAACTGCTTAGGCAGAAGTCAGATCATTTGCGTTTGTGAATATCTCATTAATAAAATGTGTTAGTCACTAGGACATCTGTAAGACCAGAAGAGAGCTGAGTTTCTTCCTTGTTGAATAACTGATTGGCCTTTATTCTGTTCTATGCTGTGGTCTTACATACTACTTCTAAGTTTGTAGAAGGTACAATGTGGTTGCTCAGGCTTTAGAGGTACTAGAAGGCTTGCTTTTAAGTGGTTTTCTTCTCCACAGCTATTTATATCTTAGCTGCAGCAGGCCCAGTTTCTCGTTCTGATTTTCTAGGTATATGTGAAAGCTAAATAGAATGTTGTACAACTTTTTCTTATAAAATTAATAAGCATTCTTTTTTTCCCTGCAGTTTCCTAATGAGTTAAAGGATTCCAGAATGTAACATCAGAAAGGCGGTGGCTCTGAAATTGTGTGGGATGGAACGGAAGAGCTCAATATGTATGGTTCATGCTACCTCTCTTTACACTGAATGAGATAGTTAAACACTGAACCAAAGACAACGTGTAGTGCCTTAAATAAAACAAGCAATGTGCTCTGAAGGACAGAGTATTAAGAATGCAATCTCTCTCATAAGCTTTACATTTTCTGAAACAACTTTGAATCTAACGAAGTTCAGAACTTTGTGTTTAGAACTACTATGTTTCCTTAGACTAACCAGAAACAGTACTTTGAATTCAGTTGGATAATCTGTTTTCTATGGTTTTGTTCCCCTCAAATACTTACTACTTATTCACACGTAACAGGTGATGGTAGCTTTTCTGTCATGCCTTTTCATGGTTGATGAAACCTCCTCACGTACCTGCATATCTCTTCCTTCTGTCTGTGTGTGACCCTCTGAGCATACTTCAGATTCCATTACGGTATGTGCGTGTCCTAGAGCTGGATCTGAATGTTGAGAAGAGCACTGAACTGCTGTATGACGCAAGAGATCGCTTCACAGACGAGTCATTTCTACATGAAGAATTCTTCCTTCATTAAAACTTAAATTAACATTTCACAGGATGTTCTACTAATGAGTTTTATAGTTGATATTCAGGACTGGGAAAAAAAAAAAACTAGGTGCATTTATTTGTCTTCCCCCCACTAAATTACGAAAATATGATAAACTCTGCTGTTCTTGATTTGATTGAAGTCCCTACTTGTTATAGAGCAATTTTTTTAATTATTAATTGAAAACTTTCTTTGCCAAATACTGAAACTACATCAATTAGCTTGTAAGCACTGGCTTAGAGCTGAAAAAATATTCACATAGCAATCCACGCTTCCCCCCCCCCCCCAAAAAAAAAAAAAAAAACAACAACAACAAAAAAAACTGAAAAGCTGATTACAAAGTTAACTGATTATCTGTCATGTGAATTACAGGTTGCTAACTGGCTTTAAAGTTACTGCTCAAACCACCTGGTGTCAGATTTTGGTCACTATTTAAGCTCTCACGTTCTCTGTTTTCTCCAAGTTTTGTTTCAGCCTTATGTACTTGGGAGGATGTGGGACTGGGCAGAGCTATCCAATTCCAGGATAAATATTGTTACTCCAGAAAAGATTTGTTAGCCTTACAGTTGAACGGATGTGCTTTTTGCGCTCTCATCTCACAAAGGTGCTTTGTCTTAAGGATTCTCGAATAGAAGACCTTGTGCCTCAGCCCCCACTGTTGTGTAATTCAGCATCTGTACTACAGGAAATCTGTGGCCTATTTCAGTAGTACTCCCTCTTGTAGACTGTCGTGGCCTTGGAGGTTTCTAGTCAGAGGAAAATGTCTTCTGCTTCTGCCTCTCTCCTGTCTCAAGGGGTTATAGGATTTGGCCACTTTAGATTTAAGCTCAAAAAGGACTATATTGTTCAAAGTAGGTTGTTTTTCTTATGCAATTTAGCTAAATTAACACAGAGCTCAAGTGCCTTAACTTTGCTAATTTAGTTGTTTGACACCTCAACTTGTTGGTGAGATACATTTTTTGATGCCATACAGAATGCGAAGTCCTAGTGGAATGGATAAAATGTGTGCTTGGCTGGATTTTGGACAACTTTCAATAAATTTTTTTAATCTAATTGATGCTCCTCTGTCTATTTAATTTCATCATAAAACAAAAAACAGCGTCCATTTTCTTCTACTGTTGCTTCGATGTATTAATAAGTGTTTGTATATAGTAAATAACCTGAATATGGCTGAGTAGACTGGATTAACAGTGCATTGTATTATATTATGGTGTTTATGCAGGAAACTGCAGCCCAAAGTGACGTTACTAGAGGTCTTTTTGTGTAGTCAACTAATGCCATAAAGGTTGCATGTTTTTTCACTTGTCTTTGACAGCTGTCCTGAGCTAAGTCTTGGCTTCCTGGAGTCCTAGACAGATAATGTTTGCAGAGGTGGAATCCAATGAGCACTGTGGATTTGCCTGGAACAATTCTGGGCTGCTATAGCTGTTGTTTGCTTTTCTGCCCTTTTGGTGTTTTGAGAGTGCTTCCAAGAAACCTTTAGGCTGGTTGGTCGTACTTCAGTTGTTAGCTGTGCAGGCAAAAATGATTTACAGTCTCATTGTAAAGAAGTAATGTTGTTTTCTTAAGCTTTCAGATTTTTTTTGATGCGATGTGTCTTGTATTCTATTTCTCTAAAAAGCATTCAGTCATATATGGACCAACTTTAAACAGTTGTGCATCATGTTGTTGGATGGTGGGGACATGTTGGACTTCATTTAAGGTGGTATACGTGTTAAGAGTATTATGGATTTTCTTCTATTCCCATGTCGATGTATGAAGTTAAAACAATGCTTACTTTTTCCCAACATTTTTTCTGCTCTCTAGGCTGAAGATGAAGCACAAGGAGAAGGGGACAGGTGTTGTAGTTGAGCACAGGATGATTGAGTGCTTCCACAAACCTGTAGCAGATTTAGAGAGCGTTCAATCCTAGAAAAAACTATGTGGCTTGTACAGCAGCTGAGGCAATAGCCAGCTGTATTTGGGACACGGTGATTATTTTGGCCCGTCAGCACATGCATCTTGCCTGACTGGCTAGTATAACACGTTTCTAGACCAGTAGAACAAAGGTGGAAGAAGCAATGCATTAGAAAACTGAAATGCCAAAACTGGGTGTTAGAGGCCATCTCCTTTACCAAGTGAGCCGTTAAACAGCTCAGAAATAACTAAAAGCTCACCTTTTAGAGAACATTTATTATAATAAAAGCAGAAAATGGTATAGTCTGTATTTGCAAATGGACTGTGCAGTTTTAAAATGTGGCTGGCTGTGAAGATTGCTGCTTTTTCTACTTTTGAGAAGATGCTGTGGTGTATTTTGTAGTATTTTGGGAACAGCTAAAATTAAAGCAGTTCTCTGACAAAGTAAGCCCAAAGCAAGTGAGTAAATCAAATTGGACTAATCTAGATAATGTATTTTGTTAATCCATGGATTACTGGAAGCTCCTGTTTTAAAACCATGCTAGTGTTCAGAGAACATCTTAGTAGTGGTGCCTGATAACCATTCCTCCAATCTGGCCTTTTACAAAGGAGCTTCAGAAGCGCGTGCCATTCAGGGGCGTGGCTGTCTAAAGTCCTACAATAAGATGGAAAATATGCTTAGGTTTGTATGCTGTGTATGGTTTGGTGCTCATCATCCCATGGCTGATGATGTCTGCGTGGCTAGATGTATATAAGCAATCACATGATTAAGGTATGCATTTAAGCACGAGTGTAAGAATATGTTAAACCTTTTGGCAGGTAACAGGATAACCATCCATGTTTGGGGATTACGAGACGATGGCTGCCTGGAGGCTTGAAAAGTTACCTAGTCACGACTATTGGACTTCTTACCCATTCTGAGCCTAGTTAAAAGGTGTAAAAGTAAGCGTGACAGTACACTTTTATCGATGGTCTATATTCCTGACAAATCAAGGTAGGGTTTTTTAGAAGTGCTGAAGAAGAAGGTCAGTTGTTCTACTTCCTAAATGCTTAGGAACATCCAGAGAAAACCAGGTGCCTGAATTTCATCGGCTTGTTTGGATATGCTGCTCTATCATATTATTCTAGATCATCTTGTATACAAACTGTGGGAAGAAAATAATCATCTGTAGTTCTACATGGTTTATTAGCTATGGTTTCTGATAGTGCATTTTAAAAACTAACAGGTCTTTACCCAAAAATCACATGCTGAATGTGTGTATGTGGTTTTTAAGAGGTTAGAATTTCATCTGCTGTGAGAAATTAATTCCCACAAATGATTTGGAAAAGTACTGGCACTTGGCTTCTCTATTGTACCCTGATATTTACTGCTTTCTCGTGTTGAAAAGCTTCAACTATTGAATACAAACTACTGCTGAATTGGTTCCACACCATCACTTTGAACTTTATTAATGGGAAAGGAATAACAGCAAAAGAACAAACTCAGGCTCTTGAGTAAGCAGTCATTTGTTTTCATTTCTTATCATGCTTATTCTCTGATGAATAGAGAATGAGTTTCATTGCGTATTATCTATATTAGTCGAAAGCTCAGATCTTGAGCATTCCTATAAAATGAATTCAAACAGTGTCACACTATTCTTGATTAATTGTGCTACTTTTATCATGGAGCAGAATCTGAAAAAAATGTATACATAGTTCGTATTTCTAGGTCAAGAGCACATACAGTTAAAATACTCTCTCATCGGTTGATAAGTATACACATCTTTCAGCCATTTTTCCGTAAAAGTAGGCTAATATCTACTTAAGAAAACTAATTACTACTATTGTGACAGAAATCAGTGATGGGGCTCAACAGTGGACCTTGGTTTCTCTTGCTAGCTAAGCTCTGAATCTTTATTCCTCCAAGCACATTGGAGCAGCAGTGCCTATTAGAGCCTCTGGGGAAGTGGTCCTCTGTACGAGGCAGTCTTGAATGTAGGTATGCTAGCTGTGCAGAACGGTTTTTAGAGATGCGCACAATATTTATCCACATCTGGATTTTGTTGTTTTCCTGCAACCTGTTTTTTGACAACTTGATAGAATCAGAATTTGTCTTTTGGAGTAGTTGTTGGGAGATTCTTACTTTATCTGGCCCTTGTCTCTCACTACGGTTTCCTTGTAATGTGTGTGTTTAGGTAGAAGTTAGGAATTCGGGGCAAATTTATTTTTAAACTGCTTTTTAAATACCTCCTGCCAGCTCCCAAGGATATAGATGTATTTACTACTTTAGTGTTGTTTCTGTGTAGTTCTAAATCGATAGTCTGCCATAAAGAAGACTGAATGCCTTGAAAGTAAGTGTTTTGTCTTATTTTAATCACACAATTGAGATATTGATGCAGAGCTAAGAATAGGTAATGTTTCCAGTTTAATCTGCTGGGTGGCTAAAAATTACGATGGCTTTTGGCATTTTTCTTGAGTGAATTTGTAGCAGTCAGAGTTAACGCTGACTTGTTTTTCCTTCTAAGACTTAGATTAAAAGGCAAGTGATGCTTTGGTCTTTTAGAACGGCAGTATTGACCGCGAGATAGCTTTTGTTACCAAAAGCTATTATTAAATCTGCTGTTTGGCATTAATAAAAATCAGCAAATACGGGGTGCAGTTCTTGGGTAAAAAGCTAAGTTTTAAAGCAAATTCTAGACCAGTTTGTAGAATTTCGCTGGGATTTACAGGCTTGTATGTGTCTGAGAAGTCTGTGAATGCTATTTATTCTATTGCCATTGCCTTTTAGAATAAAATATGTACTAAGGAGAAGTTATGCTTCAGATGACAAGATTTTTCTTCCTCATTTTGCACATTGCAATATGAAACAAGGTGAAACTTTATATTATTTCTTCAGGGGGGCGAAAAAAAAAAGCTATCAGAGCTGGTTATCTTTCTAAGAGGTGACTAACTGCCAGCCGTTTGTAATTCTGCCCCGTACTGGACTTGGTATGGGTGCTCCCTTCTGTTTTGGGCAGGTGGGGAGATGAGTTCACATGGAAGCTGCAGCCAGGGGAGTCCAGTAGAGTCCAGCAGCCTTCTCAAGAGATGCTGCCACCAAGTAAGCACCGCTGTGTTTGAGTCTCTGAAGAACTCTGTGTAGAAAACGTGATGGTTCCAGCAGGGCTGGGCTGACACGAGGCTGTAGTGGGCTCCCTTGGGCGCTGTTCAACACCTCCAGGCTCGATTGCCCTCAGCACGGCGCCCGCCGGCCATAGCACGCTGTCTTTGGGCCGTGCTTGGAGAACGAGATGGGCGGCTGGAATTTCTTCTGGACCCATGTCCTGGGCAGCTCGGCATTGGCCGGCTGGTCCTTGGCAAGGAATGGGGGTGGCTCTGGGGCGGCTCAGCACCCCCGGGCTCAGCACCCCGCTCTTGCCACCCCTGCAGCCGAGGGCAGGGACCCAGCCCAGGGCCGTCCCCGCCGCCCCCTGCCGGCCGGCCTCGTCAGTGCACCTTGTTTCCAAATGACGTCACGCCCCTCCCTGCATGACGTCAGCCCCCCCCCGCTGATGTAACCATCCCCGCCACCAGTCAGAGCGGGGAAGCCGGGACCGTGACGTGAGCGACCCTAGCAACAGCCCCCTCCGCCGCCGCCCAATTGGAAAATCGCTGGGGGCGGCAAGGAGCCAATGGGAGGCGGCGAAAGGGGAAGGCGGCAGGAGGCAGGTCTCCCTCAGCCTCCCTCCGACAAGATGGCGGCGGGGCTGGCGATGGCGGCCCTAACGGCTTTGTCTCCTTCCAGCGCCTGAGCCCGGGCTCGCCCCGGCCCGGCCGCCCCAAGCAGCGGCGGCGGAGACATGACCGCGGAGCCCATGAGGTACGGCCGCCCGCCGGCCCCCGCCGCGGCGAGAAAACGGCCCTGAAGGAATCGAGGCGTGGGGGGGGGGAATCCGCGCCCCGCTCCCGCCTCATCCGCGGCCCCCGCCGCCGGGCGGCCTCGGCGGCGCCACCGCCCGGCCCGGCCCGGGGCTCGGCGGCTCCTCGGCCCGCCTGGGGCGGGGCTGCGCTCGGCCCGGCCCGGCCCGGGGCTGGCGGAGGCCGGGCAGGGGGAGGGGATGGCGGCGGGGGTCCGGGGGAGGGGACGGCGGCACCACTTGGCGGCCCCTCAGGCGGCGGCGGGGTGCGCCCCGGGGAGCGGCCCCCCGGGGGCAGGGCTGGCGTGGGGTGCTCCCTCACACGCCTCCCTGCATCCCCGAGGTGCTTCCCCCTCAAGGTGTGTCCCCCCCGAGGCGTGTCCCACCTGAGGTGTTTCCCCCTCCCGGGGGCTCCCCAAAATAAATAAGCTCCCCACACTAAACAAACGTCCCGAGCCACCGTTGACGAGGGGCTGCATAAAGTACAGCAGCTGCCCAAGCCCCTGTTAAAAAAGAGACGCCATGTTAAAGCGTGAACGGAGTTGGCTTTGTATGGTTTCGGTTTATCCATGTCTCTCAGGGGTCTCTGCTCGGTGCTGTCAGTCGCACGCAAGTGTGCAAAGTGCCTGAGGAGGTGTGTAAACAAGGGGTGAGCTGCTGTGTAAACAAGGGGTGTCGCCGCTGGGCCCTCGCAAATGTTGCCTGTTTCTTCGATATGATAACGTTAGGGTGAGCATCACACATCCTAGGTACTGAAAGTCGGTAAACTTTCTCCTCTGTGTGTATTTGTATATCTTCACCCGTCTCAGACCTGAGCAGTTCACAACCACCATTTAGTTTCAGCCAAAACTTAGGGGGATGGTAGTTCTTTACTCTTGGGTACAACTTGGTTTTAAAGCCTTACAACTTCAGAGGAAATTATATATGTGTAATTAACAGAAAATGTTTACAAGACGATCGTCACCGTTACTGATGTTGATCACATGCTAGATGCAATTCATAAGCATTACAAATACGCGTTATTTGATGCACGACTTCCCAACAGCTAAGTTTGTTCAGCATGTTGTCTTCATTTTATAAGACAGGGATTGCCCATCTCTCCCTCTCTTTATTACTCCTTTTTTTACCCCATGTTCTTAAAGTACTTTGACAGCTTAAACCGGTTTTGTGTTGGATCAATTATTTTATGTGTAGACTGAAATACTAGTTGGCGGATTTTGCTTCTTTTATCTCCAAGCCTTGAAAATCAAGGGTAGAGTTTGATTTCTCTGTAGCAGAAAGAACTTGCCTACTTATATTTATTGACTGCTTTACAGTCATAATTAGTATTGCATGTTCTGAAAAACGCTCTTCCATTTGGACCTCTCTGCTTTTTATTTTATCATGGCTGTTGTTTTTTTTTCCCGTTTTCCAATATTCTGTTTTGTCTTCCTTTTTTATCAACCTCTTGTTCCTGGTGTACATCATGAATGTTTTGTACTTAACTCTTTCCATGCTCTTAAATTGTCATTAGCACAGTAACTGGCATGAATGCCAAGAGGCTGCTTTATTTTATGCTTCAGTGGAATTAAGAGGATACAGAAGCTCATACCTTTTCCACTCAATTTTTCAGATTACCTGCAGACAGAAAGGTAAATGGGATTGTTGCAGAGTTTCATTTGTATCCTCAAAGAACAAAAAGTATGTGCGAGGTAGATTTGAGATTGAATCTGTCCCACGTAGTAAGCGGGCCCTATGACAAACTATTCAGTAGTAGTATGGCATCATATTTTTTGGTGCTCCAGAGGTTTTTTTTCCTGTTCATGAACTCAGTTCTCAGTCAGTCCAAATGTTTTTGGTAATCCTTACCCCACACGGAGCTCATCTTGAAGAGTTTGTTTTTACTGTGTAAGAACAGTTCTGTGTTAGGAAGTAGGCATGATGTTGTCGGGTGCAATAGGGTTTGTAAGCTGATGAACACATTGCAAGGGCTTTTTCTTATTTATGTCAATTCAAGTTCTAATAATACTGGAGTTAGAGAGAATGAGAGGGAAAAGAAAAGCACCGTGAATGAGTCCTTGATGTGGTGATGTCTTGATGGAGAAGCAAAGGTGCTCTCCCTGCCTTTTGTTCACACCCAGACACACACAGATGCACACACATACTTCTTTGCTCCCATTTCTAGCAAGACCTCGCACACGCGCACACACTTTGCTCCCATTTCCAGCGAGACCTGTTGGCCTGGCAGCTGCTGTATTGCTGTCAACCTACACTGTATCCCTGCATGTTCATTTCGGCTTCTGGTATCTGCTTGTTTAAGAAGTGTGCAGAAACACAGCTAGGGGATTGTTGGTGGAATTGTTTAGAGGGTATGCAGGCAGTAGAGTTTCGAAAATCTCCCATTACTTCTGGAAGATAGACTTTTCCTGTTTAAAAGGAAAGTAATTGTTCTATACCGGTTCACCGATTCTGGAGCATTCAAGTTACGACACAGGGAATAACCTTATTTAATTTTAAGAACCCAGGAATCTTCTGCATCCAAATGAGAAGTTTGGAATGCTGAAAAACATGATGAAAACTGGAGTAACTGACTAAGAAACATAAAAATTCCTGCTTCTGTAAACGTCAATGAAGATACTTGGACCAAAGTTGTATATAAAACTTGATTTTATTTTATTTTTTTTAAGAGTGGAGGAATTTTTGTCATAGTGACCTGACCTGTTCCTACCATTTTGTAGATCATACTGTCTAAGCACAACAACAGAAAAGAAGAAATGGATCTTACTCCCTTGGACTATTGAGGAGGCAGTGTAGTGATACCAAGTAATAAGCTGGTAAAATAAACTTCATGTCAACTTTTTATGTGTCAGACTTTCCAACTTGCAGTATGGTTTTAAGTTTTTGAGTCCCTTGAATGTCTTTGTCCTGAATGCCAGTCACTACAGGGTTGTATGAGGTGTGCTATTTAATGCCGTAGTAATCTAACAGGAAATAAGTCCGGAGTAATCATCCACGTTCTCTGAAGGTACAGTGGAAGTTAGCAGTCTTCTACACAGCCCTGTGAGATGGGCGTAAGGAGATCCATTGCTCTTCAAGAATCAAAACGTTAGGCTGGCTGTCATCTTCTCTCCTAGATGCCCCTGAGCCAATGCGTTCACACTGCTGAAGTGAAATCCCTCTGAGGGAGAATCTTCCTGCAGTGGCTGTGTTGTTTCTGTTTCAGTATAGCCCCGTCTCTTAGGGTTTTGTGAACTTTATCTCATGGTCTCTATAGGGGTTGACTGAAGGTACCTTCATTTTTTGTGGAATAATTTACTGTGATACAGGGATACCTTGACACTATTGTAACTTGAAATTCCCATTTTCATTACAGACGAGTATAAGATTCCACGTGCACTCGCGACCTCTGCCAGAAGGGAGGAGGAGTTGGTGCTTTTTACTTGCGTGTAACCCGCCAAAAGGAAATGTCAAAACATAAAATAATACTAACGTGTTGTGTTCTCCATAAAAACAAATGCCTGTGACAAATGATGTTTCTAGATGGGATTATTAGATATGTCTTGTATAAGCAGGGAAGCCTAGGGATAGTGCTAAACCTCAGGAAATCATGTTTCGTATCACTGGAGTTTGTGCCCGTAGGTGGTTTGGAAGTACGAATTGGTTCATGGATAGGTCACTGCAAGTTGTTCTAGTGGTGAGTCAGGAGGGAAAAGATGAAATTGACAAAAAGTCAGTGGTGAATATAATAGAAGGTTTTATATTGACTTTCAGAGATGGTAGGTAAAGCTCTCCAGTTTACTAAAGAAAGAGTACTAAGCTGTCATAATTGGTTACAACAACTAGCCCCAGGCAGTTGTCATGCAAGATGGATGATGGATTGATTGATGTTGTTTTTTAATTATTATTATTTTTAAAGAAAAGGAGTGAAACTGAAAATCAAGACCTTGATTTCCCAGGTTGTTGCCAAGTGCCAATTTCAGTGCTGTTTAGGCAGTTTATTTGTCTGAAAGCAGTACAGTTGTAGGAATTTGTCTCAACACATCCAACAGTAGAAGTCTTGTTGGGTGGATATATCGATCATGTAAAGCGAAACAAAAACTTTGGCAATAAATTCAGCGTTGTTAGTGTGGCAAACTGAGATGACGTTATTTTGGAAAATAAAAAACTTGTGTTTCAGGAATATTATAAGCCTTAAAACCTGATAACAAACCTGATGGGGAGTGTCTGGAAGACTTTAAGGAACACGCTTTATTTCTTATAGTTTGTAATGAATAAGGTCTCATTGAGAGTCTTTGACAAATTCCAGAAAATGGAAGACAAGTGAAACAAAGGAGAAGGCAATTTTAGAATTAGAGGCACGTGATGTCATGGGATGGAGCCCTTCTTTTCCTTTAAATGAAACATACTTCCACTTTTTTAGGAGTACTTTGTCTTGTAGGCTAAGTACATGGTAGCTTCAGCTTCCTTTCCTGAATTAATGCATGAAGATACTCAGTTTGCCATGATTTTTGTCTCATAAAGATGAAAACACAATATTTAGGTTTTCAAAGGGTTGACTTCAGTCAGTGATTTTAAGTTTGCAGACTATTTTACCATGGAAGTTACAGACTTCCATATTGCAAGCAGTCAAGCCCACTAACAAAGGAGGTGTGTGTGTATATTTAAAAAAAACAAACTTCACTCTTCACCGAAGCGTGGTTACTCAGCCAAATCATGTTACGGTTGTTTGGGTACCGTCTAAAGAAAAAGAAATTGTGTAATTTTCCTTGGATGTGATAAAGGGTCTCTTAGCGACTTCGAACCATTCCCCTTGTGTGTCTGGAGAGAACTAATTCTGTTTACTTGTCTGAGCCTGTTGTGCTGTGCTGACACTCCAGAGTTATTTCATCCAGATCATCAAGTGTCTTGAACTCTGCTAGGTATCACTTGATTAAGCCCCTGTGGATCAGAGTCAGTTCTAACCCAAATAAGAGGGAACCTGCGTTAATGAAGCCTTAAGAATAGAAGCTGCGAGTTCAGTGAAGTGCTGGTGACCGCATCTCCTTTCAGTCAGAGCTGCAGTGTTCAGGTATCTCCTGGCTGTGTTCGATCCAGTAAGTGCAGCGTGGTGCGGTTCTGTCTGACCGCAGGAGAACTCGTTTGCTGCGAGAAAGGCCAAACGCTGGAATTGGTTGTCGAGAGGTTGTGGAGTTTCCATCTGGAGGTGTCCAGAGCCCGGCTGGACGTGTTTGTGGGCAGCCTGCTGGCGGGGTGTGGGGCTAGCTGATCTCCAGAGCTCCCTCCCAGCCTAGAGGTTGCCCTGCTCCTTAGTCTCCCTTACCTGACCAGCTCTAGCCTAGCACGATAGCTCAAGTTCAGGTATTGCTGCCACTGAAGTTCATAAATCTCAGTCACCTGCGCTTGCAGAGACATTTGTACAATGAGCAGTGATTAGGGAAATGAATTCAGCAGAAGGAACAGTTACTTCTAATCTGGATTGGTTTCAGCGCATGGATCACACCAATTGTTGTGCTGCAGTGGAGGTGGAAGGAAAGAAGTGAGTGTGGCACCAGGCGTTTGTGGACGGGTGCTGAGGGTTTGTGTCCTTGGGCAGCGGGGCCAGGTCATGTCAGCCCAAACGCACTGCGAGAACCCTGGTTGTGAAGCTGCACTTGTTTTGGTGTGACTGGTGTATCGATACAAGTATTTTGCAGAATAGTCATCTGATTTAAGCTATACTATATCATTTTGCTTTGCTCTTGGAAAACCATTGCTGAGTTTAAAAACAAAACCACAAAACCCAATAAAAGATAATAGTGCTTTATGGCCCTGCCCTTGTAAAACACATGCTCGTGTTCAAGTGTTACAACAATAGGCTGTTTTATTTTCTGGTTATGTATTTTCTCTGAGAGAAGTAGGCTTTTTTTATGGCACTTAGGTGTGTTTACTCCTTTTCTGATTAGGGAGCAGCTTCTTTTGTAGGTTTTTATCATCTTTCTCCGCCAGCAGTTTTGAGCCATTTCATTCCTGTGTATTCAGCCACAATGTTGATGCATTTTTGTATGAAACTACTGTACAGGCTCTGCCCTTTTAACTGAAATCGTGGTGTTGGGGCAAGTCTAACACCTCTCGTTTCCTTCAGGAAAATCTTTTATGAAGGTCTGCAGGTGACAGAATAGTGGCCTGATTACATTCAGACTTAGGCAGTAGGGCAGCAAATGACGCTTTTTAGGGGGGGGGAAGGAATGCCTCCTAACAGTTTTGGAACTGGATGCTTAACTAAATGCATTAATTTCAGCTTTCTTTACGGTAAAGCAGATATTTTTAAAGATGGTTCTATTAATAATGCCTTAGAAATAGGAAAAGTTAGGAAAAATGGGTTCTGGTCTCTTTGAGAGGCTTGGGTGCATCTCTGCTAGCACTTGACATCAGAAGTGCCTTCGGTTGCGTTGGGTCAGCAGCACCAAACCTTCCTGTGTCCTAACACACGCAGTCTGTTTCGCCTTTTCTCTTGCCATTGTCTTAATTAAAACATGCAGACTTCTGCTGTGGGTTGCGTAGTTGTCATTCACATACGGTACTGTTTGAAGGAGAGGATGCTAGTCTGCAGTTCAGGGGTTTTAAAGAACATCTGGTTTTAATTTTCTGTATTTTTTAAGGATTGTTTAGTTTTGTCCGCTTAATAGTTGTTGCTCTGCAGTGTTTCTTTTCAGCTTCCAAAGTGAAAAATAATTGGGATTTCACTTGAAGCAACTGTAAAGATGGATTAAAAAACTTGTGCCCTTGAACTACTTTTAAGGTGTGAACAAAGATTTCAGAGAAGTGCTGAGTTTAAGGCAGTTGAGAACTCTCAAAGTAAGAAATCTGCAAGACATATTTGTAAACAAACTGAGATAGATACAAAGCTGGGAAGCGCTCCTGTACCGCTGACTGCCAGAGCCATCTGAAATTCAGATGAGCAGCACTTAGGCTAAAAGTTGGTGGGATGCTGTGGAAGAATGGGGAATTCATTTGGTGAAAGGAAAATAGTTTTAAAACGTTCTTCTAGATCTTGACGGTAGATGGGGCATTCCCCACCTCTGCTTTCAGGGTGCCTGAGGAGAGCAGACAGAAAACAAATGCAGTAACAAGTTTTCTTATGGGGTAAGTGCAGGGGGATGGTGGGTGACAGCCAGATGGAATCAGGTGTGGTGTGTCTTGGCTAGCTTGATGAGGATACCACACTTCCACCTCTTCCCCATGCCCCCACTTCCTTTTTCTTCTCCGCTCTTCTGCTCATTTGGAACATCATTTAGCCTCCTGCATGGTTTTCCTGATGCAGACTTTGTTCTCACACTGAGGGCCGGGCCTGCGCTGGTTAAGCTTACAGCACTTGCTCTGAGCTTTAGGTAAAAAATTGTGCTCTTGCACAATAACTTCTCAAGGTCACGAATCAGGTTCATGGCCAAACCAATAATAGTAGGACACCTCTCCTTTCATTGCCGTTCTAATTAGGCTGAGCAGTGTTGAAATAGCTCTAGACTGGTGGTGAAGCTGTTTCTTTACATGTGAGCCTGGAAGCTCTAGGAAATAGTGTAGGCACAGTCGATTCACGGTAGTGGGAGACTGCTTCCCTTAGTGCTCCTGAGATGCTTTGAAGTTTTTAGGCTCCTGTGTATTTTTTTAGTACCCATTTTAACTGTTGGGATGAATCTGTTGAGTCAATTTATGACAATACATTACAAGGAATAAGGATTTTGTGCAAAAGCATTGCCCTAAATCATGATTTCTTTGTGTTGAAGTATATTAAGTGTAAGGCCTTTACTTAAATTTGACCTACTACTACTAATACAGGCTTATGGTACAAAATGCTGAATAATCTAGAGGAAAAGCAAGCTGAGGAGGCTCTTTAGTATTAGTTTGTAGATTTTTTCGTGTGTCAGCATGAATGCTTTTGCTCGGAAAACAATACTTGTAGGCTAGTTAGGATAAGAGACAATAGCTGGCTGCTGATCATGTTCCAAGTTGTTGGTCACAAAGATGCATGCACAGTGTTCTGAGTGTTTTATGTTGAGAAAAATAATATAACTTGGCTATAGTTCTCATTTTATTTTCTAAGATGTTATTACCAAAACAAGTTATTTATAAACTAAAAGAGCACATGCTTTATAAACTAAATTCCACGTGCTTTTTTATTAGTACCAAGGACTAACTTTGTGTGGCCTTTGTTTATATGCATTAATTCTTCACCTAGAAAGGAAATTAAATTTCTTTACACACTTCTACTATCAAATAATCCTGAGCAACTATTTCATTTTTTTAAACTTAATGTGAACAAATCATCATTTAAGCTCCTTTCTAAAGAGCATGCAGTCTCTTAAAGCTGAAGTGTGCGTACCACTGTCATCTTCTGCAGTGTTTTCCAGGTGTGCCCTCCATCTGTGACAAGAAGGGAAGCACAGGTTCCAGGACTGGCAGTTGCGTAGCAGTGTGCATCTGGTAGTTAGAGCCGAAGACCTTTAGACAGATTGAGAGACCAATTTTAAGATGCACTTGAGAATAACCCAGGCTTTGTTACTGTCTTTCAGAGTTGCTCGAGCGATTGATGGTATATAGTCCAAAATTACAGTCTCAAAAGAAAACTGTCCTTGTTCACAAAAATCTCCTCATGACAAAATGCAATTTTGTTTTGAGTCCTTCAGAAAATCATTTTAAACATTTTTTTTAAGATGGATGCTTAATGCTGTTGTACAGACAGTTACTTTTCACTGTTTTAAGTAGTTATTTGAATTAATATGATGATGCCCTCTACACGTTGCTCAAGGGATCTCTCACCTCCATGTTTATTTTTTATCAAGGGGGAGATTTTCCTTAGCAGTAGTAGTTAATTTGAGAGTCAGGAGTTAATAAATTTATTGATGTGTTCAGAAAAACAGTAGAGATGCTAAAGGTGAGAGGATTGAGTTTCTGATAAATATTCAAAAGATCCTACAAACTGTAGAACGGGGACAGAAAATCATATTTCCTCTTACTATCAGAAGACTGTTTTGGAAATAACAAGGAGATTAGAAAACAGTGAAGAGAAGCCTCTATCCTTTAACTGGGTTAACTTATGAAGAAGATAGTGCAGCTCAGCAGTTTGGGAAGCCGTATCTAATAGCAGATAAGGTATGATGACTCAGACATATCGGCTGGCAGATTTCGGAGAATTGATAGCGGCTGGGAGGGAAGGAGAGACAAGCAGCCGAGAGTGGTGACTTCTGATAGCGGTGGTCTGGGGGATGGCTGCCCTTGGCCCTGGTCTGGTACTTGCAGTTAGAAAAACACACTTGTCTCGGGAAATTGTAGAAGCTGTGGGTGGAAAAAAAGAGTCTGAAATAAGCAACATGAAATGTGAGGCAATAAAGTGTTCATCATGAGGAGGTGTACCTGTTTAACAGAGACATAGGGGAAAAGTGGGGCCTTTTTACTGCATTGAGTAGAGATACATGGCTACCGGTTCCTGGTGTCTGAAACTGCCTAGTGAAAATTCCCAGGGTAGTACACTGTATAAATTAATTATGAATACTGGTACACAAAGATCATGACATGATCTGATCGTACCTGGTTGGTTTTCAGCAGAACTAATATAGGATACAGTGTGTGTGTGTGTAAATGTGTGAGGTTGATTTACTATAAGGTTTGTGTAAGCATGTAGATCCATCACACTCAATGGACCTGTTATTTACATTGTAGATTAAAAAAATACGTATATTATTTGTAGAGCTTTATATCCTCAGAGGTTATTATTTTTTTAATAATTAATTCAAGATTTTTTTTACCTGTTCAGCTTCGTACCTCCTTAGATTCTTCTTACAAAGTAGAATCTTAGTTTTTCCACTATGTTCATGTCATAGTAGCATTGCCACTCAGATTTTTTTGAATTTTTAAGTCATGTTTGTCTAGCTTAAAACAGTTTAAAATATATTCATTGTTTCCGTTAACATGTCCCTAGTGCTTTGTCAAAAAGGCTGCACCTGTGTGTTTGCTTTCTTTTTTCTAAACACAATGTTTAATAAAACTACATCTTTTTTTAATTTTCTTTGATATTCCCCTTGTGGAACCAAATGTTTGGGCAATAATTGTGTTTCTCCTATAGGTATGTATTAATCGGGACTTACCATCTCTTCTTTCAGGCTTGCTGGACTAGTGTGAGATCTGTAGGTAACTTGAAGTTTTGCTTGTATTTTGACAGTGAAAGCAAGTTGAATACATTGGTGCAGAAACTCCATGACTTCTTGGCTCACTCATCGGAAGAATCTGAGGACGCAAATTCTCCTCCAGCATCATCTAAAAACAAAACCATAGGTAAAAAGACATTTTTGTTTTCAGTTTGAACATACATATGGTTTTGAAGTCAAATAGCTTTGGTTGTGATTTCATTATATCACACTTCGCTGGGGCAATTATGCCAAGTCCTAATGTGATTTAATCAAGTGGCAGTATCTTGATAAATATGTCTAGCCTTTGATGCAATATTTCGTTCAGTTATGAACGTTTTCTTGTGAACGTTCAGTTATGAACGTGAATAGAGCTGATACTGGTGGTGTATTCTACCTTCTGTGAAACATGAGAAGGCAAACATGCACGTGTTTGCTGTGGTAGGGGTTCCGTGTTCAGTTTTCCTCAAGGTTTAAGGGCGGTATTTTATTTCTTCTGCTGAAGTAAAGCTTTTGTGGTCCACGTAGTAGAGGAAGAAGTTTTTAAGGTTGTGCTTCCGTAATTACTTAAAAACTATTTCTACATTTAATCTGGAAACATTAGAAAACAAAAAAAACAGAGTGCTATAGTATGTCAAATTTGGTGTTAGAAATTTTTACTTACAAGTTGGAAATTAGTAACAAATTGTAAATGTTTTATTTTGGTTACAGTAATTAAAAAAAAAAAGTGAAACTATTTAATAACAGTACCAAGTACAGTTTGTTTCCAAATTTAACTGGGACTGGGTACAGGTACACAACTTTTCAGACTCTGCTGTTCCATGAGCTAAAAATTGTGCTGAAATGATAGGGTGCAGGAGAATGAGAGTGTATTGGCTGTGCTATGGAGTTTATTTTCAAACTGTTGTCACAAGTAATAAACCTGTGTGTACAGCTTTTCATTCAGTATTTCATCTTGAGAGTCTACTGCCATGTGGTGCTATCTGCCTTGTGTCAACGTCCGATTAAATGTTAACATTGGAGAAAGTATCCCACGAATAATTTCTTAAACAGAAGAATAAATTAAACTGATGGAGATGTACATATTTCCAAGTGAGATTTAGCTGTGGAGCATACTGTTTTGAAAGAAATCTTTTCCCTTTATCCACTGTGGTTATGAAGTAGAATGTGGCTACTTGCCTCAAAATACAAATTTACTTTGAGACAGAGGTACGCTGACTAATTAATAGCAGACATGCTTCAGTGTTGTTTTTGAGATTTTATTCTTTAAAGAGAGAACATATTAAAGTTGAAAAGTCAAGAATTAAATATTAGGAAATGCCAGAATTAACTGTGCAAAGTTACTTCCCCTCCCGGCTTTCAGTGCATAATTTTAATGTCTCTAGGAACTACACTATGTGTATATTTTTTTTACCACAGAACGCTTATTCAGTGTAAATACTGGACAAGATTGGGGCCAAATCAGTTGTTCATAGTCAGGGATCTCATTGTGTTCCAGAATTTGGAGGATATATAAATTATTAACTGGAGTGTTGTAAGGAGAGAGGTGGTGATGATGATGATGATTGTTAGCTGTGGCTCAAGGAAGCTGGAGCATGTCCTTGCCACACACACAGGTCAATTGAACACAGGTCAATTGAAATATGAAACAGTTGCCCGTTGAGCACTTGATCTTGTGCACTGCTGTGGAGTTAACTGTACTGTAATGCTTAGGTTGTAGGAGTAATAAGTGAAATTACACTGATATGACCCTGATTCTGGCTTTTCTTAATTTTTGAGCACTTGATTTTACAGCCTTAATAATGTTTCTTTATCCTCTCTGCATTCGAATCGGATGTCTCCATCTACATTGCGTGGGTGCCAGCAGGAGGATCACTGAGAGCGTAGGAGAGACTGACTTCCTGCTCTTGTTTCAAGTGACCAGCCCTGGAGCAGCAGTCACAGGGGAAATCCTGTGCTCCCGTAGCCCTGGAGTGGATGGAGCATGTGCAGTTTGGTCAGCGCTAGGAGCTGGGAGGGGGTGCAGCATGCTCGGTCATAATGCGGGGATGGCGCATGTACAGTCCACTCACATGTAGAAGCTGAGATGAGGGAGCATGTTCAGTTGCTTTCGGGAACAGCGCACGGGCAGTCAGAAGGCAGAATCTGCAGACTTTATCTACCAGAATTGAAAAAACTTGTACTAAGCATATACAAACTGTGTTATCTTCAATAGATTTAGTACTTGGGCAAAACTGGTCAAAAGTAGAAGTGACGCAGGGTCCCATCTCCAAAGGAAATGGAACCCTTCTGCCAGATTTCAGGTTCTCCCCTCAAAATGGGGGAAAGCCACTAATATTCCATACAGGAGATTTTATGTATTTAAAGGGGGCAGGGGCAGAAGCTTTGTTTATCTGTTTTGATACCCCTCTCCAGCTTTGCATGCAGAAATGGCCGGATAATTTAGGCTAAATTGTTTGGTGACATTTTAGCCAAAGTCAAATACTCAGCATGAAATTTTCTATTTATTTATTTAATATAAATTACTATAGTTTTATTTTTTCCCCAAGAGTAAAGGATCAGGAAATAGTAAGTTGCGATGCCAGCAGTCTCATGCTATTATCACAAATGGTAATGATACTCATCCTGTAATTACACTATCACTATACTTGCATGTTTCTTAGTAGTGCATTTATTAAAATAGTGCTATTACTATGTTTTTGAGCAACTTTGTATGAGTATCATTAAACCACTGAACTAGAAACTCCCCTCCATCACCAGGACTGGTGGAAGGAACAGGTAGTCATAAGTTACCTGTCTTTAGGTTTTATATTCCACAGGTACTAAGATCAAGAAATGAGCATTCTCTATCATACACTGTTTTTTGTGTGCAGTTCCATGATCCTAGACTTGAGATGGTGTTTTTAATGTCAAAATGTGTAAGAAAAATACTTAACTTCTTAGAGTTTTAAAAAAACATACACCGACTCTATTATCCTTGCATATACAGTTGCACTCTCATTTCTTCAACAATGGGAAGGCTCTCTTTCAGCCCAGCAGCAACTTAAAAAACTGAAAGTAATTCCTGTATGGTTTCTGTGAAATTTATGCCATGCAGTCAGCTGTGTTTTGCTGTTGTGCAAAGTTCTGTGGAAGTTACACAGTCATCTTTATTCACGCTGATGAAATATAAACAACACTATGAGATGCAATCTGAAGAACTGCTAATATTTCTTGCATTTCAATGGATTCCCTTCCTTTCTCTCTGTAGGTGAAAGTAGAGAACCTGAGAGCAGTCCAACATCAATGGAGAACAACAGAGAAGAGGTAGGAATAAAAATGCTTTTGAATTTTAATTGTGTGACTAGTACAGAATGTATGGTGTGTAGGAAACAGAGTTCACTTGGTTGCTGTTTACAATAAATGCTTAAAGAATGTTGTCAGAACCATATGCAGAAAATACTCTGTCTGCTGAATAGAAACTTTAGTTGTAAAATATTATAAAATAAATTTAAAAGTAAATTTAAAATTGTGAATGATAATGTGATTTAGGCATATGCAAGCCATCTTGCTTCTCCCTCATCCCCATCTTTAAGTTATTGAAATACACAAGTTTACTTGGATGATTTCACTGTTTTTTCTGATGTACAATAATTCCTGGGTAAAATGTCTCTAATGCACTTCAGAGAATTAATTTATGCTTACCTAAAGCGTGCAGTTGCGTTTTTGCTAGGAAACACAGTGTTGTTAATTTATTCAGACTGAGTGTATTGCAAAGTGACTTCTTTTTAAAGAAATTCAGTTAATATTTTTCTCCTTAATTCTGTTCTTTGAATTGTTTGTAAACAGACTCCTATTTAATTTTTGCTTAAAAGAATTGGTCTCCCTTGTTTACACTCGCACCATATTACTCAGATAACAATAGATGCTCATAGAGCTGTGTAAGCTACTGCAGCACTGAGGTGCTGTGAGGAATCCCAGTGACTTGTATAAAAAGTGAAAATGTGCAGCAGTACGGAGACAGGTGTGTGTGCTCAGTGTCGTTTTACACTGTGAGGTGAGTTAGACCATTCTTCTGTGCGTTGATCGTGGAAGAGTTAACGTTGCAGTGAAGATGCACAGACTTAGAGGCCCCAGACCTGTTTGTGATTCAGAATGGTCATTGATCTGACCTGTTCTTTTCCCTGCTCCCGAAAGCTGAGGACTTGCAGCACGTTGGTGGGAGCTGACAATTGCAAGGGCAAAATTTCCTCAGTTTCATGGAGAGAGTGCTTGAGATGCGCAGTGTCTTTCTCTGAATGTCTCAATTTACAACAGCACTTTCTCTTAATTCTCTCAAGATATATGGTTAGCGAGGTTTGTGAGCATTAGATTAGTGACTTAGAGTTTGGTTACACCTATTTTAAAACATGTTTGTAAAGGAATTACGACTCCTTGGAGTCTTAAGTCTGCTTAAACTAAATCTATGGGTTTTGGTTAACCGAACTGGCTTGACTATTGAAATTGTGTCACTTTTTATTAATGCTTCTATTGATCTCTTTTATTTTGTAAGAGCCGGTGACTTCTGAGATGTTTCAGTGGTGTTTGAGTTAATGTAAGAAGCTCGTTTTGTTGACAGGTGTCATGGTCATAATGCAGTGACTTTTTTTTCTTGTTTTTAGGGCAGCAGCTCTTCAGAAAGAACGAAATCCTTAGGATCATCACGTTCAAAAAGGTTGGTTCGGAAAATAAAAGGAAATAAATTACTTTAAATCATGTGAAAGTATTGCCAAGTCTTTGTACTATGCCAGATGCTTTTGGTGTATACCAGTTTAGGTCCACTAAGTTAACAGAGTTCTGGTGAAACAAATGCCTTATAGCACATTTACAATTCCAATAGTCTTTCAGGGTCAAGAAGCTAAGATCATAAAGCTAATTTTTTTTATTTATAACAAGATGACAAGATTATCCTGCAGCTTCAGGCTCTTCAGGACAAAGGTGCTTATACAATTACTTTACTCTTGCTCTTTCAACACATGGGATTCTCCCAAAAACATAAGCTAGGGCATACAGAAAAAAAGCTTTATGTACCTTATTAAGAGACTGTAGAATCAAAATGTGCTAATAAGTTGTCCTGTGCAGCAGCTGCCATTTGCTGCATCTCTGCATAATCCCTTTTTGCTCTTTGATATAAAAAAAGTATGGAGTTAACTGTTTACAGTTTGAAGAAGACAAATTATATGTGACCTAAATAACAGCAGGCTTATTCTAATAGAACTCCTCATTTTTTACTCTCAGCTGATGCTCATTCAGGTTATGTCCTTCATGATTTTTTCCTTCGTGATTTTTTTTTTTATTATCCTAGTATGCTGTGTAGATAGGTGAGCTCTTCCAAGTGCACAATTTGAACATCTTCCTTCTTACTGCTCTTAACTTAAGCGGTATATATCTCTTTTCAGTCTCATATTTATCCAAGTTTGTTTATTGTATCATATCTGCTGGAATTAAATAACACTCTTCATTCTCCCTTTTTGTATTTGGCTTGATTCTGTATTTGCAAGTGTGGTTTCATATTTGACTTTAATTTCTCCCTCATCTTCTGAATGCAGTCTCCTGACAAACTTTTTTGTTTATATAATTTTGGGAGTTTTGTTTTTGCTTCCTGTCTATCATTAAATGTAGTGTCCCTCATACACTTAACACACTGTGCCTGATACTGAGAAAAACAGCATCCTGCACTGACCTAAGTAGTCTTTATTACCTTCAGTAATACTCAGGTATTACTGAAAATTATTGAAATTACGCTCATTTTTTTCCTGCCCTGACATAGTGTATTCCTTCATGTTAAGGTGTTAGTTCTGAGTTACTTTTGTGTGAAATTCTGGAGGCTGATCTCTGTATTCAACAGTCAGCTTTTTAATTTGTTTCTGCATTTCCTTTATTTCATTGCAAATGTCTCTTCTGCCAAGCTGCTTTTTGTCATTTGCTAATATCTGTGTGTTCTCTTTGGGCTGCCTCTTAAACTTGGAACCATGTATAACATTTCTGAGTAGACATCCACTTGGGTTTCATTCTGGCTTTTTTTTGTATTTATAAAAATGTGACTTCCTGTATACCTTTTTAAAAGCACGTGAAACACTGATATGACCAAAAAATCATACAGCAAATAATGTGAAACAAAAATCCTTTATTAGTATATCTTTCTATTTCGCATAGGAGAGAAGAGTTCCTTGTCCTAATAAGAAAATTACTATACAGCTTACTTACTATAATAACTCAGAGCATCCCCCCTTGTGTTTTAAATGAATTAAAATAGAGGTTTCCCCAATTAGCATGGTATTCTCCTTGCAAAGTGCAAGGCCTACCTGTGTCACAGTATGTACTATTTGTCACAGCATGGGTTTTTTTTCTGTCTATGCAGGAAACCTACAATTGTAACAAAATATGTCGGATCAGATGATGAACAAATCTTAGATGAGACTGTAAATGAAGATAATTCAAATGAAAACTCAGAAAATGATGTTGATATGAAAAGCTTGCCTAAAGGTAGTTCATGTCTTTCTTTGTATCTGAATTCAGCAAATTAGCGAAGATTATGATGCAGCGTAAATATTTAATTAGAATGCACAAGTATTAGTAAAATACCTCTCCTAGGTCCTGTTGGCTTTTATGTATAAACATACACATTCACATACGCCTGCAAACCCCTCTGCCCTACCCCTGCACCAACACTTAGAAGAGGAAGTCCTGTTTCCAAGCACCTTTAATTTTGAACCCAGCATTCTGTAATACGTGGATATACCAGGATGTGCTGATGGCTTAATTTCAGATGTCTATGGCCATGTGTACAAAACCACCATATAGCAGAGAAAATATTTCTGTTCTTGGGTAGAAGTCTCAAGCTCTGTCACTTGCAAGTCTTACTTATTTTACTGTTCTGTTTTTGGAGGTTATTGAGAAATAGATCAACAGAAGTAAAACTGAATGTAGGGGGAAAAATTTAATTGTTAGATCTATTTTTAAGCACCCTTTTAAATACTTGTTACTATAAGCCTACATCCTGTTCTTCTTAACTATAGTGTGATTTTGATTAATCTTCTTCATTTCTTACCTCTGAAAGTTACAGGAAACATTGGAGGTACTGCTACTGTTTACTTCATGAGTAGCAGTCATTAAAACAGTCACTTGAAAATTACTTTTTTCAGAATGTTGGATTATTTCCAGTGTCCTCGCACCAAAAGTATTAAAACTAAGCTCTAAGTAGGAAAGATGTTTTTTAATTCACATAATTTTGATTATTACTGTTCTTTGTTTAAATAAAAAGTGATTTTCTGAATTTTACTAGGGTGAAAAAAGGTTTTATTCTATTGTTCTTTTATTTATTACATGCTGAAATAAATTAACATGAGGGAAACTGGGTAGAAGGGGGAAGAGAGAGAGAAGAGTAGTTACTTTTAGGCTTCTACTAGATTTAAGTGACCTAACCCAAGCTCTTTAGTTGCAGCATTGCACTGCAAATTCCTGTACTGAAAAATTCCCAGCAGTATGATAATCCACTTCTGCACATATCCCATCAGGGCAGAGAGCATACAACTTGCTCCTCATAGCCTGTTCAGTCTTTGGCTTTTGTCCTACAGTTACAAAATGGACATAGTTTGAAGTGTGTGGTGTTTAATTTTTTTGTGCTGTGAACACCTGTGCATTTAAAACTGTCAACAAATTGCACTTTTTTTTAAAGGTACTATGTTGGCATTTATTTAAACAAGACTCTTGCACTTCATTTGGATGTGTAATGGTTTCCAATTTCTAAATGGAATTATTCTAGGTACAGTGGTTGTACAGCCTGAGCCAGTGCTGAATGAAGACAAAGATGATTTTAAAGGGCCTGAATTTAGAAGCAGAAATACCGTTAAAATGAAACCTGAAGCTCCCAAAAAGCGTGGAGGTAAATACAATTTAAAACATTTATTAAAACGGGTTTAAATTGCTGCTTATGACCACATTTGGTACATCTAAAAATTGTTCATATTTCTAATAAATTATCCTAAAAATACCTCCACTCTTCTGGCTTTTTGTTCATTAAGGATTCTAGCTGGCTGAAATTAGCCTCCATTGCTGCCCCTGCAATGCAGCAGTGAAAGCTAAGATTAGCTCTCATTACACTTCTTATTTTCAGTAGCTATAGGATGCATCATTAGGTACTCCATATGGACCCTTCTTACTTTGTATTGAGAACAGTTGCTTGCTTGCAAGCAGGTGTTAATGGTTCCTTTTTTAAGGAATTATGTTGGAACAGCATTGGTAAGGGAATGGTCACAGTCTCACCAAGAAAATGATTGTGTTTGAGCAGGGGCACGTATAGACATAGCTACCAATCAGTGAGCTAACGAGAAAGCTGAAGCCTCTGAGAGAATTCAAAGGCTTTTTCTTGTTTATTTTTTTAAACTTGGGGGAAATTCCCCATTGGTGGGCCCTTCTAAAGATTATTTTTGAGAAGCTGCTTTGCTAGCTTGGTTTTTCATAACCTCTACTAAAACTCAGAAGAAGTTAGGTAACTTCTAAGGATAACAAATTCCTCTCTCTCGTATTTTTCCAAAACTTAAGGGGGTGAGGGGGGAGTTACGTACAAACTAGCCAATAAGAAGTCAGGTATTTTCTTTAATACTTCTAGCAGTATCTTAGTTCACACATGAGCAGCAGTACCCAGGATCCCAATTTTTCCCATTGTGTTGTATGAGATACTCTCTTTTAAAGTCATTACAATTTTGTAAGTATTATTTCTGTCATATGTGGTTGAAGAGAAGTAAAACACAACTGCGAGGAAATTTGCTTGTGCATACGCAGGGGGCTCATGCATGTGTTTAATCACATTTTGAGCACTAATGCTTTCTGTAAATTAATCTTTGAAAGTTCAGATGTATTAATAGAAGACATCCTACTTAGCATGTAGGGAAATACTTTTTACATTTGTGTTTATAACAATTTACAAGAGGTCCAACGGAAGTCTTCAGGGCTATAATATCAGAAAGCTAGGACTTCTGCTTGAGTTTTGTGGACCGTGTGCGCATCCTCAGGACAATTCATAACTTGCCCTTCCAGCTTTATTTTTCTGACCCTAGAGAATTTGAGGGCCCTCGTTTGTGTATGTGGACTGGTTACTCACGTGCTGATGCCTTGCAGAAGATAATTATTTTGGAAGGAATAGCAAGAGTTTTAGACCATGCCTTTACCCAGGGCAAGCTCAGCTATATTTGTGTCACTGCTGGTAATCTTTGTATGACTTATTTTTAAAGCTGTCCCATATATGTGTTAAGCTCCTGTTGACTTCGACTGAAATGGAATAGGTAGTGCCTTCTCCTTTGTTGTCCCCATTTCCAGAACATGAAGAGTAACCAGGAGAGAGTTGTGGCTACTGCCTACCTCAAGAACAGCTGGGTTAGGAATATATCTAAACAGTTGTGCAGAAAAGATAGTGTAGATCCATTTATTCTGCACCTGCTGCATGCAGCAGGTTTAGTTAAATGACATGGCCCTCTACCTTTCTCTTGCTGCCACAATGAGGTGCCTGGCCTGCGCACATGCAAGATTGATCATTACAGATTTAAGCAGGCAAGCATGTAGTCCCAGCTGCTCGACATCCTGAATTCTATGCACAGCATGAATACATAAACAATAACAAAAAAAAATTAGGAAGAAAAAAAGCCAGTGCATCTTGTTTTTTGCAGACTGCATCGACACATTTTCATTAGGAGTTACGTGTCTAGTTTATGTTAGAAATGTCAGTAGTAATGGAACTCTCTTGCCTTTCTAGCATCCAAATGGTCTTACCCAGTACTCTTAAAAGGCATTGTGTCAGTCCTTATTTGCAACTTTTGTGTCTGCAGAATGGTTATGGTTGTGTTTTTACTAACAAGCTCATAGTTAGGAATGTTTTTTTTAAGTAGTTTCTCAGTATTAATGAATAAATAGTTACTTCATTTCTTCGGACCTCCATCATTTGTAGTAGTAATGTGGTTTACAAAGGTTCGCCTCAAAAGTATCTTTTTTTTTTCCTAGTGCTAACTTGCAGATTTTAGGAAGAAGGCAGTATTTTTTCCCCTCAAATTTGTAGAGAAGGTGGAAGTGACTTGGGACTTGACAGCAAATAGCTTGTTCTCCCTCCATTTCTTACACCCATTAAGGACAGTGATGTTTGAAAAAGTCTGGGTAGGCTGCTGTGCTGCTTGATATAAGAGAAGGTGATCTATTTTTCTGAGTAGTACAATATGATGAATGTGTGTATTTGAGATTTGCCAGCAGCATTTGGAACAGGCACTTGAGCTTTTGAGGTCATATGGGATGTTTTGAAAATCTACAAGCTCTGCAGTACATGCGTGATTGCATGCATTGAAGTTAAAATCAACAAATCTTGCATTCATAATTTCAGACCTGGTATTTTCACTGAATTGTAAGGATATATTAGCTGTTCTCACTGGACTGTAATCTATTTCAGATTGTGCCTCAGGAGCTAATAGCTAGTAGCTTGTATTGTGTATATGTTCACTCAGTTCCTTAACATTGTTCTATTGGTGCTTGGTTCTTACTCTGTGTAGTAGTTATTTTTTTATTTATAGTCTGTACTCAGACTATAACCATTAAGTTAAATATTTGAGGCAATTTCCTTGTACTACTTACTGAACATGACAGCAAATGGCAAGTCGCAGTTAAGCGTGTATCAGACCTCTGTCTACTTGATCCCAAATTAAGTTTTTGACAGCATATTAATTTAATGTATATGCATTCTCAAATGATTTTCCTCCTTGGAAGCATCATTGCTGTTGAACAGAAAAGAGTCTCATAGTATTAATTAGTTGGTTTAATAGCCTGACAGAGAGCAAGCCTTCCAACCCTAAGTTCACCGCCTTTGAAAGTGAGCTGAGGGATTAACGTAGAGATGCTTTCTTGACCAAATGTATATATGGCACCAGAGTGGTACAGAACTATTGGAACAGTCAGCAAGATGTTGAGAACATACGTATTACAGCAAAACTGTGCTTTAAAAACAAGAAATCAAGAAGGGAACAAAAACTGAAAGAAGATTTTTCAGTCATTGTTTATGAGCATTACATATACCATCTGTAATGGTTTCCAGTCTTTTTCATTGAGAAACTAAAGCTGTGTGGGAAAGAACCATCATAATACAAACCGTGTTCATAAAATTCCATTTAAAGAATGAAAGAGGAGGGTTATACAGGATATCAGGGCTGCTTTGAAAGATTGTTAGTGATGACTTGCATATTTAGGTGTTTTCTCAGGAGATGACCAGTTAATTCAAATTAGGTCTCCCAAAGGAAAAGATGTATCTTGATCCCAAGTGGAGTATAATAATTAGAGGAAAATTCTTTCAGTCTTTAACTGGTGAGCAGTGCAGAAACATCTCTGACACTGAGTGGTAAAGAACGTAACAGGCCAAAATACTGTAAGAAAATGAAATAGATATATACAGATTTCTTTTAAAAAATTAATAAAAGGAATTAATGTGTGTTTTATAATCCTCTCTATAGAGGAAGGACTCCATGGAATTGTAAGCTGTACAGCTTGTGGGCAACAGGTGAACCATTTTCAAAAGGATTCAATCTATAGACATCCTACACTGAAAGTTCTTATTTGTAAGGTATGTGGTAAACAGTTCTACAGTTTGTACTGTTTGTTTTTGTTTGAAATGTCATGTAAGTTGATTTGGGTGGGATTTTTGTGGGAGTAGTTCTTGGTTTTTAGCTTAAAAACCTTTCAGTCATCAACTGTTATAATTAAGGAAACTAAAGCAGAAAGCAACAAAAAATATTTTTGTATACCTCAGTTAAACTCATTGTGATTTCTTTGTAAGTTATTTTTACAGTTTTAAGACTAGAGTATTAGTGGTTTTAAATGGTCTGTCTGGAATTTCTCCTACTTGTAATGTATTATAAGAACAAATTCAATTCTGGATCTCCTGGTAAAGAGCACTGTATGTAAAACAACATCAGAGCAACAAGTAGAAAGGTAGCTTCAAAGCCATCTCAGTTTCACTGACATACAGATCCAGGACTGTCATAATTTATGGCAACCTCTGTAATGATTACCTAGTCTATATCCCTAAGCTAACTTCTGGGTCTTCAGCTACATAGCTTATAGTGGCTTCAGTTAGGTTGTAAGTTGCCAGCAATGCAAGAGATGAGGAGCAGTGGAGGAAGAAACTGGCTTTGCCTCCTGTTGCGGAGACTTACGTTTGGATTTTCAAGGAGATAGTAGAGCTCTCTCTATTACATATCTCTATATCTGTAGAGATTCTGTATTTATAAAGATATCTCTGAAGATAAAGAGATAAAGGTTTGTGCATGTTTAGCATTCCCCTTCTCTCTTCCTGCTTCTCCCCCAGATCCCGATTAATGTTAGGCATTCGGCTGACATACTGTCTCAGACATGTCCATATAGTCTAATGTTCTGGCTCATTTCTTCTACTTATTCTGGCTTGTTTCTTTTATAAAGCATGCTTCAGGAAAATTAGCTTTCAGGATGACTGTTTTCAATCTCCATTAGAGTCCTAACTCTTGTTCCAAGACTTGAGAATCATTAATATGTAACTGTACATGTTCGTGTGATATGCGCAAGTATCCATTTCAGTTTAGGTTGTTGGGTTTCCTAACAGCTCTTGACTGAGTTCTGCTAATTAATGATGTCATTTGTTGTTTCCCACAAATTTTCTGTATCTTTTCTTAATTGAACATGGCCATACGTTAATGTGTGAGAGAGGAATGGAAGTCCCTGACCTGCATATTCTGTGTCTTCCATGTATTCTTTCCTCCTGCTTAGGTAAAAAGCCCTAGACTTTTCAGTTTTATTTTAGAGACTATTTTCCTTTGACTTTAAGTATACTGCCAAGAGTCTAAACATCAGCTTATGTTGTTGGCTTTTTTTGGTGTTTGAGTGGTGTATAACTCTGTATTCCAGATTAAGGGGCATCATCACTTCAGGTGTGGAAGTCTCTTCTGGATTCTGAATTCACTGGGTGTAAGGGCAGAATTTAGCTGATAGCTTGTATTAATCCCTAGAAGTAGAAGTAGACCTTCAAGTTTGGGAGAACTTCCTCTACCAATGACTGGAAAACGACTTGAAAATTTGGTTTAAAAACTTCAGCACCTGAAGCCATTGCTACTGCTAGCTGAGTTGCTTGTATTATTTTCCTGTTGTTACCAGTTTTTCAATTAAAATGCTTATCTGCACCTGGAAATTGAAGCCTTCGATGTTAACATCGGGATGAATACTGAAGACCTTTTAATTTAAAATCTTATGGGATCGATCAATAAATAACATAGAGCTGAAAACTAATTTTTGTAGGATTAAGTGTATCAGGGAGACGTGGGTTTTTTTTTACTGTGTTGTTGATGTCCCTAGAATGTAGGCAGAAAATCTTTCCTAAATTGGAAGACAAACATTCAGTTCATGTTCTAGAATATGCAAATATGCAGCCATCAAACAAAAGCCTGTTACATAACTTTCAAATAAACTTGGAGCTATCTAAATAAGTCATGATTTAGAACCTGTTGTACCTATGATTTTTTTTCTTTTTAGATTAATAACAAACATTAAAGGGTAGAATGCTGAATACCTTTCAGTTGGTGCTTTTAATGGTTTGCTCCTAGTGCATGTTGAAATCATATGGCTTACTGGAGTGCATTTGAGATTGAATGAAAAATTCCTTGTTTTGTCTTTGTTATAGACTTGCTACAAGTATTACATGAGTGATGACATAAGCCGTGATTCAGATGGAATGGATGAACAGTGTAGGTAGGTATATAGAAACGGAATAAACACCCCCAGCTCTTGTTTTCTTTCTCTTGCATTAATGAAGTTATTGACGGATAAAGACTAGTACAAAAGAGCTTTAATTAACAGTTGTTTCTTACCAAGAGGGTTTTTGTAAATGTTTCACTGTTGCTTTTAATAATGAACAAGAAAACATTTTATAAAGATGTAGTAGTAAACACTTGTAAGACAACACATTTTTAACTAAATAGCATCTACCATACAAATACTTTAATTCAAAGCTGGGGATAAAATATGACATTTTAAGCCTTGTGAGACACAGTAACTTTATTTTTCCAGATGCATCTCCCACTTTTGATATAAAGTATTTTTATTGTCTACCTGCCAAATATTTAAATGAGTAATCCAGTCAAAATTGTGCAGTTTGTGCTGCTCGTGAGCTTTCATATCAGTCACTTTTCAGGTCTTCATTGAAGACCATACAATCTATATGTAGATGATTTTTTTTCCTATGAATGTGCACTAGTAGTACACGAGCTAAGTCTAGAAGGAGATTTAAGCTGATTATTTTGCTCTAAAACAGAAGAGAAAAACTTTCTTAATTCTCATAAGGAATGTGGAAAATCAAATTTAATTAGTTTTGTTTTTGTGATTAAGATGGGTGCTGAAAGTGTTTGGATATTTCTGGCCCTTTCAGCTTTTTGAACTGTTAGTTGAACACTTCAATATCCTGACTTTCTAATTCAGTTGAATGCTTTTCAGTCATGCTTTTCTTAATGTTTATCAACTGAATTTTTAAAGTGTAGATTCATTATCAAATAGTGAAAGATATGCAAACTTCTCAAATATGTGGCCTTGATTATATGGAGATAAGACTTTCATATTTCTAATGTCTCGTTTCAGGTGGTGTGCTGAAGGTGGAAACTTGATTTGCTGTGACTTTTGCCATAACGCCTTCTGTAAAAAGTGCATTTTGCGCAACCTGGGTCGAAAGGAGCTATCAACTATAATGGATGAAAATAATCAGTGGCACTGCTATATTTGCCATCCAGAGCCTCTGTTGGACTTGGTCACTGCTTGTGACAGTGTCTTTGAAAACTTGGAACAGTTACTGCAGCAAAACAAAAAAAAGATCAAAGTGGAAAGTGAAAAAAGTAAAATATACGACCACACAGTCAAATTTTCTCCAAAGAGAAATAATTCAAATTGCAATGGTGAAGAAAAAAAACTAGATGATTCATATTCAGGTTCACTGACATACTCTTACAAAGCACTAATGGTGCCAAAAGACATGCTTAAAAAAACAAAAAAACTGGTTGAGACTACAGCAAATATGAATTCTAGCTTTGTAAGCTTTTTGAAAAAGGCTGCAGAAAATTTAGAAATAAGCCCAGCTATGCAGCTTCGTCAGCTAAAAGCTTTTAAATCTGTGCTGGGTGACATCAAAAAATGTCACCTGGCACTAGAAGAAGGTCTGAACCTGGAGATTCAAGCTTTGGATATTAAAATCAAAGAGAAAAATACCAAAGAGAAAAAAACTGATGTTAGATCAGAAAAAGATGAGGTGAAGAAAGATGAAGGAAAGGAACATGCGGCATTAGAAGAGGATGACACTGTAAAGAAGCAGGAAGAAGTTGCATCAGAACAGCCTGACAATGAGCCAATGGATCAAAGTGTTCCAACAATGGAACAAACAGATAACAAACGTGCAACTGGTGAAGAGAAAAAGTCTGGCACAAATGAAGAACCTCAGTATGAACCTAATAGTACAGAGGCTTTAGACATGGATATAGTGTCTGTTCCCTCATCCGTTCCTGAAGATATTTTTGAGACTCTAGAATCTGCTATGGAAATTCAGACTACAGCGGATGAGCAAGGCAGTGGAAATGCAGGAACAGATCACGAGACTCTAAATTCAAATACGAAATTGAACACTCCTTTGAAAGATACCAAAAGTGGAACTAAGTTAAAAGCTTCAGCTAAGGGAACAAAGGAACTGGTTGTAAAACTGACTCCAGTTTCCCTTTCGGAGTCTCCAGTTAAAGATGAAGACAGCAGTCTCGAGAAGGGAAGTAAGGATGTTGATGCATTACCTACAATAGAAAACTGTGACTCTGTAAAACAAAATCATAATGCTGGCAGTGAGCGTTCCACAGAGAATGAAACCATTTCACCTGCAGAGGAATCTGATCTCAGGAGATCACCCCGTGTGAAGACCACGCCTCTGAGGCGCCAAACAGACATGAATCCTTTAACGTCAAATTCGGAAGAAGATAGCAATGACACGTGTAATGAAAAACGTAAGAGAAAATCATCAAAACAACCAAGGAGGAAAAAAGATAAAAGAAACTCTTCTGAGAGTACTGTTGATGGTCCTAGCCCTAATAAGCTTTCTAAATCAAAAAAGCCAGATATATTAGATAATAGCTCAGATTCTGATGAGATGCCAGCTGTTCTTAAAGAAGTAGCTATGATGAGTCGCAGTTCTTCGGATATTGATAGCAATAGCGAAGCACTAGCAAATGATCAGAAGCCTTTAAATGTTCTGAAGAAAGAACCAGTAAAGGATGAAAATGGAAAACGAAAAAGAAAAAGTTCCAGTTCTGGTTCAGATTTAGATGCTAAAAGGGGCAAATCTGCCAAAAATTCTGCTGTTGCAAAAAAGAAACGACAGAACTATTCAGATTCTTCAAACTATGATTCTGAGTTAGAAAAAGAGATAAAAAGCTTGAGTAAAATTGAGTCTGCAAAAAAAGCTAAGAAAAAATACTTCAGAAAAGATGACAGTTATGATTCCTCTGAGGAAGAGCAGAGGAAGAAAGTTAGCAAGAGAAAGACAAATCTGAAGAAACAGAGAGGTAAATCTTCTGAAGATGATGCTGCTGAAAAGTCACCCCCAGAGAAGGAGATTAATCATTCTTCTGAAGATAAAAAAATTAGTGTGGGGTCGGATGTTAAGGAAGAGGTAAACACAGACTTGGAAGAAAAAGCTGTAAAGGGAAAGCAAGATGTGTCTTCTGATGTTGAGAAGTCTTTACCGGAGAAAGAGGAGAGCTCTCCTAAAGGTGCAAAGCTAAGTGAAGTTAAGAAAAACAAGGATTTGAAGAAAAAAAAGGCACAGGAAGATTCCTCTTCAGAGAGTGCTGAGAAACATGCAAAGAAAGAACAGAACTTGGATTCTCCAAAAGAGAAATTCAAGAACAAAAAAAGATTAGAAAGAAAAGAGAAGAAATCTGAAAATTTGAAAAAGAAAAGCTTCAAGAAAGAACATGATGATTCCTCTTCTGATGTTGAAAAGTCGTCCCCAGAGAAAGGAAGTTGCAATTCTTCTGAAAATGATAAAACTAAAAATAAAACAATGGCTAAAGAAAAGAAAAGGAGAAATTTAAGAGAGAGAGGATCTAAAAGAGAACAGATTGATTTGTCTTCCGATGCTGAGAAATCTCCTCTGAAAGAGGAGAGTTCTTCTGAAGATGCTGTGCGGAATAAAAACCAAAGTGAAACTAAAGAAAAGAAAAAAATAAGTCACAAAAAGAAAATCACCAAGAAAGAACAGAATGACTCATCCTCTTCTGATGAGGAGTCTTATGAAGACAATAAGAAAAAGATTAAAAGAGGGTCAGTGAAAGAAAGTAAAAAGAATAACTTAAAAGAGAAAAAGAAAATGTCAAAAAAGGTTGTTGTCACTTCTTCATCCTCATCTGATAAGGAAGAAAATGATGAGCAGAATTCAACAGGTGATGGAAGCAGTGATGAGCAGAAAATTATGCCAGTGACTGAAAATTTAATGCTGTCTGCTGGCACAGGATTTTGTCAGTCATCAGGTGTGCAAAGATTTTCTTCTACGCCTATTATTAACATACAAATGGAGGAAATTGTAAGAGTTGGGTAACGGTTTACTAATCTAGCAGTGAAAATATTCATAAGCAAACATTGAGAAGTTTGTAGCCAGTTACGTTTTCTGATGCTGATTTTAGAAGCACCATTAAAATTTATTGTGTTGTTTGTCACTTCTGGAGTAAAGGATGTCAGTGGGTATCTTCAGGAAATGGAGAGACTTGAGAAGCTGTAGTCATAGTCTAATCCCAGCAGGTATTTCCTTGCGGCATAGCTTTCAAAAGCCTGTCTATTCTCTATGGTTGCCTCAGTACCGTTTAGCAGAAGCTAGTTTTAAGCAAGTAGGTATCTATTGAACTGCAATGACATTTGGTTATGCAGTGGAGATGACTCAAACTTGTGGCATTAGAGTATACATGTTAAAAACCATGTAGATTGTTCCTCATGAGAACCATGGGGCATTAGAGCACCTGTTAACAGAAGTGTCACCAATTAATGTTTTCATAGCAGGTTTAATAGTAATAATTGTTTTTTTCCTGCCAAGATAAACTGCTTCTTCACCAATGTCTAATGTCTTTAGGAAATTAATAGAAATACAGAACTGCTGGATTTGAGTGCTTGGCTTTAGAGAACATGAAAAGGAAGGGTAGTTTTCATGTTGCTGGACACCACGGGTGTTTTTAGGAAATTAATTTGCAACTAAAAAAAAAGAAATCTTTTTGTTATTTTGATTACAGCGACAGGGAAGATGTTTTCTATTTGCTTCTGATGATGTTTCATAGAACTTTCTGTACGTGACTTTACTGTAACTATTGGCTCAGATACTTCCAGTCATTGGTGAAACTGCAGCTAAACAACCAATAAAACAGCAATATATTTGTGAAGGTAGCAGAAGGGACATTGTGGCCTTTTGGCTTTCCCGGAAAGCCTCTGTAGACAGACACTTCTAAGTATTACTGCTGAGTGCAAAGGGAGTTTATTTGTGTGAGGATATTTTCTAGGGAGAGACAAATTAAAATTTTATACATAAAACATTATGTTCTTTTTTTCCTACCAACTTGACGCCCACCCATTTCTTCATGGGGTTATGTTGCAATTTAGTTTCTGGGAAGCTGTTAATTTTTAAAGATGCAACGGTTGCATTTCATATGCTTCTTTGGATTTATGACCCTGTAAAAAAGCAAAGCTTGATTAATGGTATTTTGCATCATTGTAGAATAACAGATGGAGAATAACTTTCTTAATCTGCATATTATACTGTCCTGTACTGAGCTTGTTTTTCAAGGTCTTCTGATGGAGTAAGTTCAGTTGAATCTCTGCATATAGTACTGGGATTTTCAGGGATTTTCCTTGACAGCTACCAAAATGCTTATTCCCCAATGACACCACTGCTGAGGAAGATTGCAAATAGTGAACTCTTTGCATAGTAATGGACTAACACTCCTGTAGATACACAATTGATTGTACTCTGACACAGTAACCTATATGCAGAAGTTCTCATCATCGCTGGATCATCAAGTAGGCTGAGGGTTAACAGCTTACAAATGAGAAAAATGAGACGGTGATGTGGGATGACTGATAGGAGAGTTAGTCTGAGAGGGAACTGAGTGGTTTAGCCTGGAGAGTCAATGCTAAAGCTGGGGAATCTTCACTGCTGCCTTCTGACTTCCCTATGGGTGGTATAGAGAAGGCTGAGCCAGATGCACAGCAAAAGGATGGGAGGCTAGATACAAGTTGCATGCAGCAAAGAAAATTCCAATTAGACACTAAGTTCTTCACATGGAGGATGGGCAAAGCCTGAAAGTGGTTGCCTTGTCAAATTCTGGAATCCCCAACCTTGTAAGTACTCAAGACTTGACAAAGCCCAGAGAAAGTTGGTCTTGCTTTGCAGTTAGCTCTGCTTTGAGGAGGGAGTTGGAGGGGATGATGTTCAGAGGTCTCCTCCAACCTCGTTTGTTGTATTGTTCTATGAGAAGCCAACTTGATTATATTGCTTTTTGAGGAGGCAAGCTTGCACTTACTCTCAGTTTACTTCTGTGTTTGAACAAGCTCAAGTTGTTGAGTGAATGAGACTTAGAATCCATTTTAACCAGCAGGATACTTCTATTTATCCAGGCCTGAGATTGAGGGACTTCTCTGATCACCTCTTAACCAGATGTCTGACAGGACCGTGTAGTACTAATTCCAGGACAAGGGTGTGTTGAAACAACTCAGAGCAAGCCTTTTGCAGCCTAATTTTGGTCTGCTCCCAACAGGTAGAAATGCACTGTAGAAATGAACAAGGGGACCTCAGTTGATTAGGATGTTAAGGTCTCTTTTTTTTTCCAAATGCTTAATATTACTATCCTGAAGATTTGACTTGTGTGCAGATCAGAGAAAAGAAAGTGGGAGGGCCTGGGAGTGTGCAAAAAATAGTGCGCTATCTGAATTTCTTTCGGTTCAGCTAGGAAAGTGCGGAGGAACGAGGAGGTGTCCTGTTGTGCTAGTCTTTCCTAGTTTGTGTTGCATTCAGTGTCCTGTGCTGTTACTTTTGACATGCTTTCCATCCGAGATGATAACCGTGTTGTACAACTGAGTTTTGATATTTACTGTAAGGATAACGTTTATTTTTCAAAATAAGTCTTCACAAATACACAGCAAATGTATGTGCATTGTCTTTGATAGAAAGGAAAAACAGGCAAGGATTATTGTTCTCAGATAATTCTTAATTATCTGGCAAGGCAGATGAGAGGTTTAGTAAGTGATTCTGCATTATAGTATATATTCTATATAGTATATATATATATTCTTTTCAGCTTCTGCAAATTCAGTGGCAGAGCCCCTGAAATGGAGCTAGTAACTTCTTACAGTTCAGAAATGAAGTTCTGTAACTGGAGTCTTCAATATTTATATGTTTTAGTGTAAAAACAATAAATAAATTCATAGTATATAATAAGGAAACAATTGCATGTTGTGTGTAGTAGCAAAAATAACATGGACAAAAGGGCTACTTGAAAAGCTAGGTACTTGTACTAATAAAAGTACTTATTTGTATTGTCCAGATAGCTTTTTGGTTATATAGTGAAAAAGTTGTGGTGTTAACAAGCTATTTTTACATGGGAATTCTTGACCATAGAATTACAGAATGGTTTGGGTTGAAAGGGACCTTGAAGATGCTCTAGTTCCAGCCTGGCTACTATGGGATACCTTGATGGAGATAATAGTTCATGTGCTGTATTGTTTATTGCTGCTTTTACGTGTATCAAGTGTTTTCTTATTTTGTTTGTTTCCCCTTCCTCCCCCAGGAGATGAGGGAGACCCTAAATCAAGGGCTGTTCCAATGGAGGAGGAGGAAGATGATGATGATGACGATCCTGAGAATAGGTATGATTCCATCCATAAGGACTTAAAAAAGATTATAACACACCCTAGGCGTGGGCGCAAACCGGCGCAACGGAAGAGCAAGCAGGTTGTAAAAACCAGGACTGCCTGCCTTGTAAAGACTCGCTCACAGGCTTCCCGCAAGTTTGAACAAGGGGCCAGAAAACAGAGGCCAAAATCCAGAAATGCAAAGAAAGTATTTAGAAGTGTTAGCTAACACACCTTGCATAGGGTGTGTTATAAATGCACTGCAGCACTGTCCATTTTATGTTCCCATTGAAAAATGTGGGTTTTGTGACAAGTGTTTTCATTCAGGCAGGTCTAAAACCTACTTCTGACAAATGTGAATTTCAGCTAGTGAGTAGAAGGTAAAAATTTGCATCTGTGCAATATGCAGTGCTGAGATCTTTACAGATTGCACTTGGTTATTGCTTTTGTCTAATTTACCTTTTTTTATTTGAAACGTCTTTTCTCAATAAAGAGAAAACTGTGGAGAAAGCAGTATTACAGATACTTTCAGCTGTTAATTAAAATGAGTTTTTAATCCATTAAAGAAAAACTGAAGTCACTAATGTGTTAGCTAAGGACCTGATTCTACAAGCACTTGTGCATAGAGTATCAAAGAGACTCAGTATGCATATAAATTTTTAGTCTTGCATAAGTGTTCTCAGATTTGTGGCTTATGTATTGCTTCAGTTTGAGTTCAATAAAAACAAATCTATGTAAGATACAGTTAGTTTGTTAAGACGTCATATTTTACCAATACCATTGTAGGTATCAAAATTAGCCTGGCTAGAAAATGTAAAAGCTTCATTTCCTAACGAGTGAATGCACAACATAAAGTATTGATCAGTTATGAGCTAGAGTTTGATTTTTGAACTTACTGTAGTTAGACTAAAGAGCTGTTCAACAAATTTTTATACAGTATTTCAGAAACTGATTTTTTTTGCCATATAGCATGTATGGGACCAGCTTTGTAGCTTTGCACAATTGCTGATGGAGTCTTTTTCTGCTTCTGAGCCTTACTAGTTTGGAACATGGTATCTTTGTTTCACGGAGTTGTATCTTTTGGTATATGGCTGAAGTAAATTTTACAAACACTGGTTTATATCCTTTACGGACCTCAGTTTGGCATCAAAATGGTGCTGATGATGTAGTTTCAGTCATCAAATTTAATCAATTTAACTTTTAAAGAAAGATGCTCTTTAGGGTCTTGACAGCACAGGGTCATAAGCAGAACGTGTAAGCAATGGTAATACAAGTTTTTTTTAAATGATGCTTTAATTTCAGTCCTGTTTTGATTTTTTTTTTTCTTTTTTGCTTGTTTCTTAAGTGTTCCTGGTGGATAACTAAGCCAATACACTTTGTCAAAGTTCAGTGTTCACAGTACAAATGTTACTGACAGACCTTCACCATTAGTTGAAGAGTTAACCCAACTGATAACGAACAAATCAGTAATATCAAATTAGGTTCTAAAAATCAGTTTCTGTAATTTCTTTTAAAGCTGAATATTTGTTTAAGTTTATATTTAGGGAATATTTTGAATATATATTTATGATACGGGGAGGTATTTTGTCAATGAACAGTTTTGTCAACCTTCAGACATGTTAACTGGTAACTGCAGTCTAATTTTACATTCAGCATGCAATGTACTTAGCACCAAAATCAGAGAGATAAAATGTAAAAAGATGGAACAAATTTCCAGAAGTTAAAAGCTTGTTTTTCTGTTTACTCAACACAAAGTGTTTAAATAGTTTACCTACTATTCAGATAAGTTGCCTATTTTCTTCCAGGCCAAAGAGGGTATGTAGTACCTACTGGGTATTTGTAGTGTGGGAGCTTTCATGTTTGCAAGTCTCTAGTTTAGATGTTCTGTATTTGCATACCTTTGGATGTGCATGACACGAATATTAATAGTCTTGAAATCATTTTTGCCAAAATGCAATATCCAAGTGGGTCATAATATGACAGACAGTGCTGTATGCTTTCATCTTATGTTGTGTAATTACCTATTACTGGTCCTTCTGATCTTTCAAATGGTACTGTTTAATATGTTTGCAGTAGTTTTGTTTATTAAGAAGTAAATAGTGTATTTAATGCAGAATGCCTTTAAGTATTTGATGGATGCAATAAATTTTTGTAAAACATTTTTCTTGTCCAAGCATTTAATTTAATACAACTCTGACAGCTTGAAAATCAGACTGTTTCAACAAAGACAGTACAGTGTTTAGAAGAAGGTGTTTGGCAGTTTTGACTTTTTTAAAACATGTATGACATTCCATCCAAACATTCATCTCCCAAAATATGTTTTAAATGGATCTAAATTTTCAGTAATGTACCAGCAGCCCATTTAATGCAGGAATGCTCTAGTTGAAAGAAAGGTGGCATTTATTAGCCACACGATGTGGCTTTTTTCTTTTTTGTCCTCAAAGGCTTATTTTGGGCAACTTTATTTCTACATACAATAAGTAGGTATTTATGAACACTACGTGTGAGTTGATATCTAATTGGTAATAATAATACATTACATTCAAATAATATTTTAAACTCTTAAAAAGAAAATTATTTTACAATGTAGCATTGTCTCATCAAGGTTTTTGACAAGCTACGAGTCCATCATATTGGCACTCTAAAATTCATAAACAACAATGGTGCAAATTATCCTGTGGACTTAACTCCACATCACGAGAGGCTGCACCTACTATTCCATTTTTGCTGAAATGTCTGAAGGGTAATTTAAGGTAGTCCTGTGCTTTGAATAAGTAACTCCTAGGTAACTTCCTATTTGCCTCTTGTTTTCAAATGGTATTTTCCTTTAGTGTAAGTTAGAAAATACATGGTAACCAATTCATTTATAAACTTGTGTTTTCAGTATCGTTCTTCCAAAAGTGTAGTGTATTTAAATAATGATTTATATAAAATTAAACATATATACTTATTGTTCTGGAGATGGTGTATATGTCCTGGTGGGATTATAGCCCCCTTCTTTAAGGCACTGCGTAAAATTGGAAAAATGTCCTTCTTACAAATCTTACAATATGTTTAGATAAAAATGGAGTGGGTCTAGGCAACAGGACACGCTCAAGATCGCAGTAGCACTGTGGCAGAAATGAATGAAAAGCAGGGGTTTTCACTACCTGAAGTCCTTTGCTGGAGGTCACGCAGCTCTGTGCTTTTTCTTATTTAATGTTCTTTGTAGTGTTCAAATCTGGTTGGCCAAGAGTATGTTCTAAATCCTTCACGCTATCCTTAAATATTACAGTATCTTTTGTTTTTTATGGGTTTCTCTGGGAGAATGGGAAGGGAGGAGTTTTCACACTACCATGACTTTTTTTTTTTCTTGGTACTTGCAGTTTGATGTTCCTGCAAATGTTAAATCAAGAGCATTCCATTTCCTTGCTTGGAAACCCGTTCACTTTAAATGGTTTTACATCTTAAAATAGAAATGTGCTATATTATTCTGAGTGACATATTTTAACTTGAAAACAAATTTAAAGAGTTCAGTACTCAATTTCCTCTGTATCATTTAAGCCATTTGTTACACCAGTCATTTTTTCAGATGCATTTATAAGGGTTAATCTCTTTGGTTCTAATATTGCTTACGCGTTTAATTCTAATCAGTTTTGCGGTTACATAAAAAGTAGGAATCTTTTAAGTTCTGAACATGTCTGAACAATGTGTTACAGTTTTTGCCCAACATCATACCAGCATTGAAGAGAATGTAGGTGTTTTCGCTAAGCAAACAGTTCCATTTCTGTTTGATTCAAAGGGGTTGAATCTTTATCCTAGCTAAAAATATGTATCTCAGAGTATAAAAGCATTAATTTTTTAATCAAGATTATGATAATTAATTAGAAACTAATAAACCTGTCCAGTCGGAAGAGGTCAAGATGATTGGTGGTTATGAGGATGATCAGTAGGTAAAGAGCAGCATCTTTTGTTTATGGACACTCTATTTTATGCATGGTTTTTTTTTGGTGAATGATGCATTTGCGGTTAATTTTTTTCTTAAACATTTCGCGGAAGTAAAGAGCAAATAAAAATGCCCATCTTCTCTTCTTAAGAACCGAAGTCAATCTTTGTTTAAAAATAAATGATTTTTTAAAGGTGACTTATATGAAAGGTAAGTATCATTATCCACATTCAAAGTTTGTTAATTTTGCTAATACAATTGAGCATGACATGAAGTTAGTCAGAGGGAGTGTTACTAGGCAGTACATTCAGGATTTCATTTGAAAATTTTGCAGTTCTTTTTAGTTTTGCTGCTTTTTATCCTCTAGCCAAAAAAACCTTTGGTGATATTCTTGTTGGTTTTTAAACGAGAAAATTGACCAAACTGCTTCTGTCTCCATTTCCTGGAGTAGGATTCTGTGTTGATAGTTTATGTGAAAAGCTTTCTAAAAAAGCCAACCGGTGGCATTTCAAGCAATTTCAACAGAAAGTTCTTCAAACCGTTAAAAGATGGAAGAAACATAGTCTTAATTTCTTATATACACACGTTGTGATGATTATTTTAAAAATAAAAAGGCAGTCCCTTTTCCAAATCCTCTGGAAGGACCTAATGCAAAAACTTTCAGAAGAGGATGTTACTTATCTATGGACTTCAGTAAGTGTTCGTAGGGTTTACAATGTGATCTGTTGATATATTGTAGAATTAAAAGCTTACCAAGAACACTGCATTTTAAAGTTTTAATCAACTATTTCAATTACTTTGCAAGCCATTCCTACAAAAAGGAGGGGGAGGCACAGAAGGGTGTTTTGGATGCTGGATGGTTTGTGACTCGTTGAGCAATCTTAAATGGCTTTGTGCTGTTTACTAAACCATTTTACTTCCATCTTTTAATACCAACTAAGTATACATGAGCCTTAAAATCTTTCCAGAGAATATATTACTAAGCCAAAAACAGAAAATACTGTTAGAAGTGTATGGAAGGATGCCTTGGGAAAACACCCTTTGAAGGTTTTTGTTCTAGGGATATGTTACATGCTGCAAAATGAAATACGAAATTCTTTAAAACCGATTTTATTGTCCTCCCGTAACAGTAACAACTTTAATTTTCTAATGCCTAAGAAGCTGTATTTAAGAGATCGTTGTTCCTCCAGCAGCTCCAAGTGAAGCCTTGATGGTGGCTGAGATTCATGGGTTTGAAATGGTTGTTTTGACTCGCACAAACTTTCCCATTCTGAACGTTGTGCATGCAGTATACATTAATTCTCCTGAAAGGCAGGACAGATCAGATCTAACCTAGGGAAAAAAAAAAATCATTTAACATGGATAACCACAGAATGAAAATTATAGTATTTCTAATATTAGTACGGGGAAGTCCTGCTTTCATTCTTTCAGGACTTTTCCCTGTGGAAGTAAGTGTTCTCAGATAAATCCACTATTTTCCTGTGTGTTTGATACATCATTTCATATTTTCCCTTGGATGTATATTCACACAGATTTTTTTTTTGTTTGGTTTTTGGTTTTTAATGTTGCAAGAGCACATAAAGAAACCATTTTCCATAATAACTTTTTTGCATATTAGCAGAAAACATTCTTGTGCTGAGATGAATGAAACTGTGGGAAGCTGAGCAGTTTGTGGAACAGGAAATAAGATTATTATTTTCCTTGAAAGTTCAGGTCCCCTAATGTTTGATAAATCTCTTTTGTGTCATGTATATATATTTTTTGCTGTATTTACTGTAAGGCAAGCGCTTGTAGTTACATGAGGGGTTCAGTGTGTTTTTTTCCCCCCAGGCACTTGTTAGCTGTTCATCTTCAGACATCATGAGTTGCATCCGTTACTACAGCATCTCTTTTGCAATAGTTGTCCTACACTTAGTATGGTAACCCAACTGAAGGCTAATTATATAGATGTAGGGTAATATATATGTTTTAAAACCTGTGAATTAATGCATATCGCAGCAATCCTTTCTCTGTGCTTAAAACGTGCATTCAGTGCTGCATTGTTTTTAAAACTAGTGCTGTTTAATGGTGTAAATTCAGTGCCTTGGGAAATTAAGGCATTTGAATCCCATTGATGTGAATCAATCAAGAATGATAACTTGACAGGGGGAAATGGTGAAGATCAAATCTTAGTACTCAAATCTTCTTGTTACGATTAGAATTCACATAGGTGCCTGTCCCAGCAGAGATTAGAAGAGATGAGAGTGAAAAAAATAGAGCAAATAGACCATGAATACAATGAAATGTTTGTTTCTACGCTTTATAACTATCTGCAGCCTTACTGTGAAGTACTTAACTTTTAACAAGCATGATACAGATCTGCTTTCTAAAAGCAAGTTAACACAATGTATTTAGTTAACATGAGTTTTTGCTTTTATATCCTGTCTTATCACAGTGACTTTTCATCATATGTTTTTTTGTTCAGCTTTCAAACCTTTTTGTGAAGTTCTCAGTGGTATAGGATTACATTTATCGTTCATAGATTTGCTTGAACAATGGAATACATAGTTTTTTCTGTTTTACTTCAAAGAATTGCCAAGAAAATGCTTTTAGAAGAAATCAAAGCCAATCTTTCCTCTGATGAGGATGCATCTTCAGATGAAGAGTCGGATGAAGGAAAAAAGAAAACTGGAAAACAAAATGAAAACACAGCAGATGATGGTGAGCACCAAACCCATCTGGAAAAAAGTGGTGCTGTCGTGCCTGTCATAATTTCAAAGGTCACTTGAGAAATTATTAAAATGTTTTCAATTTTCAACAACAAAAAACTGATGTTGCTTTCTGGTAGACAAATAAATAAAAGCCCGTGTACATGATCATGAGGATTATCATCCCTTTTACGGTTCTGAAAGTGGTTTTATTTTTTTGTCTTTGTGGGTTGTTTTTTTAATAGTCTTATTTTATAGCCAATTAAGAAATTCTGTGGGTTTGTGAGGAATATTCTGTGAAGAACAGTAGGATATGCAAATATACAGGAGTGATTTGGCTAGCAGATGTAGTCATTGCAACAGACACTTAAGTGCTCAGGCAATGTAAAATATGGTTTGAGGGAACAACTCTATGTTGTTGTCTGTATCTTCCTGGAAAAACAGAGAAATTAACCTAAATTAATTCTGATGTTAATTCTTGCCAAATTTAAGAAAAAAATGACCACTGTGCATGTTGTACTGACTCTTATCTCCGACAGAAGAGAATGAAAAGGAGAAGGATAATTCTGAATCAGATTCGGAGGAAGAAGACTCAAAGAAGCCCAGATACAGACACAGACTGCTGAGACACAAGCTGACAGTGAGTGATGGAGAATCTGGTGAAGAAAAAAAGGGGAAAACTAAAGACACAAAAGAAGGGAAGCGCAGAAATAGAAGGAAAGGTACACAATCCAAATGTTTCTGTCAAAAACGTACTTCTATAAAATAACCCCAAAGCATGTCAAAATGTAGAATTGAAACTGTTAATTTTTAATCTCTGCATAAGCTTCCTCGTGTATTAAATCTGAATTCATTTTTCTGTTTGATAAACAGTTTTATTTAAAATGTTAAATGTGCATGCAGCAGGTTACAGCTCTTTACTACTGTATCCTTTGAATTGGATTAATCCTGTTGAGTCTTATGATAGTAATCTTTAATAACAGAGTGAAACCCAGTAGGTCTCACTTGTGAAAATCAATCTTGCCTTTTATGTGATTTCTCCTTTCCTTGGATTGTTAATAGGCCCTTGTGTCATCAAAGAATTTCACCTGGTTTAAATGTTGTGAGCTTCAGCTGAACACCAGATGGCACTGTGAAGGGCTGCCTGCCTTAGCTTTCTCATTTTCCTTGTTGCATGCAAGAGCAAAGAATTTGTCAACCCCTAACATTTTGAGTCAGTTCTAAACTTGCTGTGCCTGAAGAAACTTCAAGCCATAAACACAGTAATATAATTGCCTACCTTGTTAGTAAACTGTTTGTCTGCATTATGTGTGAAGTGTGATTATAAAATGACATCTGAAAAATTTGAAAGGAAAGCTTCTATTTAACTAAAAATCATCTTTTTTTTTTTTTTTTTTAAGTTCAGCGCTGTTCCCCATTATGTTCTGTCCTCTTCACTCACTGTCTCTGAAGCTTTCCAATACAATTCTGTTTGCTTATAAGTCATGCTTAGATATCTTCATGCAAAAAACTTAGTCTTGTTGGCCTAATACGCAATCAGGACTCAGCTTTTCTGCTCTGTACCCCTTATATTGCTGATGCTGCTTCTTGGTATGTTCAATGGGTCCAGTACTATCTGAAATGAACTTCTACAGTGCTTGTTGA